>NC_088382.1:145799305-146112500 GCF_037993035.2 Macaca fascicularis
TACAGATAAATCTAAGGCTGGGATGAAAAAAGAGCATTTCTCAGATGTAGATTGACATGAGGGGGAGGGATGTTTTTGAATAGAGGAGGAGTGGTGCTGGATAAATAAAGCAGAATATAAGGTTCACTAAATGTACGTGACAACGATGTGAGGCAGATAGGGGAGTATTTCACAGTTCATGCAGGAGGAAACAGGCTTCTGTAGCTCCCCAGTGCAGAGTATAAATTCATACCCAGATGTAAAGGGCTTCCAAGAGCTTATACTCATTTCAGATGGTTATATAATGTCATGCACTGAAAGTCAATGCTATATTTAAACAGCAGGAGAAACAGAAGAGGTGGATCTTTAGGTGTTATGCAGTCGTTTTCTGGAAACTCTCCTGTGCCCTTTCAATGATGCCACATGGGTGCTGTTTACTTTGCCCACCCATGAAGACCTCCTGTGGGTCAGGAATAGGTGACATTCTTTTCTAGGGATCTCAGCAGAGTTCTCTTCATGTATGCCTCTGCTAAAATTGTTAAACCATGAGAAGTACTTTTTTGCATAAGTAAGCTTTTAAAATTCTATTTTGCTGTGTTTCTCTTCTGTTAATTTAGCAAGCAGCTCAACATCTCAAGATCTCAAGATAGTACATCTTCTTGACTTGGTCATGTCTAGGCTCATCTACATGCTTTGAGAGGAAAAAGTGAAAAGTGAAGAATCACTGTTGGTTGGTTCTGATTCATTATTAAGTGTCTGTGAATGTGTGTGTGTGTGTGTGTGTGTGTGTCTTTTTTTTAGGCAACAATATGATAATATCATATTTTATATAAGAGAATAAGCCTATGGTCATAGCAGTATTATTTAAAGAAAAACACACAGTAACAAAAGTGATTTGGGGTTATCTGGAGCTACATTTTAGTTTGTGTGTGATACAATTATATGTGGATTTGATTTTGATAATCTAGCCTCTCCTGTCTATAAAACTGCTAAAATGTCAGGCCCTATTTTGTATTGGCCTTGTCCTGGTAGTTTAAGATAATGCTGATTTCTAAGGGTAGCTGGTAGAAGTGAAGAAATTATAAGAGTATTAGATTTGTTGCTTAGTATATGCTCAGCCTCTTAGATTACACAGTTGAGCTAATCATTATAATTTGTTGTGAGAAAATAAATATTTTTCAACACCAATCTGATTCTTGAATAATCAGAATAATCATCAAACCAAGGCTGGGCTATTACAGTGACCTACTGTGCATGTGTGTGGTTAATCTACAGTCAGTATTGCATGAAGGCAACCTAGTGTAGCAAAAGGAAATGGAGTTTGGATTCCAACATTTGGAGTCAATCGAGTTACTTCCGTGTCTTACTACTTCTTTGATTTGTGGTATATTATGGCCTCTTTGGGTCAAGTTTTCTTATTCTTAAAGCTGCAATGATAATATGCAGGTTCAAGGATTTTCATGAACTTTAAGAAAATTATGGTAAATAGCAGTGTCAATTCAGCCTATGGCAGACCCCAGGAAGGATGTTTCTTTCTTACTATGCAGGTTTTTTTATTTTCTGTCTGCCTATGTCAAATGGTGATCATAGAATCATGAACCCCAACGGAATTATGGTCATCATCGTAAACAAAGCGTTAAGACATGAGTAAGGATTGACATTACGAGTACACAGCTCTCCTTGTTCAACTTTCCAAAGTATAAAAAATTGTCGGCCAGGCGGGGTGGCTTATGCCTGTAATCTCAGCACTTTGAGAGGCTGAGGAGGGTGGATCATGAGGTCAAGAGATCGAAACCATCCTAGTCAACATGGTGAAACTCTATCTCTACTAAAAATAAAATCTGGACCTGGTGGCATGCACCTGTAGTCCAGATACTCAGGAGGCTGAGGCAGGAGAATTGCTTGAACCCAGGAGGGGGAGGTTCAGTGAGCCGAGACGGCACCACTGCACTCCAGCCTGGACTACAAAGTGAGACTGTCACGAAAATATATATATATATATATATATATATGTGTGTGTGTGTGTGTGTGTGTGTGTGTGTGTATAGATAGATAGATAGATAGTTAAAATTGTACTAAAAAACCAAAAATATATGATCAATATTTTACCATGCAGCATGTCATAATAGCAGTACAATATAAACATCAGTTTTTTAAAAATTATAAATAATTAATCGCTGCCCTAACCAAAAAAACTATGGTCTCTTCATACATTGTCTTCATGCTGTATCTAAGGGACAGTGAGTATTCCGTGTTATGCTCCGTATTTGACTATACTGATATCAAGAGATTTCACAATTTCTGCCCTGAATATGAATGGCTTATAAAATTAATAAAAACAGACCAAAAATAGCATTATTTGTAAAATGTCTATGGATTTTCTGAGAACTAGCTTATATTTTATTACAGTTGGTGCTCCCGGTAATTTTATAGAAGGGCATTAGTATGCCCATGCTATTTTAATAGATGAGGAAACTGAGGCCTGAGGAGTTTAACCAAGGCAAGGAGTACCAATGATATTTGAACAAGGACATTTGTCCTTCAGCCCAGCTCAGAGCTTATATTGAAAATAGCAGATTATTGTTGCAAGTCAGTTATTCTCGGTCAGTATTTTGTTTGACACATAGGATATATTCAGCAAAATGACGTGGAGCATTGCCTTAAAAATGAACGTATATGGGCCAGGCGCGGTGGCTCACGCCCGTAATCCCAGCACTTTGGGAAGCCGAGACAGGCAGATCATGAGGTCAGGAGATCAAGATCATCCTGGCTAACACGGTGAAACCTCATCTCTACTAAAAATATAAAAAAAAATTAGCCAGGCATGGTGGTGGGCGCCTGTAGTCCCAGCTGGTAGGGAGGCTGAGGCAGAAGAATGGCATGAACCTGGGAGGCAGAGCTTGCAGTGAGCAGAGACGACACCACTGCACTCCAGCCTGGGCAACACAGCAAGACTCCGTCTCAAAAAAAAAAAAAAAAAAAAAAAAAGAACCTATATGTAAATGGAAAGGGGATATGGAGAGATAAACCTGACATTCAAGTTCAACTTATATTTATTAATGGCTACTTTGTACTAGCCATTCTCAGTGATCTTCTTCTGAAATATGGGATTGAATTCTCTCAACATACTCATCTTCAGTTAAGGAAACCAAATTTTGGAAATATAAAATGACTTGATTAAGGACACACATCCAGCAGATATGGGAGCTAGAATTTGAATGTAGCTTTCCTTAATACAAGCCCAGTGCCGTCTGTATTGTTTCTGATGTGTGGTTGAGGAATACAAAGGCATTTCATCATGCCTATAGAAATTCACAAAACAAACTTATTTCAGAATTTTCTAAGTGTAAGGTATCAAGTGGGTGTGTAATAGAATTCTCTTGCTTATTTGTAATTGTGCATCCACGTAAATCCTTATAATCACAACATATATAAAAATCAAGTGGTGTTTTAAGGATAAGCAGCCAGAAATTGTGACTCTTCATGTTAAGACAGAACAAAGATCTGAACTGACAGTTTTCAAGGCCAGTTTAAAAGTCAGACACACGCATAAATGAAGGGTCTTTCTGTGTCTCCTTGTTGGTACTAACGAGAACACAGCAGCCCACGTCACCACATTGCCATTTGTCGTGCACCTGGCAAGCTAAGCAATGAGCAGAAGCTGATCAGAAAACTTTTTATGAGAAAATGCATCCTGAGAATGAGCTAAGTGATGGGAATTTATTTTTAAAGTGTGAGTCAGTGCTTTGAGAGCCAGTATGAAATGCCTAATGCATGGGAGATCCATAATACTGAGAATTCATTACATGTTGATGAATTGAATGAAATGGAAATTTCCCCGTATTACTTCATTGTACACATGACTCTGGTAATCCTAGAACTACATGAACTATGTCTTTCACATTTTGGACCCGTTTGGAAGTCACCCAGAAAGACTTCCTGAATTTTTTTTTTTTTTTTAGACAGTCTTGCTCTGTCGCCCAGGCTAGAGTGCAATGGCTGATCTCAGCTCACGGCAACCTCCGCCTCCCGGGTTCAAGCAATTCTCCTGCCTCAGCCTCCTGAGTAGCTGTGATTACAGACACCCACCACCACATCCAGTTAATTTTTATATTTTTAGTAGAGACGGGGTCTTGCCATGTTGCCCAGACTGGCCTTGAACCCTTAACCTTAGGTTTACCTGCTTTGGCCTCCCAAAGTGCTGGGGTTACAGGAGTAAGCCATTGCGCCTGGCCCTGAAATGTGTTTGATGAGGGTCAGGGGTTTTGGATTCCTGTTATTGATCTATACCAGCTCAATAACATTGAGTAGAACATCTGACCCTTCTGAGCCCACCTCTTTTTGTGTCCTCAGACATAAATAGATTTTCAAATGGAGATTATAGAAATCACCCGTTCATTTTATAAGTGAAACACATGAAGCCCACAGAGCTTGCTTCGTGTCACAGTAGTCTTTACTCTGCTTTACAGTAGTTGAGATAATGGAATTTTAAAATAACAATGAAAATAAATAATATTGTTACCGGTATATGGCCTTGAGCAATTCATTTAATTTTTTTGGCCTCAGTTTTTTCATCTGTGTAATTGAGGATATTGATAGTATCAATCACAGAAGTTAGGATGAGATAAAATAACCGTAAAATATTTAGCACAGCGTCTGGTATGTGAGAGCACCTAATTTCCTCTTTTCTTTTCTTTTCTATTCTCTTCTTTTCTTTTCTTTTCTCTTCTTTTCTTTTCATTTTCTTTTCTTTCTTTCGTTCTCTTTCTTTCTCCTTCCTTCCTTTCTTCCTTCTCTTTCTTTCTTTCTCTCTCTCTCTCTCTTTCTCTCCTTCCTTCCTTCCTTCTTTCCTTCTTTCCTTCCTTCCTTCCTTCCTTCCTTCCTTCCTTCCTTCCTTCCTTCCTTCCTTCCTTCCTTCCTTCCTTCCGTCACCTCCTCTCCACTAGGCTCTGTGCTAGGTGAGAGATATACAACTGTGACAACTACAGATAAGCTCTCAGTCTCATAAATAATGCAACCCAGCAAGGAACACATGCATGATAAAAATGCATATTATTTTAAAAATAGTCCTTGTGATATTTGCTATGAAAAAAAAAAAAAAACAGGAAAATATAATACCAATTGAAAGAAGAATAGGATCCAAAAAAGTCCTTTAAGGAAAAGTCATCTTTAGGAGAAACCTGAAGAACACCTAAACTGAGAAAATGTCATAAGAAATCTAAATATCAAAAATAAATAAAAACCACGTAAATCCAGGTAAAGAGTGGGCAATAAATGTTAAGTAGAAGAAACAGAAGCCGTCATTCTCAGCAAACTAACACAGGAACAGAAAACAAAATACCACATGTTTGACTAGTAAGTGGGAGTTGAACAGTGAGAACACATGGACACAGGGAGAGGAACATCACACAGCAGGCCTGTCAGGGATGGGGAGCTGGGGGAGGGATAGAATTAGGACAAATACCTAACGCATGTGGGGCTTAAAACCTAGATGACGGGTTGGGAGGTGCAGCAAACCACCATGGCACATGTATACATATGTAAAAAACCTGCATATTCTGCACATGTATCCCGGAACTAAAAAAAAAAAAAAAATAGCATGTGCTAAAATATGCAAGCATAAGGACTTAAGAGACCATCACAAGTCCCTCTGTGATGGTCTCCACGCCTGCGTCCCGGACATGTCTCCCATTGTTTCCCCATGAACTCTTCACTCCAGCTGTACAAAAGTACGATAACTTCTCTGTCAGAGTATATGCTGTTATGGTCTGGGGTACTTCCCCTCTCTTCTCCAATATCTTATTCCTAGTTTCCTTCCAAGATCAGCTGAAACACCTCTCCTGGAAAGTTTGCCTTAATGTCGCTGACTTGAAGATGCACTTTCTGTGACTGTTCACACAGTCAGCATCACAGAACATGCCAGGCTTAATCATAATGGTTTATCCATATGTTCCCTCACTCTATGTATTATGAGCTTCTTAAAATTAGTGATCATATTGCAACCACCATATGACTCTACAAGGGCATATGTGTGTGTATCTTTGTGCAGAGTACATGTTGAATAATGCATGAACACTACAAAATATGTAAGATTCTTATACCGAGGAAAATGATTAAGAATTAGTAATAGTTGCAAAAGGACTCTGAGAAAGCTTCAAAAAATGTCTTCTTTACAATTTTTTTTGACAGAGGTGATCAAAAATGCCATCAATGGTTTATGTTCCACTTCCATAGTCTTATAATTTTTGCTGGCAGCAGATACCCAGCCAGGATATACAAGTCCCACAGCAGTTTATATCTAGGTGGGGTCCTATTACTGAGAAGGTCCTATGACCAAGAGAAGGTAGGAAAAAGTCATATGAGCCACTTCCAGGCTAAACCACTTTCTGTAGCATTCTTCACATCCTGTCTTTCCCAAACTGACTACTAGATTCCCAGAGTGTCTGTGGAAGCCATGTGGTGAATGAAGATGGAAAAGTCTTTGTTATCTACTTCCCTAATTGATTGGATTGGAAGGAATTCCTTCATCTACTCATCCTACGACTGGACATTATTTAAGCAAGAAATACCCTTGTGCTTATGGCAAATTACCGCAAATTTGAGGTTTATCGTTTTAGCAGTAGAGGTTCCCTAACGAATACGCCCTGTATCAAGTGTTTTCTGCGTGCCAGTCTCTGTGCTAATGTTAAAGATACTCAAGTAAAACAGTCTCTAAGCTTGGAAAAAGTAGATATGTAACTGACAACAATGTGAAGTGCAACTGAGCACCACGATGATCTACACACTGAGTCTTTCAGAGCTGAGAATATGGGCCTGTCATTTTCTGTATTTTGTAAATGATGAACTTGTTTCTTTTCACGGTAAGGGTGCTTTTCTGGATAATCCATAGGTGGAGTTGCAACATAACAATAATGGCCGTCTCCAAATATGGCAGGCTGTCGGAATCTCTTGAAAAGACCTTTCCTTTATTTTTTTAAGTGAATATTTTTTGGATCTATTTTGCATAAGTATTATTCTCTAAGTATGAGTTTGGACCAAGCATGTTTATGGACACCATCCAGGTGATGTGGACAATTGGCTAAGTTTGGGAACTACTTATTCAGGTGACCTTTAAAATGTATACTAAATGTGCAATCCCAAATGGCTATTCGTCAGCTTCCTCCATCTTCAAGCTGCCACTAAGCCCACTGCCTTCTCACTTTTAGGAGATAACCTTGCCTTTTACTTCATGGAGAAAATTGGATCCCTCTAAAAATAATGATTCCATCTTTTCCCTACCAAGCCTTCAGCTTGTACTTCTATACACTGCTTTCACTCCTGTTAACAAGGTTGAACTGTTCCTGCATTGTTGACTCTTCCTACTCAAACAAACACTGTCTGTGTGTGTTTGCGTGTGTGTGTATATATATATATATGCGTGTGTATATATGTGTGTGTGTATATATATATCCCCTCTTCTAAAATAATAAAATATTTTTATTCTGGATGAATTCTGCTTGAATACAAAAATCTGTGATAGCTTCTGTCTTTTAAAAAATAAACCTAGCTAATTCCCTTCTCTACTCATTTTAAGTTTTCTTTTTAAACAAAGCTATGGAAAATGTTGTAAATATTTGATTACTCTACACCTTCTGTCTTTTTTTTTTTTTTTAACTCTTCCCATTCAGGCTTTTATATCGTAGTTTCTTTGATTGTGCTCTTGACATGATCTCCAAAGACCTTAACCTTACCAGTTCCCTGCTTCTCTGTCCTCTGATGATCAGGCATCTCCACAGCATTTGACATTGCAGATCTCCTTCTGTTTGAAATATATTTTCTACTTGGGTTCTGGGATGCCACTCTTTCTGGATCTCCTCCCACTTTATTGCCCAGTCCTGCTTACCCCTGCTTATCTTTCTTGCCTTGTCTCTCATTACATGATTCCACATACACCACACAGCAGCTCTACCAGATAACATAACCATTCTCTGACACTCTTTGTTCTATAGTCAGCCCAAGTGCTCATCTGTTTTTCTCAAACCCGAAAGGGCCTTCCCTATGAGACAGACATTCATATCCTTTGCAATAGGTCTATAAGGGTAGAAATTGCTTGATTATGGACCAAGGTATGGAGTTGGGGAAGAGATAATAATTCCTCCTCAAACATTGATGCACTGGCTCACTGAAACAGGTCTTCCAATGTTCTCATTATCATTGTTTTCCTCTATAAAAAGAAACACTAATAGCTAAGCTTTCTGTGTATTTGGCATGTGCAGTGCAAGTAGGCTATTCTTCTCCCTTCCACATGCCTATTTTTGTATTTTATTTTATGTAGGAGTGATGGAATATTCTTTTGGGAATGGGCAGAATGTAACAGAAAACTCAACTCATTTCCACAATTGGGATTAAGACATATTGAGTCTATCTGGCAGACTTCGAGTGAATAGAAAACTCTGAGAAAGAATTAAGTCTAAGGAGTGCTAAAATGTTCAGATTTCCGAGTGACACCAGAGATCTGGAGGGGAAACCTGGTGCCAGGGACAGAATGAGGCTGATGCCTGGGTCTTTTCCAAACTAGAAACTAAAGAAGCTGATGATTGGCCCTGAGGATAAATAGTAATATGCAAGTTAAGCAAATTTACTTTTTAATTCTTTCAACAAATGTATATTAAGAACCTAGTATTGGAATGTGCAATTCTGGCGTTTGAAATATGTCAAGAAATAAAAGGAATTCTTGCTTGCTTGCTGCTTATGTTTTAGCAAAGGAAGACAGAAAACAAATAATATATTTAACATCAGGTATATTACTTACCAGATAGTGATAAATGATGTGAAAAAGAAAATTAGAATAGCATAAAGGACATGGAGTCAGACTGCAGCTTCAAAAAGGATAATCAGGGTGAGGTAATAATCTTTGAACTATTACCTCATCATTTAGGGCTATGGAATACCAGCAATATTTTTGCACAAGTACACACTTCTTTATATAGGCATTAAAAGATAATCAAATAGCGCTTTGCAATATTCCAAGACAAAGATGATCTATTGAAGACATATACCTAAACTTAGTGATATCTTGAAAGGCAAGCAAGCATGCTGTGGAACCAGTTGAAAAGAATTTGGCTCAGAGGAAAGGGAGCTTTCCTTTCCTTGCAGTTTTTTATTTATTTGTCGTGACACTTGAGGTGTGAATACATCTGTGGTCTAAATTATCAGCTTTGAAGTAATGGGAGGTCTTAGATTGATATGTGTAGTTGAGTAGACACAATTCCAGCTTTGAGTTAAGCAATTTCAACCCTGGCTTAGATGAGAGTTTACTCAGCACAACAATTGGAGCAGTAGCATTAGCAAACCCTAGACTTGGCAGACCCTCAGAAAATGACAATACCAGTGTTATTGAGAATCAGTAGGGAATGGAGCATATATGCTTTTGATTTACTAAAGAATATAAAGCATGGGAAAGAATAGATTCATGAGAACTTTGTGAGATGCTCAGAAATACTTTCAGAGTCATGGTGTTTGACTATGAATAGTGTCAACTTGACCTGGCTATAATTGAGTTTAATTAGAATATAACATAGTTTGTTCTCAGTGTCAAGTGTGGTTTAGTGATACCTCATTTACAGATACCTAGGCACACTCATAAATCTGGAAGTGACATGCTTCAAGTTCTGGGTTTAAATGCCTGCAAAGGAGTCTTAGTGATGTATTTATCATTAAGTAAACATACGTTAAGTATCTTCTACATTCCATTTATTAAGCAAACAGAGGTTTAATAAAAGTTTATCATCTTCGATTTTCCAGTATCCGGTATTCTTCTAGTATCACCTAGTTTTGTTTTTGAAAAATAGCATTTCTCACATTGTGTGTAATCCTAGTGGGAGAAAATGCTTAGCTCCTACTGCCAAAGTTTCTGAGAGCCCACTGCCTTCTCCTTGCACCAGGTGAAACCTGGATTGTGCTGTAATGGTGACCCAGTGACATCCAAAATGTCATTCTCTCCAGAGTGTTAGAAATTTAAGCCATTGATGCATGGACACGAAAAACAAATGTAATAAATGCAACAGTGTAGACACTTCCTGCTTTACAACCAACTCTGTGTTTCTTAAGACCTCACCATCTCTATGACTTTATTCTTCTATGTTCCCAACAGCCTGGGGAGATGACTGACATACAGCTTATAAGGGGCTAATGGGCTCTTGTTTGGTATAACTATTTTTCATCATCTGGTATCTTATTCTTAAAATATATATTCAATAATCATTTTAAGGACTTACTTGGTCCGTAAGACCCTACTTAGTGTCAAGCAATGTGCAGGTAACTTAGGTCACACTAAACTGCTTAAGGAATTATACCCACTCTGAGGAAGCTTACAGTCTAAGGCTAGGGCTTATACATTTGCAAAAGCAACAATTGTAACAGTCACATATTAAGAGGTGGTCAGGAAGAGAGTACTGTGAAAAACCATAGATGTAAAAAAATATTAAAGTATAAGGATCAGGGAAAATGTTGTTGCAGAATTTTGAGATGCTTTTGGAATGGTTTAGTCCTATGGCAATGGGAGAGGGAGCACCAGCAAGAACAATAAAATCAGCCAATGCTGTATGCACATATATGCCTGCCACTGTATTATTGGCATTGCACTCTGCACACACCGACTTTTTTTTCAACCCAGCCATGAGAAAATATTTCCTATCACTTTAAATAAATTAAAATATAATTTCTAAAGTCACAATGTTGTCCCTTAGTGTAAGACATACAGCAATACTTTGAATATGAACTAAAAATGACATATAACTCTTTTAAAGGCAGAAATTCAGACAAAAATAAGTAGTTTATGGAGACAATCCAGAAAAATAAAGAAGAGCCCTGACTGTGTCTGCAGAGAAGGCTTTTTTTGTAAATGAACAATGGAGAAACAGAACTAGCCACTTGGCAGGACTCTAGGGCCTAACATTTATGGGAAGGATATTATGGGAAACATTGCATTAAGTTCCCTTGAAAACCTGAAGATGGATCTGCTCTTGCAATGAATACCACTTTTTTTTCCTCTCTTTTTGGAGAAAACAAGAGCAATTAATATTCTCTGATGATGGGCTATTTTTCTAACATAAGTCATATTAAGATGTATGTGCCATTGCTGAGAAGAAAAATTATACACTTTGCAATAAGGCAAAATAACAGGTAAAGTTTGCAACATGCCAATGAAAATCCTCTCTATTTCCGAAAATAATGTGTTCCGTTTAATTAGAGAATATAGTAAAATGTGTATCTTAGTATTCAAATAACCTCAAAAAGTTATGAATGGAGGTTTTTGTGGCACATTATTTCTGCTCCATATGGGAAAATAAAGAAATCAGAACATTTTACATTTTGGAAGCCTTTGTGTGTTTGAATCCTTGGATTTGGGCTGAGAGTTACAGGCAAACTCTTAACTATTCACCCATTTAAAGAAGTAGGTGAGGCCAGATGAGGATGCAGGATTCTACCCATGTGTGAAATAATTTCCTCCTTGCCAAAGTAATAAAATAAATGCAGGAAATAGCTGAATATTGCTTAATAGAACTATGCATATATAAAAGGAACAGTAAAAGCCTTTTGACAGCTTCCTATATCTTACTATCCCATAACTCACTCTTAATTGCATTTAAAACAATAAAAATGAAGCCTTATCCAGAGAAAGAACTCATGTCTACTTTTGCAGATTCTGTAGTTGGTGAATCTTATGTCAAGGGAGTGCGAGCGGTTCTGTAGAATTGAATATATTCTTCTTTAATGTCTATGGTGGTTGTTTATATTTGGTAAAGTTCTGCAGGTAGGTCCGGAATGACTCAGGAGGTTGTGAGCAGCACATCACCTGTGCAGAATAAGCTCAAAGTGTCCTTCCAAGAAGTCAGTCATTCAGGAATACACTCCAAGGCAGAGTGTCCCCTGAGGTCTTCTATTCTGTGTAGGATCTTGTCAATTCTGTTCATAAAAGACAAGCCAGATAAGAAGCTGACCTGTGGAGATGGGGAATTCCTCCTTCATTTTCTTTCTGGATGAAATAAAGGGATAGTCATTTTGTGTCCAGAATAATTAAAGAGTTGTTAGAAGTTCATGAGTCAGAGAACCTCCTTTAAGAAACGGTTCTTTGAGGTGACTAGGAGCTTTTACTTCTCCCTCATCACCTGCCCTCCAATTGAACTGGGAGCATTTGGGAAACTTCCTAATGTCCTGCTCCCTCTGAGGACCTTGTCCAATCGTATGTAGCCTCTTTTGCTAGGCATCAAGATGAAAAATGGTAATTGTTCTGCTATTGAAAACGTAGTAACTTCAAATATTTATGATAATCATTTGTAGTAAAATTGTAAGTATCCCTCCAGAGATGGACTAGAGGCCATAATCTAAGATTATGTGAGGGAGAGAGAGACTAGCTTTCCAGAGAGAGAAAAATTAAGCAGAAGTCATAGTAATGTAGGCTCTCTAAGAATGATAGTTCACATTGAGATTTCACGTGTATTTTTTGATCCCTCTTACCAGTACTGGGTAAGGCAATCTAAGATTATCTTCTCAGTTGTACAGCTATACCTCAGAGAGGTTAACAGGTCTCTGTAAGGTCACACAGTCAATTGGCAGTGAAACTGGAAAAGACAAGACATCTTCTGGTCCAAACCCTGTGATTTTCTGCTACCAGTCAATAACAGTGAAACAAGTGGAACACTGTTTTGTTGTTACTGTTGTTTTGTTTTTGCTATCATGGAGAAAGACAAGTTATGTACTTTCTAATTAAATTAATGCCACTTAGAGATAATTTGTTTATTGCTTACGTTCCTAAGTTTTGACATTAAGATTCCAGGATTTGAATTTCAGAGTCTATCACCTATTAGCTGTGAAAACCTGGAACATTTAAAACAATTCACTAAGCCTCACTTGTCTTACTTATAAAATAGGGATAGCCATGGTATCTACCTCATAAGATCATTGCACATTAAACTGAATTTAAAAATGCATATAAAGCACAAAAGAGTCTTCAGTAAAAGCTAGCAGTGAAATGGTTGTGATGTTGATAGTAATAGTGCTGGTGAAGGTGATAACACTGGTGGTAATGGTGATGGTTGTGGTAATGATGATGAGGGTGGTAGTGATGGTTGTGACAGTGGTGTTGGTGATGTAATGGTAGTGGTGACTGTGGTGGTGGTAGTGGTAACAGTGATAATGATGGGATAGTGGTGGTGATGGTTGTGATGGTGGTGGTGGTGGTGATGTAATGGTAGTGGTGACTGTGATGGTGGTAGTGGTAATGGAAATAATGATGGGATAGTGGTGGTGATGGTTGTAATGGTGGTGATGGTGATTTAATGGTAGTGGTGACTGTGATGGTGGTAGTGGTAACGGTGATAATGATGGGATAGTGGTGGTGATGGTTGTGATGGTGATGTAATGGTAGTGGTGACTGTGATGGTGGTAGTGGTAATGGAGATAATGATGGGATAGTGGTGGTGATGGTGGTGGTGGTGGTGGTGGTGGTGATGTAATGGTAGTGGTGACTGTGATAGTGGTAGTGGTAACAGTGATAATGATGGGATAGTGGTGGTGATGGTTGTGACGGTGATGTAATGGTAGTGGTGACTGTGATGGTGGTAGTAGTAACGGTGATAATGATGGGATAGTGGTGGTGATGGTTGTGATGGTGGTGATGGTGATGTAATGGTAGTGGTGACTGTGATGGTGGTAGTGGTAATGGAGATAATGATGGGATAGTGGTGGTGATGGTTGTGATGGTGGTGGTGGTGGTGATGTAATGTTAGTAGTGACTGTGATGGTGGTAGTGGTAATGGAGTTAATGATGGGATAGTGATGGTGATGGTTGTGATGGTGGTGGTGATGGTGGTGATGGCAATGGTGGTGGTGATGATGTTGCTCATGATAGTGGTGGCGGTGATGGTGGTCATTATGGTGGTGGCAGTGATGGTGGTGGTTGTGTTAATGGTGGTAGTGCCAGTGACAGCAGAAGCAATAGAATTTCAAAGGAGTGAAAAGTAATATATTGAGAGAAAACATGCCTAATTTTATGTTAAGCTTAGCAAGACTCTTAGTGTTCACCCTATTGCAAATTGTTCTTCTCTGTGAACTGTGATCTGTAGACAAAAATAACCTAAATTTATGAGGCCGTACAAACAAATTTTTCAGTTCTCATTGGGCCGTTCCACTCATGATGGGCTATTGTTGTTAGTTTTGTGCTGAGCATTAGAGGGTGAGGATAATTTCGTGTTTGTCCTTGATCTTTTCTATCATAACAGCTCATGGATAAATAATCAATCTGAGGGTTTTATCAACTACTAAGTATGTCCATGATGATTTCTTTTGAGAACCATGAAAATTTCTACTGGGAGAGTTTGTAGCCCTAGCTGACTCACTGCAGTAGATTATATTGTTCACCAAATATCCTAGCTCTGCCCCTGGGATATATCTTCCTGCAAGCTGTTTTTTCTTCCCCATCCTGTTGGTTTTATGATGGTCATAGGCTGTACATTGAACAATTAAATATGAGCAGAAGTGATATGTGTCTTCATCTTTTTCCTCTCTGCCACAGGAGCAGCCATATTTCACATAGAGATGTTCCCATCAACCCTGTCCTGTTTTGAAGACTATACGAAACAGAGGTGAGGCTGAACTACGATATGTAAGTAGCATGACTGAAAAATACATCTTGTTTATTCTGAAGTTGTTGGTACAATATAATTTAGCCTGACAGATACATCATACTGCCTAATAAACTATTTAGTTGAAGACCATGATTTTTGTTTGTGTGTTTGTTTTTTGTTTTTTGTTTTTTGTTTTTGTTTTTTGAGATGAAGTCTTGCACTTTTGCTCAGGCTGGAGTACAGTGGCACGATCTTGGCTCACCGCAACCTCCACCTCCCAGGTTCACTCCATTCTCCTGCCTCAGCCTCTCAAGTAGCTGTGACTACAGGCACACGCCAGCACGCCTTGATAATTTTTTATATTTTTAGTACAGATGGGGTTTCACCATGTTGGCCAGGCTGGTCTCAAACTCCTGACCTCAGGTGATCCACCCACCTCGGCTTCCCAAAGTGCTAGGATTACAGGTGTGAGCCACCGCACCCGGCCAGAACATGTTTTAATTATCATTAAATCCATATTGTCTACTACAATGCCTAGAATATACTAGGTGCTCAATAAAAATATTAAATGAGAAGTGAAAGCAACATATCCATTTATTAATATTACCTTAGTTTGAAAATCCATAAGTATATCTGCATTTTGAAAAATTACTAAGCTTTATCTTCTAATCTTCTACAGATAATGGTAAATAACACAAGACTTTATATGGCCAACATTTAATACATACATATTGATTTTCTAAAGACATCCATTTCTTTACCTTCCTGTCTCTCATAGCATCTGTTAATGTATCCCAATGGACTCGAAATTTCTCAAGCAAAAGAATCATTTTGTATTCTTATTTATTCCCTGAAATCTAGGTTATTCCTGTCACATTTGCCATACATATACACATTTAATATATACTTGTAAAATGACTGACAAAATGAGTGCTTACAAAGAAATATATTTCCCATGGGTATATTTCAGGCTGACAGTCATGAAGTTATCCAGATACAGGTGGGCATTTTTATCTCAAATAGTACCCTTTTGTCCACCTTAACCAAGCTAACCAACGATCAACTATTTATTTCATAGTGTCAGTTGTGTTCATAATATTGAGTATTGATTGATTGTGGTTTTATTAATAAAGTGTGCCATGTAGGACATAGAAGAGTTAGATAATTTTGGCTGGAAAAATGTTGTTGTTGCTTGTTGTTGATGTTGTATGTGTATGTATGTTTCTTTCTGCTTAATTGATAAACATTCCCCAAAATGGGAAATTGCAATTGATGTAGTTTTGATGATTAACCTCTGCTAAATTTAATTATATGAAATGCCAGTTATGAGTGAATTTACTCACATTTATAAAACTTGTGGGGTCCATATGGGTGAACAGATTGCTTTATTCACATGTTGTCCCATGTGGGGGTTATAGCCAGAGATAAATATCCCTACCTTTCTGTCCTTGATGCCAGCAAGAATCAGCTTGCAGCAGTCAGTGCTTGTGGTAATTTGGAGCTAAGCATATGAACATCAATTACTAAGATGTACCTGGCCTGGACAATGAATTGCCTCTAACCTGTCCCTTTGCCTGCTGCCTCTCTAATCTTTCTTCATTTTACTGCCAGATTCAAATTTCCAAATCACCATTTTTATCAGGTTATTTCCCGCCTTCAATAGCTTCACTTTGCTACAAAAATCCAAGCACCTTGGACCGATATTCAACGTTTTCTGCTAGTCTCGTCTCACTTCAACTACTCTTCCAGGCTGAATCATTACCTCTTATCTGCATGGATGTAGAGTTGCAGCTGAACTTGATCGTTCAATATCTTCTTTGCACCTGATTCTTTTCTGCCTCCTCTTACTTGCTCAAGTCATTATCTCTGTTTAGAAAGCACTTTCCATATTCTTCACAGTCATTTGGTTGGTACATATTTATTGAGTATTGGACTATGAGTCAGGTCTTGTCCTCTCCACCAGTGATACAGCAATTAAAACAGCCTAGGGACCTGTTCTCTTGAAGCTTATGAAACAATGTATTATATTTCAAAAATCCTTATAAATTTCCTCATCGGAATATTTAATCTTACAGTTTGTTCAACTGAAAGAATTCTCTCCTTCTAAAAAAATTTAGTGCTTACTATATCTCCCTAATTATTTGTGCCTGTCTGTTCTCTATACTTTGACAACAAGCTCCTGGCAAGGACAACCATATACATACTCCTGTATATTTCCACACTCAAGCCTGGTTCCTGGAACATGGAACATATCAAAAACATTTGTTCTTATTATTTTTAAAGTGATTGAAAAAAGGAACCAATACCAGACATATTTTTGAGTGTTTGCTATGTACCAAGAATTGTGAAATATACTTAAAATATATCCTCTCTCACCTCCACAAAAGCCTGACATGGTACATGCATTTCTTACAACTTTCTTAATCAGAAACTATTAATGAAAAGTTAAGACAGGTAGTATGTAATTTGTTGAAAGAATGGAACATTTTTAAATTAAACAGTACTTAGTTCCTCTCTTTAACATAGAACTAATCTGTGACCAGATGCTGCCCTTACGGAGTCAATTGTGTTCATGATGATGTATTTGACTCTAGTTTTATTGATTTAGTGGATCATGTAGAGTAATGTAGGCTAATTCTGATTTGAGAGAATTTTGGCTACAAAGTTATTATGGCTGAAGTGGGATCAAACTCAGGTCTATTTTAAGGCAGAGCGCACACATTTTCTTTTTCTATACTACTCTGCTGAATAAGTGAAATAGTGGAAAAGTACTCAGAGGTATTCACTGCAGTAGACGCTGTTGGTGCCTTGTCCATAACCCCTAGGCAGCACCTCTAAACTCTGAAGCCTCTTTATTCCATACAACGATAGGGATTTTATCTGGCTGTGACAGTAATGACAAGCCACATTTGTTGGAGGATTCGTGTCTTCAAGATACATCCTCAACCACTACCAGGCAAGGAATTAATGTGTAAATGCCCTAGTGCCCTCCTGCCATGGTGGGGATAGTGAAGAAGTATGTTCTTCACTGTATCCCTCATGTATTTAGTGGAATTAGACTCTGGTATCCTATAGGAGTAACTTGCTTGATAATGCACACCGTATTGAATTGTTTTGCTTCCCTATGTAACTTTTTGACTCCCCACCAGTATTCTTGGGATTCCTCCCAACCTCCACAACCAAAAACATGTACTATTTGCACTCCAGGTCTTGTCTAGTTCTGCTTCTGGGACAACCCAGACCAAAACACCTTTCTGATTTCCAGTTGTCAGTGGCTGTCTTGTCACCCCAGCCTGCTTTCTGCTGCCAGAATCCCTGTCTGCTGCTCGTTTTAGGATCCAGAGGTCTGTCACCAATGAGCTTGCTACTGCTTGGCTCTAGTTTTTAGCTCTCAGCCAATGGGTAGTGATGTAAGACGTTTATTTCCTACTCATGGCTATGATTTTGGAAATGTTTGCCACCCGCCTCCTAAGGTCAGTCGTGCCAGGCTGTGTTGAGCTTCGGAGAACCCACAGGAGCCTGGCGAGGCTGGCCACTTTTCTGGCCACCTTTCTTACATGTGGCCAGCCTGCCTCCTTCCCAGGGCCGTAATTTTATTTTCTCAATTCTGTTCTCTCTCTCTCTTTTTAAAATATAGACAATTTTTACTTGACAATTTTTAAAATAAAAAATTTTAAGAAGAGAATGGGAGAAGGGGTTGAAAATACTAAGCAATTAACATAAAAATCTTTTTAAAATACTCGATATATGACAAACAGAACTAATCAGTAAAGACAGAGCACTTAACACACACTGTATAGAAAAACATGGAAATCACAGGAAGAAAGAATTCAAAGCTGTTGAAACTGGAGACTGAATTTGGGTGGGCTGTCACTGTTTTTTATTATCTTACTTTTCATATTATTTAATTTACTTAAAAAATATGTGTTGTAATCCCAGCACTTTGGGAGGCCGAGACGGGCGGATCACGAGGTCGGGAGATCGAGACCATCCTGGCGAACACGGTGAAACCCCGTCTCTACTAAAAAAATACAAAAAACTAGCCGGGCGAGGTGGCGGGCGCCTGTAGTCCCAGCTACTCGGGAGGCTGAGGCAGGAGAATGGCGGGAACCCGGGAGGTGGAGCTTGCAGTGAGCTGAGATCCGGCCACTGCACTCCAGCCTGGGAGACAGAGCGAGACTCCGTCTCAAAAAAAAAAAAAAAAAAAATGTGTATGTATACATTTAATAAAATTTCTATAAAGTAGTTGTTAAGAAATCAAACCTCGTATATTTATTAAATCATTATCCTATTTGACATAAGAAGTAGCCTGTATTAAATTTAAGGTGTTTACATGTTTATATACATACAAATTCACACACAGACACACACACACTTTCAATTTTTTAAAAAGTAAATTATATACTTTTTTTAAAAAGTCATAGATTCAGGCCTAAAAATGCTCCTTAAAGAGATCAGAATTGTGTGCAAATTCTGAATTGTGTGCAAAAAAAAGTATATAATTTATTTTTAAAAAATTAAAAACTCTGCTTTTTTGTTTATATCTCTGTCTGTGTGTTGCCCAGACTGGAGTGCAGAGCCACTATCTTGGCTCACTGCAATCTCCACCTCCTGGGTTCAAGTGATTCTCTTGCCTCAGCCATCAGAGTAGCTGGGATTTACAGGCATATGCCACTACCACGCATGACTAATTTTTGTATTTTTAGTAGAGGTGAGTTTTGCCATGTTGGCCAGGCTGGCCTTAGATTCTTGGCCTCAAGTGATCCACCTGCCTCAGCCTCCCAAAGTGCTGGAATTACAGGCGTGAGCCACCATGCCTAGTCAGTAATCCTATGAGTTTTTGATGAGGAGACTTAATCCTGACCCTCCCAGGCCTTTGCTGGGGAATCTGAGCCTGCTTCTGTCTTTCCAAGTATTACCGTGGTCAGACTTAAAGACTCTGTGAGGGAATACAGAAAGTCACATCTAAACCTAACTTACAGAATGGAATCCAAAAGTGTGTTCTCTGGGTAGAAGAGTTTGCCATTACCTTGCCTTGGTGTCTTGGTCGCCACCATTTCTAAATATGAGTCATTTTTTTCTGTTTAGTTTATTTTGCTTCTCTGATGAATATCATGTACCTCATTTCACTTGCTACTAGTTAGCTTGCTCTTTGCTCTGAGAGGCAATATAATAAGATGTTTTGCACTCAGATTTGAGCTTAAATTTTATTTATTTCCCTTATCAGATATTTGACCTTGAGCAAGCAACTTAGACGTTTTGATCTCCAGTTGCTTTATATCATATTGGAGGTAGCTTCAAAAACCCTAAAGTGCATTGTAAGGATAAGGAATATATTTTGCACAATTTTGTTAAACTTGTTGAATATTTAGTAATTGGGAGTTGTTGTTTAGTTATATGTCTGTTTTTGGCATTTCAATTTTGATTTTTGCTTTATATTTAAGCATTTTTTAATAATACAGAGAGACTCAAATCGTTCCTTGGTAATAATAAGAACTTAGGTTTTAGATCAACATTCGTGGAAGACGTAAGTGAGACCCTATCTTGGTGCAGCCTTGAGATGATTTCAGAGGTCAGAAGCACAATCATATTCACCTTTGACACAGCTGAACAGTGAGTAATGACTGACTTAAGGTGCCTTGCTGGGAGGCCATCATAAAAATTATGGAGTTGTCAGTGGCAGTGATTTGGGTTACATCTTTACTTTGGTCATTGTTTATTGTGCCAACCTTGTGTGATCTTCAGATACTCAGTTGGAAGCATCCATCATCTGACATCATCTGACATCATTCTGTGCTATGAAAGCATGTAATCTAGTACCCTCATCCTGTCCCTGAACACTGAGACTCATCACAACTCTATTTTTTTTCCCAGAAAACAAGTTTTATTTTTGTACCATAGCACTGGATACTTTATTCTTAATTATAAAGTTTTCTAAAAGATTAAAATCCTACTTGCAAGATATATTAGCAATGGATTTGGAGCAAATGATTTTACTTTGAATATCTTTTTATTTTTTATTTTTTTGCATTGAATATCTTTTCTGCCTCTCACTCACTGCATAACTTTAGCAGTTCACTTACCCCCTTAGTTTCTATTCCCTCAACTATGGTACTTGTTTTGCATATGATATAGGGTTGTTATGAGTCATAAATGGAGCATTCATGACAAAAGCACTTTGTGAACTATAGCACAATAAGACAAGGAACAGAAAGAGAAGGTGGAAGAAAATAATGAGGAGGGACATGAATAAGACACAAATTTCAGGTTCCTCCCTATTCAGTGTTCTTTTAACTTTAAGACTAAACTAACTTCCATCAAAGAAGTAGATAGTTTATTTAATTTTTAGATTTACCTTGCACGAATTTCAAATTTTCTATGTCTATTTCTACTGCAGTTAGATTTAAAGGAAGCAGCACACGTGTAGGATTTCTTCCTATTCTGTATGTCTTGTAGATTCATTGTTGCTCCTAGCTAAAAATCAGTTCCATTTACATTTTGTATGAAGAAAAGTAAGAATAATACTCTAGAAAGCAATTGATAGATGATTCTACTTGAAGTAGCACTCTTCTAAGCAGACAGTAATGGATACCGTTAAATGAGTAGAAGCTCCCATTATTGCCATCAGCGCCAGTTTGAAATCAGATGGTGAAAAACGTGATTTAGCTAAAATGCACAGGAGTAATGTCAGAGTATCTGAGATGTAAGACCAAGCCCCTAAAGTTGGTATGAACTTGATTTTGAGTCACCCTCTATCATTGATATAAAATTATGTCTGGGAAATCTAAGAGAAAAGCCCATCCAAGAGTACATGGGCAAGGTTTGGGATTACTAGGTCAATGTATGTAGATGAATATTTTTTGAAATGTGGTCTTGAAAATATCTGCAATTTATTGCCTGAGCATTGCATTATAAACATAGACAATAAGACCTAAGGAATCTTGGAGGTAGAGCCTTGGGATATGAATATTTTAAATGTTCCCTAGGCCGGATGTGGCGGCTTGGGCTTGTAATCTCAGCACTTTGGGAGGCTGAGGCAGGTGGGTCACCTCAGGTCAGGAGTTCGAGACTAGCCTGGCCAACATGGTGAAACCCCATCTCTATGAAAAATACAAAAATTGGCCGGGCATGATGGCACGTGCCTGTAATCCCAACTACTTGGGAGGAAGAGGTTGCAGTGAGCCGAGAGCGCACCATTGCACTGCAGCATGGGTGATAGAGCGAGATTCCATCTCAAAAAAAAAAAAAATTTAGCCACGGATCATTGTGGTTTGAATTTGCAATTCTCTAATAAATATTATTAAGAATGAGCATCTCTTATTGTGCTATTTGCTATTTACATATCTTTTCCAGTGACCTGTTTTCAACTGTTTACAGACTCAACATTATTCCTAAACACTCAGTTCAGCTACTATGGAAAGCAGTTTGGAGATGTCTCAAATAATTTAAAACAGAGCTACTATTCAACCCAGGAGTCCCATTACTGGATATATGCCAAAGGGAAATTAGCTCACCATACTAAAAAGACACATGCACTCTTATGCTTATTGCTGCACTATTCATAGTAGTGAAGACATGGAATAAATATAGGTGCCCATCAATGATGAATTGGAAAAAGAAAATATAGTAAATGTACACTGTTGAATACTGCACAGCTATAATAAAGAATAAAATCATGTCTTTAACATCAACATGGATAGAGCCAGAGACCATAATTCTAAGTGAATTAACACAGGAGAAAAAAGCAAAGTACTGCGTGTTCTCACTAATGAAGTACTATGTGTTCTCACTAACGGAGTACTGCGTGTTCTCACTTGTAAATGACAGTTAAACATTGAGCACCCACGGACATAAACATAGAGACAACAGACACTGCAAACTACTAGAGGAGAGAATGAGGGAGGGGGGTCATAAGTTGAAAAACTACCTATTTAGGTACTGTGCTCACTACCTAAGTGCAATATATCTAAGTTACAAATCTGTATATTTACCTCCTGTAACTAAAATAAAAATTGAGAAAAAAAATCTCACCCAAACATTTTTAGATGTGTAATGGAGAAATCAGAGAAAGTTCCTCTGTAATCCCAGGTCTAACATTAAATAGACAGCAGCAGTGGTCTACTATTGGAGTAACACAAGCTTGTGCTATCCTAAATGTAAGTAAAGCATCAATAATGCATTCTGCTTATTGATATACTAGATTTATCCAAACTCCCTCACTAACTATATGGTGTAAGAAGAGAAGTTTTCTTTCCTTGGAGGAAATATTTCCCTCAGTCTTACTGTTCTTGACATACAATTTTTGACATTCGAATTTTAAAAACACACAAAAAAGCAAGAAACTATGACACGTCATCAAAAGAAAAAATAATCAATACAACCAGACCCAGAGATGAGATTGTACAAATTTGTTAGTCAAGTAATTTAAAGTAACTATAACAAAAATTAAAAGGTAGAAGACATATTTGAACAGGTGGGTTATTTCAGCAGAAAGAAGGACTATAAAAAAGAGAACCAAATGAAATTGCCAGATATAAAATACATGCTATCTGAGATGAAGGGGATAATCAGCATACTGAATAAAGCGATATAAATAATTTGTGAACATTAAGACTGGCTAATAGAAATTATCCAAACAGAAATAAAAAGAAAAAAGTATAAAGAAAAATGACAGCACATTTGAGATCTGTGAGGAAATATTAAATTTTCCAACACATGTGTAATTGCTGTCCCAGAAGGAGTTAAAAGAGAAGATGGATAAATAGAAAACATAGAGGAAGAGAGGATATAGTAGTCAATACTTACATGAAATTAATGAAAAAATAACCCACAGATCCAAGCTCAGAAAATTCTAATAAGTATAAAAAAACACAAAAGCAAAAAAAACACAAACTTGGGCATGTCATGATGAAACACCTGAAATCAAAAGAAAATGAGAAAACCTTAAAATCATTCAGAAAATAAAAATGGAAACATTTCCCTGTGTATGAAACATAAGAAGATAAAGATGAAAATAATGTGAAAAATGCACAATTTGATTAACACTGTCAATCTGCTTGACCTCTTGAAAATTATGTAATGCTATATCCCACAAAAGCAGAATACACATTCTTCTCAAACGAACATGGAACATTCATTAAGGTAGAGCAGATGGGACAAACAGAAAACAAATATCAAGTGGGTAGTTCTACACCAAATCATATCAATATCTACATCAAACACAAATAATCTGAACACCTGAATTAAAAGGCTTAGATGGTCAAAGTAAATTAATAGCAGTCAACATGTAGTATTTGCTGTTGATCAGAAATCCTTTTTAAATATAAAGACCAAGATTAAGGTGAAAAGATGGAAAATAATTACACACTGGAGAAAGATTAATTATAAAAAACTGGAGTGATTATATCAATATTAGACAAAATAATTTCAGAATACAAACCAAGATAAGGAAGGATATTTCATAATGACAAAAGAGTCAAAATTATCAGAAAGATACAACAATATTAAATTGTTTACACCCAAAAACAGAGTTTAAGACATATAAATAAAAATAATGAATATAAAGGAAAAATATAAAGTCTATAACCACAGTTGAAAAGTTTGACACAGTAAGTAATGTGTAAGTACAGAGAAATTCAGTAATATAAAAAATTTACATAATGCCATAATTCAGCCTTACTTGATTGACATTGTTACCACACAATAATAGTTAAATGCTCATTATTTTTAAGGGAACATAGAATACTCACCAAGATAGGCAAAATATGAGTAACTAAATAAATCTGATTTAAAATAACTGAAATAATGTAGAGTAAGTTCTATAGTAATACAATTAAATAAAAAACCAATTAAAAATATCTGGAAAATCTCTAAACCTTTGGAATTTAAAGAAACACATTTCTAATCAAATCGAACAAATGAATAATTTTAAATTCCTAGGAAAGGAGCTATATAAAATCAATTATCTAAACTTTCACTGTAAGAAGCTAGAAAAGGAAGAATAAATTAAATTACACAAGTATAAATTTATGTAGCAGTTAGAAAGAACAAATTACCTTTGGTTATAAAAAAGGATAAACATAAAAAACAAAATAGGAAATTTGCAAGGACCAGTGAAGCTGAAGAGTATGATTAACTGAAAGGAAATAAACGAATGAATAAATGCATGGATACAAGGAATAGCATTATCTGGGGACCTGGAAGGGGTGAACAAGGATTAGCTTTGTTAGGTTCCAAGTTTGTACCAAGAACTTTTATATGGTACTTTGCACAGATAATGTCAGGTTCTAACAATTTTTTAAAATCCCAGATACAGAACCTGATAATTAGGGAGATTACGTCTCCTTTAAGTTTACCATGGTGGTAAGCATTTGAGGCAGGGGGTGAAACAAGTTCATTGGGTTCTGAGTTTATACACTTTCGTAAATATCACTGTGATCAAAAAGCAGCTTTTTGCTTTAGGCAAGAATTTACACAGGTCAGCATCTTTTTCAATCTCTTATTTATTTATTTTTAAACAAATGTTTCACACAGAACAGTGATATGGCAAAATTAATGGTATGAGCTTTGAAATCAGACAACAATTTTGAATCCTGATACACACACACACACACACAATAAAACAATACATACATCTTTACATCTTGTTTTCTTTTAAAATTGTATCTCTGGCCAGGTGCAGTAGCTCATGCCTGTAATCCCAGCACTTTGGGAGGCCGAGGCAGGTGGATTGCCTGAGGTCAGGTGTTTGAAACCGGCCTGGCCAACATGGTGAAACGCTGTCTCTACTACAAATGCAAAAAAAAAAAAAAAAAAAAAAAAAAAGCCAGGCGTGGTGGTGGGGGCTGTAATCCCAGCTACTCAGTAGGCTGAGACAGAATTGCTTGAACTCGGGAGACAGAGGTTGCAGTGAGCCGAGATTGCACCCCTGCACTCCAGCCTGGGCAACTGAGTGAGATTCCGTCTGAAAAAAAAAAAAAAAAAAGATCTCCAAATATGGCTTACTGAGTTAAAATGGATAAACAATTTTTAGCTCCTTACTCAAAGATGTTCATTATAATTATATTTAAAAGAGGGAAAAAGATAAAAATTGGAACCTAATGTCCAACAATAATATTAAATTAACAAAATTAGAAGACTTTGGGGGTAGGATTAAAACTTCATAAAATATTTATATGTACATCCATATTATATTTATACCCATGTTAACCTCAACCATGCCTATCTCAAACCCTTGGTTTGATCAGAAACTGCACATGATTATTAAATAGCCCTTTCTTTTATTCAATGGATTGTTTATCCTAACTCTAATATTGTCTCTGTTTTTATAATCCAAGACTTGCCTTGGGTCTCCTGGATTGATTCCTACCATTGGCTCTGGCCTCCATCCATACATATTCTGGCCATAGTGGTGACAAATCTTGTCTCACATGCAGATTTACAAAGTATAAACACTGAGCAGTGAGGTACCTTTGCCTCCTTCATCATTACCCTTATTATCTTGGAATAGTTGAATAGAATAAAGTCCCTAGAAAGCCTATCACAGACCAGAAAAAAAACTTTCTAGTAGGAGATGAGAGTGGATAACCTAATGGTTCTTTTTTATTTTTTACTGCACATCTCTGTGATAAAAGCAAATGTAATTTTTATGTAGTTATGAGAAGGAAAATTGAAACAGGGATCATTTTGTAGTATTATATCCCCGTGCACTTGTTCCAACTTCCCTCTGCAATTGCTGTTCACCACTCTGGTGTAATTGCATAGGTCATTTGTGGAAAAGCATAATTATACCTTAAGGTAATGTTCTCTCATGCATTATTAAGTCATGACTTTTTCTAAAGTAGATGGAGGGAGGGAGCTAGGTGACTGGAAGAGAAGTCATAGAATTGTGCATCAGATGAAGCATTGAGACCAGGCTAACCTCTTTAGGGCTACACCCATGCCTGGAACATCTTCACCAAACATCTGGACCACATTGCATCAAAATTTCTTTATGTGTAATAATCTCTTTCATTAGGTTGAAGACGTCTTGACGGTAGTAATGGGTTATAAATAATCTTTATTTCCCCAGCGCCTAGCATATTGCCTGGCACAGAGCACAAACTCAGTGTTTTCTGTTGAGGAAATTGACAAGCAAGAAATGTGAAATGGATTTTCTTTGGCAGATTATGTTATATTCAAAGACATCAAGACCAGTGAAGGAGATGGCGTTAGAGTCTGCTTGAATCTGAATTTTCACAAAGGAAAACCAAATGTAGAATTTTAAAAGTTAGGCACAGAGACAGAGTTGGTTTGAATAACTCTGCTTTCTTCCAGCTTATGACTTCACCCCTATGAATGTCAGAATTCTAATTTAAAAAAAGGTGGATCACCTTATCTATTGACATGGTTAGTGCTAGGTTCAAATGAAATCATGCATCTAAAAGTAGAGAATGCAGTGCCAGGTTCACAGAGGAACTTAATTATAATGCAAATTATTGTATTTTGCTACGAAGTGCTAGGCATGGTACAGGCTGATTTACAGTCAATGTATCTTCTTTTTCTCATTTGATGACCATGTATTAATTTCATTCAATGACCCTGACATTAATGGCATACCAAACAGAGTGCTGGGTCTTTTGGTCTAGAGCCAATGAGACAGAATTAGGTGGGAGAGGTAGGTAAGTAAACAGCCATGACTCATCACTATCTATCATACCTTGCCTCTGCCAAATTCATGAAACAGGTGAAGTTCGTCTTTGATGCATTCCACCTTTAATAGTTTAGTAGCTGATGTGGTTTGACTGTGTCCCCACCACAAATCTCATCTTGCATTGTAATTGCTATAATCCCTATAATACCCCTGTCAAGGAAGAGGCCAGGTAGAGGTAATTGATTCATGGGGGTGCTTTCTCCCATGTTGTTCTTGGGCATGCTACTGAGTTCTCATGAAATCTGATGGTTTTATAAGTGTTTGATAATTCCTCCTGCTTTCATTCTCCTTCCTGCTACTTTGTGAAGAAGGTGCCTTGCTTCCCCTTTGCCTTCCATCATGATTGTAAGTTTCCTGAGGCTTCCCCAGCCATGCTGAACTGCAAGCCAATTAATCGTCTTTCCTTATAAATTACCCAGTCTCGGGTGGTTTTTTATAGCAGTATAAAAATGTACTAATACAATCACTTAAAGAAGAAATTATGGTTGCAAATGAATCAGACTTGTGTTAATGGGTTAAAATATTTTAAGTGCCTATATTAGGGCTTGACACATAATAAGTGCTCAGTAAATGTCAGCCATAGTATTATATAGGAAAATGCTACTGATTTCATTTCCCTTTGAAAAATAAAATTATAAATACAGAACTAAACAAAGCAGGAAAGTGGGAGAGAGATTTATGTGATTTTAATTTTCAACATGATGGCGTAGGAAAACTCTCTGAGGAACTGACTTAAGCAAAGAACTTAATGAATAAGAGAAGGAAGTAAATCAATCTATCTATCTATGTATCTATGTATCTACGTATCTATCTATCTATCTATCTATCTATCTATCTATCTATCTATCTATCATCCATATCTGTGGGAAGCCCATCATCTATATCTGTGGAAAGAGGGAAAAACATGTGAGAATACATTGAGCATAGGAATAGATGGTGTCCTTAGAGACATCACATAAGTAACAGCACACTATCAGCACACAGTATGTATCCCAAAAAAACTCAGTATTTCATTTTATTTTTTCACTGAGACAGGTTCTTACTCGGTTGTCCAGGCTGGAGTGCAGTGCTACCATCTCAGCTCACTGCAACCTCTGTCTTGCTGCTCATGCCATCCTCCCGAGTAGCTGGAACTACAGGCGCGTGCCACTATACCTGGCAAATTTTTGTATTTTTTTTTGTTTTTTTTTGTAGAGATGGGTTTTGCCATGTTGTTCAGGCTGGTTTTGAATTCCTGAGCTCAAGCCATCCTCTTGCCTTGGCCTCCCAAAGTGCTGGGATCACAGGCATGAGCTACCACATTCTGACCAAAAAATTCAGTATTTTAGTTGCTTAAATTTGCATCATTATTTACCTTTTATACATTATTTTCATGTATATTAGTTTATTGATCTTCACAATTGTTCCATGATGATATGGTATAAAAGGGAGTGAGAAGGGATTTCTTCCAGGTCCCACAGTGACCGAAGAAGGTCATGAAACCATATTTCCTAACTCTTGTTATTCTTTCTTTAGCAACTGAATTTCCCTACTTCCCCCTTCTGTTCACATTTTCTAATCAAAATCTTTTCAGGGACCTATTTCTCCTGTGTTTAAATACTGAACATATTAAAAGACAATATGCCTATAAACTAGATGTTAGCTTAAATCTCATAGATTTGTAAACCCTCTCTTCCACCCATGCAATACATTTCCATTTGAATAGACATCCTTA
This sequence comes from Macaca fascicularis, assembly GCF_037993035.2. Lineage (NCBI taxonomy): Eukaryota > Metazoa > Chordata > Mammalia > Primates > Cercopithecidae > Macaca > Macaca fascicularis. The sequence goes on from NC_088382.1 coordinate 145,828,296, forward strand.
GGGCAAGGTTTCTCTTAAAAAAGACTTGATTACAGGGTGTTTTAGTTTTTAATGGAGCAAGGACTTGTTTTTTCTTCCAGTTCCTCAGATCACATCTTACTTTTGGCTGCCTTCTCCTTCTACAATCTGTTGAAGCCCTCTGTGGAACAATAGTGTCTGCAAGTTTATGGCATTATCACAAATCATAGAGGTGGCTGTTGGACTCACATTTACAATCTATGGGTGTTCACACTGGTTTATTTTTGGCAAGATGTGGCTGCCGCATGGCTCATAAACAGGCTTCTGAAATAGCTCTGACAGAGAAAAATGCTCATGATGTTCTGGTCCAGATGCTCTCAGGGATCAAAGACTCCTGGCTATGAGCAATCCCCTTGGAAACTGTACAGTTGGCTTTCCTGGGCTTCATGCTTCCCTGAATGTCATGGATAATATTATCTGGGCATCCTTCTGGACAGATAGTGAGGAGCTCTCTTTACCTGCCATATCCTCACTCCCAGGTTAGAATGAGTGAAAAAGATAAATACACAAGTTTGAATCCAAACACAGTCACTTTTAAACTATGATTTTGAATAAGTTATTTAGCAATGCACACATTCTATTTGTGCAATTGTAGACACAACATATTTACTTTTTCTTTCTTTCATTGTTTTGAAAATATCACCTACTTTAACTTGGAAACAACTTCTTTGTCTGTCCGGTGCATGTGATCAGGAAGTAATGAAAATATCTCCCTTTCTGGAAGAAATGGAAAACAGGCCCTTTTGTTCTTTAAAGTTTGAGCCCTCCTTGAACCGGAAAAGGCAAATGATTGTGACATTTTTGTGGCTGATTTTGACAACCTCATTAAATATTTTTAAATCTTAAACTAATCATAGAATCAAAAGAAATTACAGACATACAACAGAGAGGTCTTGTTTACCTTTGATCACATTTCCCTCAATGATGACATTTTGTATAACTATTACAACATCACAGTATCACAGAAAAATGACATTGACACAATATAAGAAAATGTCAACTTTTAAGGATTCCATGTGACATTTGGAAGCCTGTATTCTACCATTCACTTTTCCTCACTGTAGAATTCTCATCTGAAGGAGACATTCACAGAGAGATAGGACCTCCCCATTAGCATCTGGCCAAATTATTAACACTACAGATGAGGAACTCTTGGGTAAAGCTGACTCACAGAACATGGTTGAGGCTTGAGGTCTAAGTGGAAATGCATTTTCTCTTTCTTTTCTTTGATTTACCCATGTAGTTTCACTTCCAAAGAGGATATGATACATATAGAAGCACTAGACAAATGGCTGAGTGTTCTGAGGAAGTAAGCATGTCTCAAATTGCTGGCCACTTATGTGCCCAGAGCATGCACAGAGATACCTCCTTTAGGTGGAAATTCATTGTCAGAACAAAGAATGCAAGGGAGGGAGTGGTGCTGATGTTTATTTTATTTTATTTTATTTTATTTTACTTTATTTTATTTTATTTTACTTTAAGTTCTGGGATACATGTGCAGAATATACAGGTTCGTTATATAGGTATGCATGTGCTACAGTAGTTTACTGCACCTATCAACCTGTCATCTGGGTTTTAAGCTCCTCATGCATTAGGTATTTGTCCTAATGTTCTCCCTCTCTTTGTCCCCCAACCCTGACAGGTCCCGATGTATTTTGTTCCCCTTCCTGTGTCCATGTGTTTTTATTGTTCAACTCCCACTTAGGAATGAGAACATGCAGTGTTTGGTTTTCTGTTCTTGTGTTAGTTTGCTGAGGATGATAGCTTCCATCTTCATCCATGTCCCTGAAAAGGACATGATTTCGTTCTTTTTTATGGCTGCATAGTATTCCATGGTGTATATGTACCACATTTCTTTTATTCAGTCCATCATTGATGGGCATTTGGATTGGTTCTATGTCTTTGTTGTTGTAAATAGTGCTGCAATAAACATATATGTGCATGTGTCTTTATAGTAGAATGATTTATATTCCTTTGGGTATATACCCAGTAATGGGATTGCTGGGTCAAATGGTATTCCTGGTTCTAGATGCTTGAGGAATCACCACACTGTCTTCCACAATGGTTGAACTAATTTACATTCCCACCAACAGTGTAAAAGCATTCCTATTTCTCCACAGCCTCACCAACATCTATTGTTTCTTGACTTTTTAATAATTGCCATTCTGACTGGAGTGAGATGGTACCTCATTGTGGTTTTGATTTGCATTTCTCTAATCATCTCATATGTTTGTTGGCCACATAAATGTCTTCTTTTGAGAAGTGTCTATTCATATCCTTTGCCTATACTTTGATGATGTTGTTTATTTTTCTTGTAAATTTGTTTAAGTTCCTTGTGGATTCTGGATATTAGACCTTTGTCAGATGGGTAGATGGCAAAAATTTTCTCCCATTCTCTAGGTTACCTGTTCACACTGATGCTAGTTTCATTGGCTATGTAGAAGCTCTTTAGTTTAATTATATCCCATTTGTCAATTTTGGCTTTTGTTAGAATTGCTTTTGATGTTTTGTTCATGAAGTCTTTGCCCATGCCTATGTCCTGAATGGTATTGCCTAGGTTTTCTTCTGGGGTTTTTATGGTTTTGAGTTTTACATTTAAGTCTTTAATCCATCTTGAGATAATTTTTGTATAAGGTGTAAGGAAGAGGTCCAGTTTCAGTTTTCTGCATATAGCTAGCCAGTTTTCCCAGCACCATTTATTAAATAGGCAATCCTTCCCCCATTGCTTGTTTTTGTCAGGTTTGTTGAAAATCAGATGGTTGTAAATGTGTGATGTTATTTCTGAGGTCTCTGCTCCATGCCATTAGTCTATATGTCTTTTTGGTACCAGTACCATGCTATGTTGGTTATTGTAGCCTTGTAGTATAATTTGAAGCCAGGTAGTATGATGCCTCCAGCTTTGTTCTTTTTGCTTAGAATTGTCTTGGCTTTATGGGCTTTTTTTTGTTTCATATGAAATTTAAAGTAGTTTTTTCTAATTCTGTAAAGAATGTCAGTGGTAGTTTGATGAGACTAGCATTGAATCTGTAAATTACTTTGGGCAGTATGGCCATTTTCATCATATTGATTCTTCCTATCCATGAGGATGAAATATTTTTTCATTTGTTTATATCCTTTCTTATTTCCTTGAGCAATGGTTTGTAGTTCTCCTTAAAGAGGTCCTTCACATCCCTTATAAGCTGTGTTCCTAGGTATTGTATTCTCTTTGTAGCAATTGTGAATGGGAGTTCATTCATGATTTGGCTCTCTGCTTGTCTATATTCTTGGCATATAGGAATGCTCATGATTTTTGCACATTGATTTTGTATCCTGTGATTTTGTTGAAGTTGATTATCTGTTTGAGGTGTTTTGGGGCTGAGACAATAGGGTTTTCTAAATATAGAATCATGTCATCTGCAAACAGAGACAATTTGACTTCCTTTCTTCATATTTGAATACCCTTTATTTCTTTCTCTTGCCTGATTGCCCTGGCCAGAACTTCCAATTGCATGGTAAGAGAGGGCATCCTTGTCTTGTGCCTGTTTTCAAAGGGAATGCTTCAAGCTTGTGCTCATTCAGTATGATACTAACTATGGGTTTGTCATAAATAGCTCTTATTCTTTTGAGATATGTTCCCTCAACACCTAGTTTATTGAGAGTTTTTAGCCAGAAGGGCTGTTGAATTTTATCAAAGGCCTTTTCTGCATCAATTGAGATAATCACGTGGTTTTTGTCATTGGTTCTGTTTATGCGATGGATTACATTTATTGATTTGCATATGTTGAACCAGCCTTGCATCCCAGGGATGAAGTTGACTTGATCATAGTGGATAAGCTTTTTGATGTGCTCCTAGATTCAATGTGCCAGTATTTTATTGAGGATTTTTGCACTGATGCTCATCAGGGATATTGGCTTGAAGTTTTCTTTTTTTGTTGTGTCTCTGCCAGGTTTTGACATCAGGATGATGCTGGCCTCATAAAATGAGTTAGGGAGGAGTCCCTCCTTTTTAATTGTCTGGAATAGTTTCAGAATGGTACCTGCTCCTTTTCGTACCTCTTGTAGAATTCAGCTGTGAATCTGTCTAGTCCTGGGCTTTTTTTGGTTGGTAGGTTATTAATTGCTGCCTCAATTTCAGAACTTATAATTGATTTATTCAGGGACTCGACTTCTTCCTGGTTTAGCTTTTGGAGGGTGTATATGTCCAGGAATTTATTCTTTTCTTTTAGAGTTTCTAGTTTATTTTTGTAGAGGTGTTTATAGTAGTATTCTTTGATCATAGTTTGTATTTCTGTGGGGTCAGTGGTGACATCCTATTTATCATTTTATTGTGTCTGTTTTCTACTTGATTCTTCTCTTTTCTTCTTTGTTATTCTGGCTAGCGGTCTATCTATTTAGTTCATTTATTCAAAAAACCGGCTCCTAGATTCATTTATTTTTTTGAAGGGCTTTTCATGTCTCTGCTTTGCTGCGGTGTGGTGAATTCTTCCATAGAAACCTCCCAGTCTCCTTAGCACTGTCAGGGAAAACTGCCTACTAACGCCACAGTAGTTGTGGTTGCGCCTCCCGCCATCAAACTCAATTGTCCCAGGCTGACTCCACACTGCTGTGCTGGCGCTGAGACTTTCAAGCCAGTGGTTGTTAGCTTGCTGGACTCTGTGGGAGTGGGATCCAGTGAGCAAGGACATTTGGCTCTCTGGTTTCAGCCCCCTTTCCAGGGGAGTGGACAGTTCTCCTATCTCACTGGAGTTCCAGACACCACTGGAGTATGAAAAAACTCTTGCAGCTCAGAGCCCGCCCAAACTGCCTCCCGTTTTTGTGCATGAAACCCAGGGCCCTAGTGGTGTAGGCTCACAAGGGAATCTCCTGATCCATGGATTGCAAAAATCCATGGGAAAAGCATAGTACCCTAGGCAGGTAGCACAGTCTCTCATCACTTCCCTTGGCTGGGTGAGAGAGGTCCCTGGGCTCTGTGCACTTCCTTGCACTTCCTGGATGAAGCGATGCCCCATCCTGCTTCTGCTTATTCTCCGTGGGTTGCACCCACTGTCTAACCAGTCCCAATGAGATGAACAGGGTACCTCAGTTGGAAATGCGAAAATCACCCACCTTATGTGTTGGTCTTGCTGCAGATCGGAACTGTTTCTATTCAGCCATCTTGGCCTGGTGCTAACATTTAAAGGCCAACATCCCTGCACCCCATAGGAAAAAATACGCTGCTTAATACATATTCTGAATTCTGGAAATCAACTTTTCTTCATTTAGGATAGAGAGTCCCAACTCAGGAAAGATATATGGACAGGAAGTCAGAAGGTGAGTGAAAAAAAGAGATGGTCCTTTATATGGTTTGGCTGTGTCCCCATCCAAATCTCATCTTGAGTTGTAGCTCCCATAATTCCCATGTGTTGTGAAACGGACCCAGTTGGAGATAACTGTGTCATGGGGATGGGTCTTTCCCATGCTTTTCTCTTGATAGTAAATAAGTCTCACAAGATATGATGATTTTACAAAGGGGAGCTCTCTCTTGCACATGCTGTCTTGCCTGATGCCATGTAAGATGTGACTCTGTTCCTCCTCTGCTTCCACCATGATTTTGAGGCTTCCCCAACCGCGTGCAATGCTTAGTCAACTAAACCTCTTTCCTTTATTAATTACCGAGTCTTGGACAAGTCTTCATTCACAGAGTGAGAACAGACTAATATCTGATGGAATTTTCATCCCTTACATGATGGAATTTCTGAGAGTATTTTATAAATCAACATAGGCAAGACCCTTGGCTCAGTGTTGGGAAACGTGACAGTTATTTAATAAAAAATAATACCATTCCCTTAACTTATATTCTTTTCTAGAAACTGACCCCCAAAGAGTCAAGAATCTCAGTGTTGGAAGATACCTTAGAAAGTATCTATTCCCACCTTCTACACAGTGCAAAACTCCCTGGAATCTCCTCCAGGACTAATGTTCTGTGAGGATAAGACTGGTGGAAGAGAGTGGGCTGGTTCATTTCGACCCCACTCGTGGTTTCCTGACATATGTTTCTGCACTGGAGAGGTTTGAAAGAGAAGAGCTACAATACCTAGACAGTCTTGCAGCTAAAGTTTCATGTAGGTCCAAGATCCTGCAAAGGAGATGTACGCCTGTGACACCAGAAAGCTGAAGTGAGCAACCTGATCACCCACTCTGAGACAGCTCTGCTGACATTTCTTATACCCAGTTGTAGAGTCAGTTGCCCAGGATGGCCGTGGTGGCAGTAGCGTTTCTGCTAAACAACCCCCATGGTGTGTGCAGAGGGTCATGTCCTAGCTGCTTTATTAATGGCTGTGTAACACCAATCCCAAGACATCTGATCCTCTCAGAGGCTCTGTGAATGCTGTAGTATAATAAGTATTTATTTTCCTGCTTGAGATAGCTAGATTGATTTTATTTCTCAAACAAAGGTCCTGATTAATACACTGTTCAGACTCTATGTTATCTAAACAATAAAAAGTAACATAGTAATGTGACAGTTAAGAATTTATGTGAATTACCCTCTGGGACATCTCCTGCCTCATCTCTCACCCCCATCCAGATCGTGCTCTTGCCTTTTATACTCTGCTTCAGAGTTTCATGAATATCCCCCATTCTATTTTGAGGAAGATTTGGGTTAGATAAACTAGCCTCTTATTGAGCTGACCCTGTGTCCTCAGACATTGTACCAATTAGTTCTCTGTATGTGTGTGTACAGAATCATTATTGGACACCTATGGTTTTCTAGTCATTTTTCTGGGCTTCAGGACTTAGAAAATCTCATTCATGAAGTCAGATTGAGTATGAATAGGAAAGAGATAGTAAAGGTGTACATTTGAAATGCATGATTTCATATAAATTCTCTTTGAAATGCATAATGACAAGTGGGTTGTCAGGGAAAAAAAAATTCTTTGAGGGGGAGTTGTTGGAATTAGAACTTGAGTTTTGACTAGGAGTCAGCTGTGGAAAACAAACATGCAAGCTCTGGAGAAAAATTCTAAGCAGAGTAAACCGCAAAGGCGAAGACCTTGAGGAAGAGCAAAGCTCAGTGTCTATGAGAAATCAAAGGATGGTCCATGCGTGTGCAAGCTAGTGAGTAAGGGGCAGAGTGACCAAAGAGCTGTGTTCGGAGATGGAGGGAAGCTGCGGCATTGTAGCACCGGTGAGTAGTGACAATTTAAATTCTGATACCCCAAATCTCCTCCTCACATGACAGTGCTCCAAATTTTGAAGATCCCAATCAAAGCAGACTTGGGGCAGCCTCACAAAGCATGGTAGAGGTGATTAAGGAGCTGACTGAGCAGGCATGGTGCAACTCCAAGCACTGTGGAAAGCTAGAGATGTTTGCTTCGGTAGGAGCCACACTGCCAGAAATAAAGCTTGCTGGTTATTCATCCCTGCTAGAAAAATTTTGTTTCATTTCTTTCTAAAGCCATTTTAAAGGGTGTACAAGAGATTTACCTCCTTGCTTTGATGCACTAGAAAAGTTTAACTGCATTATTTCCCTCTTCTTCCTCTCTATTCCCTTCCTCTTTTTCTTCACTCTCTTGCTGCCCTCCTCTTCATCACTAGCTACCTCTGTACATTTTCTTCTGCTTGTGTTATATCTAACATTCACAGCTACTTTTGCAAGAAGTGTAAAATTATTCCCATTTTATAGTTAAGAAAACTGAGTCTCAGTGAAGCTAAGCATTATGCAAATTAGTATAGTTGGTAAGTGGTGGAGTCAAGATGTAAACCCACTACCCTTCTGGTTTCAAAGTCTGAGATATTTTCTATATTTCATTATGCCATGCTTTCTTTTACTCAAGAGATTGCACATATTACTTGTTCTGCTTTATCACCTTTACTGTCTCTACATTTGATTATTTCTTACTGATCTGTCAAAACTCAGCTTAACATTACCATTTCTTAAAAGTTTTTCAGTGAGTTCACTTACCTGCTAGATTTGTTCGGGTATCCCTCATAACTGCCCATCTATGTGTGACCTCAGCCTATCAAAGCACATGTAACATCTTACTGTATTCGTCAGTTTACTTATCTGCCTCTCCAACAGGACTGTGAGTTCCTTGAAGGCAATGAGTGTGCCCTTAATCTCTGTACCCAACATCCTACATTTTTTGTTTTCTCAATCTCTATTGAGCAAATATATTCTCTAGAATTTGGCGAGGTAATGGAGAGAGAAGCCTCAAGATGTCTAAAGGAGTGATTCAGCTATGGTTTTCTACTCACATCAGTCATCTTTCGTTATCAAAGTGCTGAATAATAAATTATCTCAAAATGCAGTGAATTAAAACAAAAATTATTTATTATTGTTCACGAATCTGAAGGTTGGCTAAATGTTGTCTGATCTAGGTTGGGCTTGACTCCAAACTGCACATTTATGCCAAGCCTATTCCATGTATCTTTCATTCTTTAGGGATCAGGGACCACCAGACCATGTTCTTGCCATGGCAATTGCGGAAGCACAGGAGGGAAATCATCTCTCAAGCCTTTGATCATGTTGTGTTTGGTAACATTTCATTAGCTAAAGCAAGTTACACGGGCCAATTCCAGCACTGATGGGAGCATGGTCTACCTACAATGGGAAGGAAAGGAGAATGAGGCTTTGCTTTGTCATATTCCAAGTGAATGAACAAATGTAAAGTAAACTAATCAACTTACACTTAATTAAAGTCAGATCTAGCACAAAACACATCGAGATCTTCTCTGGTGAAAATTGCTGTCTCTGTCTGGTATGTTGGGAACAAACTGACACCTGGAATAGAGTAATAAGTGGTAGGGAGTCACTACGAAGCACTTACATTAAGCACCTGCTAGGTTGCAGAACCTGTATAAGAATTGTAAATACAGAGAACCTAGTGGCCAAGATCTGTCCTCAAGGACCCCCAGACTGAAAGGGAAGACAGGAATGTAAGTTAACCAGATCTATGCTGTACAATAACTCCCTACTAAAGCAATGCTCAAGATTCCAAGAAAAAGAGGGAGGAGAAAAAATTCTGATTATGCCTCAGGGAAGATTTTCCTAATAAGGCAAAATCAAAAGAGAAAAAATCTAAGTACTCCTTCTAATTTGTTGAAAGAACTATCCAGGTTATTTACTTTTCTCTGAATCCTCAGTTCTTATCTGACAGCCTAGCACAGAATATGCCTTCAGTGCATGGTAGTTATAAGACTGGTGGATGAGGGTGGGTGTGGTGGCTCACGTCTGTAATCCCAGCACTTTGGGAGGCCAAGGCAGTTGGATCACCTGAGGTTGGGAGTTCGAGACCAGTGTGACCAATGTGGAGAAATCCCATCTTTACTGAAAATACAAAATTAGCTGGGCGTGGTGGCACATGCCGGTAATCCCAGCTACTCAGGAGGCTGAGGCAGGAGAATTGCTTGAACCCAGGAGGTGGAGGTTGCAGTGAGCCGATATCATGCCGTTGCACTCCAGCCTGGGCAAAGAGAGCAAAACACCCACTCAAAAAAAAAAAAAAAAAAAAAAAAAAAAAAAAAAAAAAAAACAAAAACTGGTGGATGACAAAATACTTCAGACTGCCTGTGAACTATCAACATAACCCTCATGTTTCCTTCTCCTTTTACAGATGATGAAACTAAAACCCAGATGTCTAATGTAACTGTAAAGATCACACAAATATTTAATGATGTTGCTGTAAGCAGAACCTAGGTCTTGTGGCTCCCAGTCTGGTGATTTCGTGCTAAAAATTGCATGAAAATTACCTGACTCTAGTTTTCGATGGAATAAAACAAAAATTATACAGCTGGGAGCTGTGTAGCACAGTGACTGCAACATAGTATCCACTCGGCAAATGTTTGTTGAATTGAATGGAGTTAAAAATTGGAAAGATTCGTAAAGATTCTCTCTTCTAATCCAGCCCTTCATTTTGCCACGATAAGGAAAGTGAGTGCAGGAACTGGGAAATGACTTTGCCAAGGTTGCGGGAACGGAGTTCTTTGCTTCTTCCTTTCATTGTCATTGGAATGCGAATGTGGTCTTGTAAACTGTGTCTGTGGGTAAAGAGGTGTGACATTGTTTAAAGTCATTTCCTTGTAAGCTCAGTCGCAAGCAGGCAAGTAGGAAAAGACAGTAATTCAAGTTGTCAGGGCCCTTAGAAACCTGCCCTAGGGTGTTGTATTCATAATGGAAAGAATTGAAATGCTTGAATATAGTTATTCTTGGGCCTATTCTGAAACCAAGAGTGTGTATCCTCAGCAGGCTTAATGCAGACAATTACAGTTAAACCCAGGCTTCCAGATAAGCTAAATTTCCAGGACCTTGTAAATAACTCTTTGTTCCCTGTCTCCTCGCGCTGGGTCCTGTCGGTATAAGGTGGGAGACAAGCAAAACAACCGCACACTCTTTATTCCTTTCCGTCCTCATCCTCTCCAGTAATTCCATCTTCCCAATTTTTCCATCTCAACTGTAACTTCATGGGGCACATACAACACTCCCCAAATTCTCTAATAATATAGAGACACCCTGAGCTGTTCATTCTGTTTTCTTGCCCCACAAACTTATTTTGGTTGCAAAGGACATTCCAAGGACAAGGACACATTAATCAATAGCAGGACGTAATGGACTCATTTACCACTGCAGCTAACCACATAGGAAGGAGGAGAATCACACATAGCAAGACGCTGTATCTTCTTTCTCTCTTCATACAGAGTCCTAGTGTGCCCTTTACTGCCTTTCAGTCCTTCCTGGGTCCATACTGGTGCTCTTCTAGAAAGAGGAGAGAAAGAAAATAGATTGCACCAACATTGAATTCATTCCTCATTTTTAACAGCGTGTAAGTATAAAGTTTTACAAATTAGCATGTCTGCAAGGAGCCACTGTTCATTCAGTCTGATCTTTTCATTTTCTGATGAGAAAACTGAGTTCTAGAAAGAATGAATGGCTTGTCCTTAGTCATCCTATGAAAACGGTTCAGGGCAATATTAGATCTCAGGGTTTTTGTGTCCCAGGGCTATTTGCCCCACACCTAACGGATGTATGACTTCCCCAGATTATCTTCAGAACATTAATGAACTTGTGGATTTAAACACATTGAACTTCTGTAGCTACTCTTATAGGGCCATTTAATTACACACACGAAACCTTTTCCATTTTAAGCATAGTGCTTATTTCACCCCAAAAGTCACTGGATCATCTGATTACTCAAGCCAGGTAAGCTAAATTTCTCATAAGTCATGCCTCTTAGAAACTTGTCATTTTGCTCTCTAAAGGTATCTCCAAAATAAAGAGATTTGAGTACATGGAAGGATGTTGAATCCATGGTCCAAAGACTCTGGATAGGAGCAGTGCCAAGGGAGCTGCTCACTTTGGAATTGCCTCCTGGTTCCCCTGGATTTAGCTTGTGTTTTGGGACTGGTAGGTGCTCAACCCTGAATTTCTTGTTGTGGACACTGAGCAAGGTATTGAATGACTTGGATTCTCAATTCCTTCATCTGAAGCTTGGGGATAATGATAGTCCTTCAGTGGTTGGACATGGTGGTTTTTAACTATCTGCCCATCCTCTCTACTGTCAATTTTTAAAGGCAGGTTTGCCAATTCATTTTTATCACACTACCCACTGGCATAGCCTCACAAAAAGCAAGAGTTTATATCCATTTACAAATTGAGATTATAGTAGAAACTTGCTTCTGCTAGTTTAAGAAAATTTAGGCAATAATTACAAATGTTAGGGCTATTTCATGCAACCAGGTGGAGGAAATGGGACTGGGCTTTAGGTTCCCAGGAGTGCCAGGCTGCCCAAGAGGGCAGTGACTATGAAAGGAATGATTTCCAGCCAGCTTCTGCTCATTTTCTGGGCATCAGGATTACCTCTACTCTTTTGTAACTTTCTCCTCTACTATGGGGGGGATGCTTGAGTCTTTCTTGCTCTTAACCCCCTTGTTCTTGATCTTTGTTCTGTGTTTTTGTTTTTGTGATCTCCTCAAGATCAAGGTTTCTGGTCATGATTCTACTTCCCACCAGTAGGGAGAGTGAGTCACAAACCAAGCTGGTCCAAGTCTATGGCACTGACTGTACTCTGTTTTCTAGGGGTAAAGATTTCAAGGACATTAACAGGTTAGCACATGGCTGTGTGGTCTAAAAGCAGGCTTGACTATTTATCTTTCTCTCATTCTTTTCAGGATTCCTTTTGCATGCATTTAAGAGAGGATACTTGAGGCTTCTCTAGCTTGGTGATTTGTGCATATTCTCTCTCGCCTCCTCCCTCCGTCCTTCGACACGCTGCTGGGTCCAAGTCGGCTGTCTCAGACGACCGGGTCTGGAGCAGACGGCTCCAGTCATCTCATTTGATGCAACAGGATAAATTATCTGGTTGCCCTCCCACCTACAAGGAACATAGGTGCCAGCAAATGTTCTCTGACTTCGACTTGCTTTGCTTCAGAGTGATTATACCTGACCTTCGGGCTTTGTGATAGCAGAGAAATACCTTAATCCTATCTTATTAAAAACTTTTTCTCAGTAAAATTCCATCCTTCCTGGTGTCCATGAAAGGAGTCTACCAAATGGTTTAGGTGAAGTTACCAGTTTCTATAGTGGAGTTTTACACCTAAAATCTTGCATAATATGTAAAGGTTAGTTTTTCATGCTCTGCATATATATTCTTTCTGGGAAAGAAGTGGTGGAGAAAGGAAAAATAGATTTCTTAATATCTAGCCAAAACACCAATAAAGTGTTATTTTATACCCTGATTTAGTCACACCCTAATTCATTGTTCAAATCATCTACCACAGTAAAATTTTATACGTTTATTTATTTTATTTTTTCTTTAGAGATGGGGTCTTTGTCTGTCACTCAGGCTGGAGTACAGTGGCATGATCACAGCTTACTGCAGCCTTAAACTCCTGTGCTCAAGCGATCCTCTTGTCTCAGTCTCCAGAGTAGTTGGAACTATGGGTAAACACCACCACAACTAATTTTTTTCTTTAATTTTTTTTTTTTTTTTTGGTAGAGTCAGTCTTGCCATTTTGCCCAGAACTGACCAACATAGTGAAACCCCATCTCTACTAAAAATACAAAATTTATCCAGGTGTGGTGGTGCGTGCCTATAATCCCAGCTACTCGGGAGGCTGAGGCGGAGGCAGAGGAATCACTTGAACCCAGAAGGTGGAGGTTGCAGGACCCAAGATTGCACCATTGCACTCCAGCATGGGCGACAGAGACAGACTCTATCTCAAAAAAAAAATCTATCTTTCTGGTGAATACAGAATTTCACCAGCTGACTCTCCATGTGCTAAGTTCCAGTCATGGTCATCTTTCCACATTTGTCTTCCTCTGATTCAGGTCAGCTCTCCTCCATTATTTTTTTATTAGGGTTCCCACACTTCTCTTCCCAGCCATCTTTTGGTCAAGGATCTTTCTATATTTCTTGCTATGGACAGAATGGAGGAATACTAAGTTTTCAAATCCCTGCCTATCATTACTCTGGTGACCTTGAGAAAGTTACTAATCAATTTATGGTTTATCTTCTCCATCTATAAAATGAGACTACTACAAATACCTACCTCACAGGATGGTGAAGATTAAATAAATTGTTGCATATGTAAGGTCTGTAAATATATGTGGTTCATAGTAAGACCTCACTAAATGCTAGTTATTGTTATTCCTGTTGCTTATTAAGCAATGTATTCTGTTTATTTATTTATTGTTTTTTAGGTTGTTCCCCACCCGACTAGGAAATAATCTGAAGCTTATTTTTCAGTTAAAAAGTTATGCCAGTTTGTTTTGCTAATCAAAAGACAGTCTCCTCCATAAGATAAATTCTGACACTATGCTTAAGTACAATTCTTAACCTTTCTTTGTTTATTTCTATCTCTGTGACATATTTTTGGGAGACAAGAGGAAGGGAAGGATGGAATAAAAAGACTTAGCTGAGAGGGAGAATTTGAGATCCTGTTATGCCCAGACCGTTTATTCCCCGAAGAAGACCACCAGAGTCCAGAGTCAAAGCTAAGCAGCAAGGATCTTTATTACAGGTTCGAACCTGGAGCTCTCACTTGCTCGTGAAACGAGACGGGCAGGAGAGCTCCCCTACTGAGCTCCGAACAATGTTATATAGTCTAAGGAAAGTAGGCATAGAATCATTATACAAATTAGAGGTATGATTGGCTGGAGTTTGAACAAAGCGATTTGGCAAACTATGATTGGTTCCCGCCATTTCTGATATTTCAGTACAACCCTTGAGGCGGAAGAGCAGTTTTACACAAAGGCAGTTAATTATATTGCATCAGGTTGCACGACCAGTTTATGGCTATCTTGCTTAAACACACCTTGTGACCTGGCTATCTTACTTAAACATTCCTTGTGACCTGGCCTCAGAAAGAGAAACATGTACTTACAGAACTTACGAAACCTCTGGTACGTGCAAAGATTAGAGAGCAGAACAAGGGTGTAGCGGGTGGGGGGCGGGTACACATCTATCTTTGTGTCCTTTCAATCCCAGAGCCTAATATTCTAGGCTCCAGAACCTCTCCTCAATCTTCTTCTATTTCATCTAGATTAGTTGAATCATTTAAGAATCTCCTAAATTTATTATTCCCTGTACCCACCCTTCTATTATTTTTCTTATCAAATCAGTCCCCTTTGAAAAAGTTTTGTTTTTTTTAAGCTTCTGTGCTCTCTAAACTACCTCTTGAGTTCTCCTTGAAGTCAACATTCATTCCTTACTGTCCTGAACTTTCTTTTTAAACCCCTGTGAAATGCTTGTATGAGAGTATCAGTGCAGAAAATGATAAATAAGGCAAGGAACTGTATGTCAAGTGTCTATTGGAGGTTAGCAACAAGAGATAGAACTGGAGTAAATTTCAGAGTCTCTGGGCCCACCTGGTACCTCAAAACCTCTTGGAATTACAAGGACATCAACAATCCTAATTTCAGGATTACCTGATAATTAATTGCTATGCAAAAACCTTGAACATGAGAAATAAATAAGAGGTGAATTACAGATAGAGAGGATATTTAATTTTAATAAGACAGTAGAGAAAGGAAGTGCTAAAAGGAAGAAATAAAGACAGAATAGAGACAATATAGTTAAAGACCCAAAGTGAAATTTAAAAGGAGCAAAGAAACTATGAGCTTTGGCTCAGGGAAAAGAAGCATGCATACGAAAATAACATAATTCAGGGCGGACATCAGGAAACAGTGATTTGAGTTAGTCAGCATGTGAAGTGCGGGAAAAAATCATTGTGTTTTCCTCTGTAGCTTCATCTTAAAGATCTTGGACATGGATTTTTTACAATCTGTCAGTGAACATATGGAAGGCACGTCCCAATACAATTTTTTAAAAAGGAGTCTTTAAGGTTCTGTTGGTATACAATCATATAATCAGCAAATAGTGACAGTTTGACTTCCCCTTTACTGATTTGGATGCCCTTTCTTTCTTTCTCTTGTCTGATTGCTCTGGCTAGGACTTCCAGTACTATGTTGAAGAGAAATGGTGAGAGTGGGCATCCTTGTCTTGTTTCATTTCTCAGAGGATTATATTCCATTATTCAGTATTATGTTGACTGTGGGTTTGTCATAGATAGTTTTCATAACATTGAGATATATCTCTTGTATGCTGATTTTGTTAAGAGTATTAATCACAAAGGGATGCTGGATTTTGTCAAATGCTTTTTCTACGTCTATTGAGATGATTATGTGATTTTTGTTTTTAATTCTGTTTATGTGGTGTACCACATTTGCTAATGTGCATATGTTAAACCATCCCAGCATTCCTGCTATAAAACTCTCTTGATCATGTCTCATCAAAATGTGGGCTAAGGACATGAATAGACCATTCTCAAAAGAATATATACAAATGGTCAACAAACCTAACAAATGCTCAACATCATTAATGATCAGGGAAATGCAAATCAAAACCACAATGTGATACCACCTTACTCCTGCAACAATGACTATCATAAAAAAATAAAAAATAATAGATGTTGGTGTGGATATGGTGAACAAGAAACACTGTTGCA
Organism: Macaca fascicularis; assembly: GCF_037993035.2. NCBI lineage: Eukaryota > Metazoa > Chordata > Mammalia > Primates > Cercopithecidae > Macaca > Macaca fascicularis. The sequence continues at coordinate 145,844,274 of NC_088382.1, forward strand.
CTGCTGGTGGTAATATAACCTAGTACAACCACTATGGAGAAAATAATGTGGAAATTCCTTAAAGAACTAATAGTATAACTACCATTTGATTCAACAATCCCACTACTGGGTATCTACCCTGAGGAAAAGAAGTCATTATACAGAAAAAGATACTTGCACATGCATGTTTATAGCAGTACAATTTGCAATTATAAAAATGTGGAACCAACCTAAATGCCCATTGATCAACAAGTGGATAAAGAAACTGTGATATGTATGTGTGTGTGTGTGTGTGTGTATATATATATATATACACACACATATATATATATATATATATACACACACATATATATATATATGAGATAGAATACTACTTAGCCATAAAAAGGAATGACTTCATGGCATTTGCAGCAACCTGGATGAGATTGGAGAGTATTATTCTAAGTGAACTAACTCCAGAATGGAAAAACAAACATTATATATTCTTACTCATAAGTAGGAGCTAAGATATGAGGAGGCAAAGGCATAAGAATGACACAATGGACTTTGGAGACTCAGGGGGAAAGGATGGGAAAGGGGTGAGGGATAAAAGACTACAAATTGGGTGCAGTGTATACTGCTCGGATGATGGGTACACCAAAATCTCACAAATCACTACTAAAGAACTGACTCATATAGTCAAACACCACCTGTTCCCCAATAACCTATGGAAATAAAACAAATTTTCTAAAGAAACAACTTTGGTAATAATGTCTCTGGCATCTCCTGAATGGGTGGTTCCATTCCATTGGAGTGAGTGGGAATTGTAGGGCAGAGGGAATCATAGCTTGTCACAACATAAAAGGGTACATTAGAGAAAAACTTCTGTAATGGCAACAGGAAAAGCATGGTGGGCACTATTGCCAGTGAAGCAATTACTTAACCACTGAAAATTGTGAATAAGACATATAAAAGCATTCAAAGTCTCCAAAAATAGTCCTAAGGGCATACAGTAGACAGAGGAAAAATATACTTAAGAAAATCTACTAAATCTTGGTAAGAACAGTGAGCTTTGGCATTTGATCCATGATCCACCCATGCCACTCCCTCTTTTCCCCAACTGAGTGTGAGGGGAGCTATACTCCAGGCATGCTTACCAAGAACATGGAGCTATGTCTTCACTAAATTTTCAGTTGAAGACTGCAGTTAAACCAGGGAGGGTAGGCCAGAGGCACATTTCATAGTATTGAGAGACAGGACTAGCTGGATTTCTTAGGCAACCTGAAAATCCCTAAGCCTAGCTGGGAAGGTAACTGCATCTACCTTTAAACAGGTGACTAGCAACTTATCTCACACCCGACCAATCAGGTAGTAAAAAGAGCTCACTAAAATGCTAATTAGGCAAAAACAGGAGGTGAAGAAATAGCCAGTCTATCACCTGAGAGCAAAAGGGGGAAGGTACAATGATCAGGATATAAATCCAGGCATTCAATCCAGCAACAGCTATACACTTTGGGTGCCCTCTCTTTGTATGGGAGCTCTGTTTTCACTCTATTAAACCTTACAACTGCACACTCTTCTGGTCCGTGTTTCTTACAGCTCAAGCTGAGCTTTCACTCACCGTTCACCATTGCTGTTTGCTGCCATCGCAGGCCCTCCACTGACTTCTATCCCTCTGGATCTGGCAGGGTGTCCGCTGTGCTCCTGATCCAGTGAGGTGCCCATTGCCGCTCCCAGTCGGGCTAAAGACTCATCATTGTTCCTGCATGGCTAAGTGCCCGGGTTCATCCTAAGCAAGCTGAATACTAGTTGCTGGGCTCCCCGGTTCTCTTCCATGACCCACGGCTTCTAATAGAGCTATAACACTCACTGCATGGCCCAAGATTCCATTCCTTGGAATCGGTGAGGCCAAGAACCCCAGGTCAGAGAACAAGAGGCTTGCCACCATCTTGGAAGCAGCCTGCCACCATCTTGGGAGCTCTGGGAGCAAGGAACCCCTGGCAATAGTCTCAGTTCCAGATTATAGATAACTCTGTTCCAGAGTTCTTTCCTGATACAGCCACCACTTTCAGGATGAAGGCTCTGCTCTAGGTGAATCAGGTAAACAATCCTTGGCCCTGAATGCACCTGTCTGCCATGGCTTGCTTGTAAGGCAGAAGTTCCACATGAGGAGGGACAAGCACGGAAGACTAGGGTCTAAAATCTCCTCTGAGATCAGGGTTGCTACTCCAGGAGAAGTGGGCCACTTCTCATCCAATGACATGGATTTTCTGCCCATGGAAAGAGACAAGACTGAAGCACAAAGAACCTCACAACTGAAGCAGAATAAGGTTTCTCCAATGATGTCCATGTCTTAATACACAGAGCATGCAAAGATATTACCTTACATGGCAAAAGACACTTTTTAAATCTGATTAAATTAAGGTTATTGAGATGAAAATATTATCCTGGGTTACCTGAGTGGTTCCATTGTTATGAAAAGGGTCCTTACAAGATGGAAACCTGAGGGTTAAAGAAGGCCTCAAGCCAAGGAATTCTAATAGACTCTAGAACCTGAAAAGCAAAGAAACTGATTCTCCAGTGGAACTCGCAGAAGGAACGTAGCCTTGCCAGCACCTTGACTTTAAACTCTTACCTAAAGACTGTAATAGAATAGATACTTGTTATTTAAGCCTCTAAGTTTGCAGTTATTTGTTACAGTGGCAATAGGACATGAATATAACTCTCCCAAATAACACTGGCTTTATTTAAAACAGTATGGGAAAGATCATGCCCAAAAGCACTGCCAAAAACAATAGATATCTTAGTGGTGAGCAACTAAAAGGAGACTGATACCTACAAGATCTTACAGCAACAGGGGAATTGGTAGAGCAGTTGAAGATGACCAGAGAAAACCAGGGAAAGAGACAGCTAAAAAAAGCCTCCCTGAGGTCTGAGCAACCTCAAAGCCTCAGCACCCTTCCCCTTTAAAAGAGTCCCTATTTAATTGGATCAGATAGTGGAGCAATTTACACCCCCAGGGTATTGTTACAAAATATGAACAGTCAACTGCTTGATAAATGCTTTCTATAAAAAAATCTCACATACTCATCATACTTAAAGGTGAAAGACATCATATTTTTTCTTTAAAATCAAGAGCAAGACAAGAATGACTACTATTGCCACTACTGTTCACATTGTGCAAAGGTTTCAGTCAGGGAAATTAGAAAAAGATAAATAAATAGAAGTTATCTGTATTTGTAATGAAGGAGTGAAAATTTCTATATTTTCAGGTGATGTGATCTTGTTAAAGAGAAAATCTTAAGGAATCCACTAAAACATTATTAGAATTAATAAACAAGCTCAGCAACATGAGTGAATACAAGATCAACAGGTGGAAATCAATTGCTTTTATAGTAATATAAATAAATAACCTCAAACAAATTAAAAAGATATTTATATTTACAATATTACAGAAAAGAAAAATATAGTTATGGATGAGTTTAACAAAGAGTGAAAGACAAGTACATTGAATTACTGCAGCAGGCAGAATAATGCTTCCCCAAAGATAATCTCCTTGTCCCTGGAAATTGTGAATATATTTTGCTTCATCACAAAGAGGAATTAAGATTGCTAATAAGCTGACTTTATGATAGAGAGATTATCCTACGTTATCTGATTATTCCAATGTAATCACAAAGGTTTGTAGACGTGAAAGCAGAAAAATGAGTAAGAGTCAAGGTAGAAGTGATGTAATGTGAGAAAGAAAAACTCAACCCACCATTGCTGGATTTGAAGATGGAAAAGGGCTATAAGCCAAGGATGTTGGCAGCTTGTGGACACTGGGAAAGACAAAGAAACTGCTTTTCTTCCAGAGCTTTCAGAGAGAAACGTAGCATGCTGACATCTTCATTGAGTCCTGTGACACTGAAATGGACCAATGATTAAAAAACAAACACACAAAAATGTAAAATAATTGTAAAACATTGTGTGATTTAAGCTATTAAGTGCACTAAGTATGCTGTAAAATGTTACAGCAGCAATAAAACCTGATACAACCATAAAACACAAAGGAAAGAAATTAATCAGAACTTAAATTAATCAGAACTTGTTAAGATGAAATTAATCAGAAATTGTTAAGATGCCAGTATTCCTCAATTGATCTATAGATACAACACAATTCCTGTAAAAATCTCAGCTAGCTATTTTCCTCCCAGAATTGACAAGCCAAGTTTTAAATTCATATTTAATGGAAAGGATAACGACTTTGCTATTCGTATTTAATAACAAAGTTGGGGGACTCACACTTCTCAGATTTAAAACTTACTACAAAGCTATAGTAATTAAGAAAGAGTGGTACACAATAAACATGTATATCAATGTAAATGAGAATCCATAAAGAAGCCATTACATCTATGGCCAATTGATTTTGATAAAGGTGCCAACACAATAAAACGGAGAAAGAACAGACTTTCCAACAATTTTGCTGGGACAATTGGCTATCCATGTGCAAAAGTATAAATTTAGACCCATTCTTCATGCCATATGCAAATATTACCCAAAGGGGACCATACACCAAAAGGTAAGAGTTAAAATACAAATCTTTTCACGTGAAATATATGAGTAAGTCTTCATGGCTTTGGGCTAGGCAATGGTTTCTTAGACATAACACTAAAAACACCCATAAAACAAAACCTATGGCGGACTTCATCAAAATTTAAAACTTTTGTACTGCAACTAATACCATCAAGACAGTAAAAATATAAACCTTAGGATGGGTGAATATATTTACAATCTTATATTGAATAAGAGACTGGGATTTCTATCCGGAATGTATAAAGAACTCTCACAACTACATCATTAAAGATAAATAATCCAATTTAAAAAAGAGTAACATAACTCAGTTGATATTTATCTAAAGAATATATACATATATAAATGGCCAGAAGAAATACTCAACATCTTTAATTGCTAGACAAATGCAAATCAAAACCACAGTGAAATATTACTTTTTTCCCACTAGTAGAGCTATAGTAAAAAGTTAGAAATAACAAGTATTGGAGAGAATGAACAAAAATTGGAACTCTCATCTGCTACTAATGGGACTGTAAAATTGAGTAGCCCCTTTGAAAACAGTTTAGCAGTACCTCAAAATATTAAACATGATGTTACTCTGTGTATTAGTTTGTTCTCATGCTGCTAATAAAGACACACCCGAGACTGGGTAATTTATAAAGGAAAGAGGTTTAATTGACTCACAGTTCAGCATGGCTGGGGAGGCCTCAGGAAACTTAAAATCATGGCAGAAGGGAAAGCAAACACTTCCTCACATGGTGGCAGCAAGGAGAAGTGCCAAGCAAAATGGGGAAAAGTCCTTATAAAACCATCCGATATCATGAGAACTCATTCACTATCATGAGAACACCATAAGGATAACTGCCCCCATGATTCAATTACCTCCCACTGGGTCCCTCCCACAACAGGTAGGGATTATGGGAACTACAATTCAAGATGAGATTTGGGTGGAGACAACCAAACCATAACACTATATGATCCAGTAATTCTGCTTGTAGGTATATTCCTAAATGAAATGAAGGTATATGTCCACATTTTAACTCATACACAAATGATTATAGCAAAACAATTCACAATAGTCAATAATAGGAACAATATAAAGGACCATCAACTGATTAAGTAGTAAATAAATGGGTTATATCCACATAGTGACATATTATTCAATCATAATTAAAAGAAATGAATTTTGGATACTTGGCAAGAATACGAATGAACCTTTAAAACATGTTAGTATATCAAATAAGTTGGTCATAAACGACTATATGTTGTATGATTCCATTTATTTTACATGTCCAGAATAAAAAAATCTGTAGAAACACAAAACAGATGAGATGTTTCCTAGGGTGTGAGAAGTGGGGTGGTGATGGTCACATAAGAAACGGAGATTAACTGCTAACACAGAGTTTCTTTTCAGATTGATGAAAAAGTTCTAATATTGTATTACGATGATGGTTACACAACTCTTAGTATATTGAAAAATACCTTAAATGAGTGCAGAGTATGGTGTGTGTGTTATGTCTTTAAAATGATGTTTAGGAAAAATAAAGATAGAAAAAGGAGAGACTGAGACATGTAAGGTATTCAAAGAATCTGCGAGGATTATTGTTCCAAAGGTGGAACAATAGCTACTTCTTTAATAACTACTTTTAGTAAAACAGCTACTACACAATCACTACCTCTAGTAGACACTTCTACTACCTAAGATTATTTGGTTTTCCTCTTCTGAGATGCAGGAGCATACTTCCCTGCTAGTTGGTCATAGCAGTACCATCTGACTAGTTCTGGGCAAATAGTTGTGGGCAGAAAGGTTGTGTATTATTTCCCAGTCAAGCATTAAATTTTGATGTGAGGTCCTCCAGCACTCTCTTCCCCTGATGTATCAGCTGAAGACGCTGTGTGCTCCAAATGGTGCAGTGACAATTTCATAGAGTTTTTCAGAGCCTCATTCACTAGATATAAACTGGAATTCAGAAAAACAGGAATGTGTGCATGAGCAAAAAAATGCGCTTTTGTGTGTTGAACCACCGACATTTTAGAGTTGCTTATTACTGCACCGTAACGTGTGTTATGTGACCTACACAACAAGGTGATGGAGAAACAGGGGTATAGATAAATATAATAACTGACTTGCAAGTTTGAAAACCCAGTACTCTATCATAAAACAGGCAGAAATTCTGCGTAATTTATTTTGGGTTAGAAAAATAATGGCTATCACCATTTCTCCCTTCTGGAATATGTTGAGTCTTGTGAGGGACAGTGAAGCCTGCTTTTAGTTGGCCGGTGGTTCATTTGAAACAATCTGATTGGCAGAAGGGGAATGGCTTCATATATGTATTTTTTTCCATAGGACTAAAATAGAATCTCCCACACATCTAATAATTCTCCATTTTCTATTTTCATATGTTCTTATTTTTTATTTAGTGGGTGGATAAAAGATTTCTAATAGATGGGAGTGAATTTGGATAAAGGATCTATCATATATATATAATATATATACATATAAAATCTCATACAAGTTGAGTATGCCTTATCTGAAATGCTTGGGTTCAGAAGTGTTTTGGGTTTCAGAATTTTTTAGATAGTGGAGTATTTGCATTATATATTGGTTCAGTGTCCCTAATCTAACAAAGCCCCAAATCTCAAATGTTCTGAAACATTATGCATTTCAAACTTTTTGAGTATTTCAAGATTTTGAGGACCAATGACCCTCAAAAAATTATTTTAGAGTATTTTGGATTTCAGCTTTTTGGGATTAGAGATGCTCTAAATGTGTACGTATAAAATTTGTCACTGTTTGTAACTTATAAGTATGCAAGTTTTTATTTTTAGAGAAATTGTTACTAAAATATAAGTTCTTTTTTAATGCGTTTGTAAGTTTGGAGTTTGTTTTATCTTTCATTTTCCTTATTCCACGTTCCCGAGATCATTGGTAAGAGAAGAAAGCATACTTTGCTGTGGGTCAGGTGCTACATTGGAATATCATGGTCATGACACCAGGTTCCATTTAATAAATTACTGCTGTGGAGACGCTAAATGGTATCCGTAGCTTCAAATCCATTAAGCGACAATTTGCTAACTTTGTGGGGAAGGGATCAGGGTAGTATTGGTATTACCTTGTGTACCTGAAGTTCAGGACTCCTCCTCACAGCGATTTCATCCAATTAATTTAGAAGGCTATTATCCCCATTATACAAATGGACAAAGTAGTCTGTAAGATCAGTGCGAATGTGTCAGGTTTCCATAAAAGAGGATGCCGTTTCTGGATACAGGATAAAGGTGGCTTTATCATAGGCTACCCTACCATGTTCTTTGTGTAAGTCTGAGGCAGACTTGAACGACCACAAAGCAAAGTAATGCTTGGAATTACACTGTTGGTTACCCTAATTACTTTAGTTCTTATAGTGGGACACCAGGATAAAGAAGAAACAGAGGATTATGTAATATCTATATAATGAAGAGTAGAGAAATCAAAATATTCAGTTTAGAAAAAGGAAAAACGTAATGCCCATATATCCGGTCCTCTAAATTGACAAATAACTTACACATCAAGTGTTTTCTCATTTATCCTTGAAAAGAATGTGTAGGTTAATTGACACTCTTATTTTCACAAAGGAGAAAACGGAAGCTTGAGCTTGGTGATGCCTATAAGGTGACGCTCCTAGGAACTTGAGAAAGTCTCAATGTAGGCTCAAGGTAGGCTCAAGGTTATCTCAGGGTAGGTATGAGATAACTTACCCCATTCATTACCCTTACTAATCAAATCCAAAATTCGCATTGTCTCATAACTACTGACCTAATCTTGCTCTTTCTTTCCAGTGCCATCTTTTTACCTTCCCCTCATTCACTACTCACTGGGCACATCTCTGTTATTGCTGTTTCTACAAAGACCAATTTTATTCATGCCTTGAAGAATTTACATTTGCTTTCTTATCTTCCTGTATAATTCTCTCTGAAGATTTTCACATGGCTGGCTACTCTTTACACTTCTCAAGGCTCAGCTTACACACTTCCTGCTTGGATTAGACTTCCTTGTCTACTTCATCTAAAGAAGTTCCCCTTGAATATTTTTATTGTATAACACTCTTCTCTATTTTTGATTTTAATCTTCATAACACTCATTTTTATCCTGTTTAGTCATTTAACACCTGCCTCTCTCTTCTAGAATTTAATCCTAAAAGAGTAGGTTCACTGTCATTTTACTCAATACCACCTTCTCAATATCCAAAATAGTCTCTCGGGTATAGTAAATGGTAAATAAAAGTTTACTAGGTGAATGAAATAATATATTGACTTTGGGGGAAAGAAAGATAGTGTATCTATCTTTATGAAGTACAGAAGAACTAATAAATTTACATTTAGCTTCAGAAATGGGCTCAATAGATGAGGCTCTGAATAGATAATCGAATTTAACCTTTCACAAAGAAATAATTTTATAAAATATCACACTTCTGATTTCAGGAAACAGGCTGTCCCACACGGTGGTTCATTAGCACTGACAAAATGTTCAAGCAAAGGATAGGTGTGCATTCTGAAGATGTAGGGATGCCTGAATCAGGCATGTGGTGGTGCTAAGGTTGCCTCCATCCTATTTTATCACTTCTGAAACCTATCACTCTAAAGAAGTATTTTGTATAAATTTTTTTTTAACCAAACAAAAACAATGAATTGGGCAAGTCTGCTAATTATACTTCATTATTTTCCATTAAACTCAGAAAAATCGTAAGATTCCTTTAGGCATTGCATATGATCTTGTTTGCAATAGCCTTCTAGTAAAAGAGAAAGTTTTAACAGCACATTAGATTTCAATTGACATTAAATGTGTAATTACCCCCAATTAATCAGTAAGGAATGATTTAAGCTGCAGCTAACCACAAATTGGACTTAAAAATGGCTTAAACAAATAAGGCTTTTTAATTTCCATGTAAACAGAAGTCTGAGGGCAGGTGGTTTCTAGTATACATCTTCCAATGTTGTCACAAGTTCCAAATTTTATTTCTGTCTGCTCCTCTGTACTATGGATTGATAGTGCTACCTCTCAAGTAGTTTCACAAAGAATGTATTACTGTTGCTGAGCATCAGGTTCTCACAGGTAACATATTAAATGATAGTACTTCTTTTATACCATTTTTACTAGAAATAAAGAGAGAATGTATGACAAGTGTTTGGCGTTGGTCATTGTCTTGGAGGGCTCCATCATTTTCTCCTTTTTTTTTTTTTTTTTTTTACTTTATTACTCCATTTCGCTTACATTTAATTCCTCTGTCAGCACACAAATTGCACCTTCATCTGCACTTATCTCTTTGCCTATTGTTTAGGTCAAGATATCCACTTGATGAAGTTTTCTCTTACAAATGTGTACAACTTATTCTTCTACAGTCGCCGCCGCCAACTCCCTACATGCCTAGACTTTAGAGTTCTGAATACGACTACTGAGGGAGTATGATTACTTAGGTCATGACAACAAATACTATATATTTCAAACATCCAGCTTCAGTGTCATTTCAGTTCAAGCCAGCAGTGTTTATGAAAGTAACTACTGCATGCCAGGCACGGTAGAACTTCTGAAAAGACACCTTCCAATTCCTGTGAGTACAGTTATTCGCTTATACTTCTAGGAGCATGCAGCTGGTTGGGCTCTCTGAAAGCAGATGCTAAAATGGAAGTGTCACGGGTAAGGTGTTAATTAGGGATCAACAGATACCATAAAAGGAACAGGGGGGAAAGCAGGACTGTGCAGAGGAAGAAGTCAAACTGTGGCACAGCCGGAAAGAGCCTCAGCCCCAAACAGGTAATGCCAGTCAAAATCATTCCAATTGAGCCAAAATGGCCAGGTCTTCACATACCTTCCTCCCTCAGTCACCAATGTGGGCTGTCCAGAGACAGTGATCTCAGGCAATTCCGTTTTGAGGGACAGCTGGAGTTGGTCTGCTAACCACACTCTCTGTAGCTGGGAAGGAAAGTCCTTTCTTTAAGAGAGAGCTGTGTTGCTCCTTCCTGTGTCTACTACAGTCTATGTCTTAGAACGCTGAAGTCCATTTCTTAAGATATATTCAGGATATGATTCCTTCAGGATTCCAGTGGACTTGTCTTCCTTAGAAGAAACTTAAGAGGCAGGTAAGAATGATGAACTATAGCCCATGATACTACAACAAGTTTCAGTTACACAGTAGTGTTGTCCTCCTTTAGCCACCATATGGTCTAGATTCTCCTTCACCTCTGCTATCATCAGGGGTTTATCTGTGGCATGACCTAGACCTCATCACCAAGAGGCCTCAGTCCTTGGTTACAATGTCCTTATTAGGCCAGCATTGCCAAACCTGCTATTTTACAATCACAATTAGCAATGAAGAGACACCAAGACCTACCTAAGTGGATTATATGAGTTCCACAGATATTCCTCTTTGGTCACATTCTGAAACAGGAGCTGAGCCTCCAACTGCCTATCAGAGTCAATTACTTCTGCTGCAAAAATGGTAATTCCTTTTGCCTGGTAGTCTATTGACACCGCAAGCCCAAACTGCTCAGGTAGCGGCTATAGCTTATAATTAAACAGAAGTGTTGCATAATTCCCTTGCAAGAAGTGCCTCCCTTTTAAGAACCAAGATTTCTAATTCTATATTCCAAGGTTTTGGAGATGGGAAGTAAAAATTCTCAGGTGAGTCATTTGGCGTGATAGCACTTGGGGTCATGCCTGCTTCTATTCTTCGGTTCCTAAACCCATGTATTCTTCCTGTTGGGACACATCACCACGTAAAATCTTGCTTAAATGCTTATAAAAATCCTGGCACTGTTTTTCACAGGGTATTTCCCCTCAACTGGCACCTCAGTGGTGCCTTGAGCAGGACATTCAATCCTCTTTCAGGCTGGTGTCTGGATGGGGCAGAATGTGGGACATTCCATTGTGATGGTACTACTCCCATACCTGGATGCAACACTTTCATCTTATTAAAAACAATTGTTGGGCTTCCTGGGTTGATCCTCATATACTTGACAAAACCAAGTTTACAATGGGTAGTTTTGGCTACATTGTCATAGAATGTCCTGTGGTCAGATATTTTGTTTTCATCTGGGGTTGTTCCTCAAAAACTTACAATTATTTGTTTCAGTGGCTTGGATGTGTTATTAAACTCTGATGGCTTGTGTTGAATTTTTTTTTCTCATTGAATCTTGCCAAAAATTCCTAATGACATTTTCTTTTTCCACCACTGAAGTCTCCAACACCGTAGTGTACGCCAGATTATATGGTCTATACTGGGCCCCAGTATGGCTCAAACTCCACTATTGCTTCCATAGCAGCCTGGACCTGCTGCAGAGCCCTTTCCTTCTCTAGGCCCCAACAGCCCTGGCAGCCTCTGTGTTACCCAGAAGATGAACCAAAGCAGCATTTCTAGCAACGGACCACATTCCTTCCAGAACCCAAAGAGTCCCACGAGGCATGGAGATTTATTCTTCATGGTGGGAGGTCTGACATGGTAACTTATCTTTTGCTTTGGAAGCCGTGTTTCCAAAGCATGATCTTATGATCATGATCTTATGTTCTCATGATCTCATGATCTCACAACATTACAATTATCCTAAGTATTCAACCCCTAAAATGTACAGACACGCGTAGTCTCCAAACATTTTTTGGCATATTTTCCATCCTCTGGAGCAAAGGTTTCTTACACAGGCTTCCAGCTTTTAGCCACTACTTGCTCATCCAGCTCAATAAATATAGTATTATCATGTAATTGATCAATGTGATGCTTGCCATAATATCCAGAAAATCAAGGCCAGGTTGGGTTTTACTATGACAGACAATAGAGAGTTAGCACATTCCCAGGGCAAAACTCTGTGTGATTGTATGCGTGCATGTGTGTGTGTGTGTGTGTGTGTGTGTGTTTTATTTCATGAAAATTCAAACCGCCTTCATCATCTTTTCTGATAAGGCTGGAAAAGAGCACAACAGCCAAGTCCACGCCCCACTTACTTGAGGACATATTTATATCCTTATTCAAAGACGCTATTTGCATGATGGCTCCAATTGGAGATAGTACTTGGTTGAACTTGAAGTAGTCTACAGTAATCCTCCAGGATTCTTACAGTTTCTACGTTGTTTAATGTGGTTAGAAAAGCTATCATTGTGATCACTCACTCCCCCAAAACTTTTCCCTTAGGAATGGCACTAATCACCCCTTTCCTTTGGGATACAGTATTGTTTCTAATATCTTATCTTGGGTATGAGGAAAACAGTGTTGATGATTTCAGTTTTCTACTTGGCCTTTTCCACTGCTTTTACCCCACAGATCCCAATATGGAGATTTTGTGTCAATTTCCCAATCCGTCTATTTCAATTTTATGGACCAGAAAAGTGACCGCTGGAATCATTTTTGTGGTTGATATCATGGATCCCTGTAAGGTAGATGTTGAGCAGGACTCCAGGATATCATCTGACATCCATAAGACCCTACTCTAACAAAGAACCTTCATGATGGTTTGTTTTATGTGTAAACTTCGCTAGGATATAGTACCAAGTTATTTAATCCAACACTAGTTTAGGTGTTGCCGCACAGATAGTTCTGGATAGGTTTAACATCTACAATCAGCTGATTTTAAGTAAAGAAAATAGGCATTGTTTCCTGCATTTACCCGTCTCCTGTGCCTGATATGTGATCCTCAGTCATTGAATCCCTTTCCCATACAATTTCCTAATTCATCAGTAAAATATTTAACCATTGGACCACAAATTTCTGTCAGGAACTACCTGTACTCACATTTTTTTTTTTTTTTTTTTTTTTTTGAGATGGATTCTAGCTCTGTCACCCAGGCTGGAGTGCAGTGGTGTGATCTCGGCTCACTGCAAGCTCCGCCTCCCGGGTTCATGCCATTCTCCTGCCTCAGCCTCCCCAGCAGCTGGGACTACAGGTGCCCGCCACCACGCCGGGCTAATTTTTTGTATTTTTAGTAGAGATCAGGTTTCACTGTGTTAGCCAGGATGGTCTTGATCTCCTGACCTTGTGATCCGCCCGCCTTGGCCTCCCAAAGTGCTGGGATTACAGGTGTGAGCCACTGTGCCTGGCCTGTACTCACGTTTTACTGTTATTGTGCACTTATTGCCAGCCAGACTGTGAGTGGCTTTGTTCTAAAGCCCTGTCTTACCAACTGCTTTCCTAGATTGCGCTTGGTATCAATGCTTGAGGTTGGAAGCTGTCAGCTTGCCAAGGATTAGAGCTCTAAGTAAATTCAGATGTGCTGAAGGGTATGGGGCAAGGCACAAACAGCATCTGCCACGTTGGCCAGTAGAGGGGAGCAGCTCTTGTTACTGTGGTTGTTGAATCTTCTGCTGTTGATGTCGTTATTATTATTATTGGTACTAGTGAGTGGCTGCAGAAAATGATCAACACCTGCAGATTTTTAAAAAAGTGTTGTTTCTCTAGTTTTACATTAAGGCAATGCCAATAATACAGACTCACTTCAAATACAAATGAATAATTTTCAACATTCATTTTCCAAAGGTAAGTAAAAGTTGGATCCCAGAACAGACACACTGGTCTTAGGGTTAATTGCTGTGCTTTCCCTGTGAGTCCACCCTTGTTTTGCAATTTAGTGTCTTCCTTTTTTCCTCCCTTTGTGTCTGTTTGCCGGAAGCCTGTGGTCTGGGCACGGTGCCCAGTTAGATTTAATTTTGGTTTCCTAGTTATGCAGCATCCTAGCTGTGGTTTGGAGATGACATTTTACAAATTGTGTTTAGGCATTTTTGTTTATTTATGGTGGAACAAGTACAGAAAGCTTGTGCCCAGCCTGTTCAGATAATAACATTTAAAATAGAAGAAATAAAACTAATAGCACATGATAATACATACAAATGTGTGGTTATACAGACACTAGTGCATGTTTACATGCCTTTGAATGGAGCTTTGGATATAATAACAGGACAATACTGTCATATTTCTCTTCTTTTCCAATCTTTTCCTGTAATAACCTGAAAAATGAGAGACCAGAATATAGGTGTGTGGCCATAGTATGCCATCTGAAAGGACTGGGTAAGCACGTGGGATGGACACTGAGCTGGGAATTAATAGAGGGTGTCCAGACTCCAGAGTCAAGAAATGAGCTGGGCTCCTACCCCATTCTGAAGTTGCCAGAGAGTGAAATTGACCTGTATTCCTGCTATAAGTTGCTTCTTTAAGGTTCTGCTGGAGCTTTCTTAGTTTGGAATCTGGGCTGGTTTCCATAGTTTTTCTGGTTACTTTCAGGGATTACAATGTCCAGTTTCCCCTCATGGAATGTCTCATACATCATAGAGCTTCCCTCCACCCTTCAGCCTTTTTAGTGCCTCCAACTAGAACATCTGCAGCAGGAAAGAGGCCAGGGTGGGCTTCTTTACCCTTTCATTAGACTCTTCCTCATCTCCTCCTCACTCATTCACTGTGTGGTCTCTGATCCTCCAGGGATAGAGCAGAAAGAGAGGAGAGGTAATGGACAGAGACCTGGGAATGCTGTTTTATGCAGTGTGTGTGTGTGGTGTGTGTGTGTGTTTTGCAGATATTTATAAGCTGATCCCTCCTTCCTGGAGCTCCTTGAAGACTCCCCAGGTGGGCACCTCCCTGTATCGGTAACTCTAAATCATTGGCTGCCTCCCCTGGCTGCTCTGTTTTTCAGATGCTCTCACATTCATTCCAACCGCCACCTTTTACCCTCAGACACTCTCAGGGTTGAATCAGATAGCCATTTGCAAATGCCCCAAATTTCAGGAACACACATCCATCTTGGTAATTAGTTCCCTTGAAGTTCCGCACTTGGTTTTAGGTGGAAAAGCAGAAGGCTCTCCTCTCCCTGTGGCAATCAAGAGTTTTCTGCACACCTGCAGCCCTCTCTGAAGCAGCCGTTCCAGTCCCCAGGCTCGGATCTCCCCTATTTATCTGGTGGGCTAACTCTGCTATGGCCATAACTGCTGGGCCGTTCCATTGGCAAGACCGGCACTTCTGTGGTGTTTTACAATCAATTTTTTTTTTGTTCTTAGCATTTGTAACTTCTGCAGAATCTTCAAGATCACAAGAGTAGTCACTTTTTATACCCTATTATAAACAAACAAATTTCCAGTAGAAGCCGGATAAGTGCATGTATTAGAATTCATATACATGTTGGCTTTATTCCTGTTTCACTTATGCAGATTTTACCTCCACCCACTAACAGAACCGTAAGTTTATTATCAAATTTTGAGGGGTGTTACCTAGAAATCTACACCAGCACAAGTTTATGATATTATTTGCCTGAGAAATAAGAAAGTAGCAGTTCAGTAGCTGAGAGGCAGTGTGTAGCACAGAGATTAAATGTATCGATTACTCATCCCTACCTTTGTTGAATTTTATCTCTGTAAGCCCATACCTATAGATCAAGAAAATGTATTGACTCTTTCTGTGTTTCATTTTTTTTCATCAATCAACTGGTAATAATAATAATTGTACCTACCTTACAGGTAGTTATAAAGATTAACTAAGATAATATATATGTGATACTTAGAACACTGTAATTAAAAAATGCTCAATAAATGTTAGATATTATTGGCTTAGGGTTTGGGTAAAGCACACACACACACACACACGAAGTAAAACCATTTCTGGACAGTTGGTGATTAATTTTAGTCAATCAGTTAAGCAACTGTTTACAAGCTTCTCTGTGCCAGAGTATTATGCCAAGCACCGGAATACTGGGGAGTGTGGGTGAGGGTGGAGAAAAGCAATTAAGCAAGACTCACTAGTGTAGTAGGAGAAACAACTATCAGGAGAGTCTCTTGAGATATTTAAGGTCCAAGGTACTCATATTGTGAAATAGTGCAAATCCAAACAAAATGAGGCAGTGTTCACCCCTCAAGTTGGCAAAAATGCTAAAGTTTGAGAATACTCATTGCTGGAAATGATGTGAGGAAAACATGCATTCTCCATCCATAATCAATAAAGGTAGACACTTATCAACTGTTTTGTGGAAGGTATTAGAAAACATCTACAAAGGATGAGATACGTGTGTAAGGACGATGGACTGTAGTCAAGTGTAGGCCGAGGTACACATCCGGAATGGCATGACACAACAGGATTGGAGTGCAGTTGCACAGTCCCATGCATTATATAATCACAGTTATGAAGCCATAACATGGGAGGGCTCATCACCTGGCTCTGAGCCACTATCGTGTGTGACATGCATAAATGCAACACCGACAGTGTGAGTGAGCTGCTGAATAAAACCATGTCCCACCTACCTGTGATCTCTTGAGTGTTCTTTCAGCTGCTCACCCCTTGACGCTGACTCCCCCCTTGCCACTGACTCCCCCAGAACCTAACAATGTGTATCTACTGATTATTGTATCTTGCACGTACAGATATCCTAGAAAAGGATAATCAAGATACACAGGATGTTTATTTCATTTTTGTTTGTAATAAGAGGGCAAATAACCCTGGAAACAAAATGTCCTTCAAAAAGGAAATGAATATATAATTTATGGCCCAATAGTGCTTCCTTGTCCATAAGGGAAGCATTCCAAGACCCCTAGTGGATGCCTGAAATCACAAAGGGTAATGAACATCATACAGATACTCCTTGATTTATGATGGGATTGTGTCCCAATAAACACATCACAAGTTAAAAATATCATAAATTCAAAATGCATGTAAAACAGCTAAACTAACAAACATCATAGCCTAGGCTGCCTCAGGTGTCCTCAGAGCACTTATGTTAGCCTATAGTTGGGCAAAATAATCTAAAATAAAGCCTATTATAAGTGTTGAATATCTAATAAATTCCTTTAGTACTGTACTGAAAGTGAAAAACAAAATGGTTGCATAGGTACTCAAAATACTGTTTCTACTGAATGCATACCACTTTTCCACCATCATAAAGCGAAAAAAATAGTAAGTTGAATCATTTTAAGTCAGAGGCCATTTGTATATACCACGATTTTTCTATATACATATATACCTATGATAAAGTTTAATTTATGAAACAGTAAAAGATCAACAAAAACTGAAAATAGAACAATAAGAACAATCTACTGTAATAAAAATTATGTGAATGTGGTCTCTTTTTCTCTCCCTGAAAATATCTTATTGTCCTATATTCACCATTCTCGTGATCTGTCAATCTAATAACCCCAGCAGCTACTAAGTGACGAATGCGCAGGTAGCAGATGCAGTGTGGATACACGGGACAAATGGATAATTCACATCCTGGGTGAAGGGTAGGAGACAGGTAGAAGCTGAAAACTTAAGCTAGATCAGCTTATTGCTAGAATTTCCATTTAATATTTTTGTACTGCATTGACTGCTGGTAACTGAAACCACGGAAAGGGAAGCCAAGATGAGGGGGCCTACTTTACATCCAAATAATGAAATATGATGTGGCATTTAGAAGAATTGAAATAAATAAGTACATGCTAATATGGAAAAATAAGCAGAGTATATTATTAAACCAAAAAAAAAGCAAGGCCTACAGCAATATGCATTATTTGTTGGTATCTGTAAACATACAAAATATATACACATGTGCATATAAACCTGGAGTAGCATTAGTACTGAAATATTTCTAGAAGCCGTTACAAGAACCTGTTAACGGTGATTATTTTTGAGGAACTGCCTTCGCAGGTGACATATTTTTCTTTTCTTTCTTTTTTCTTTTTTGTTTTTTTGACGGAGTCTCAGTCTGTTACCAGGCTGGAGTGCAGTGGCCCGATATTGACTCACTGAAACTTCTACCTCCCAGGTTCAAGCGATTCTCCTGCCTCAGCCTGAGTAGCTGGGACTACAGGCACCCACCACTATGCCCAGTTAATTTTTGTATTTTTAGTAGAGACGGTGTTTCACCGTGTTGGCGAGGATTGTCTCGATCTCTTGACCTTGTAATCTGCCTGCCTCGGCCCCGCAAAGTGCTGGGATTACAGGCATGAGCCACTGTGCCTGGCCTCTTCTTTTTTTTTTTTTTTTTTTTTGCATAATTCAAGGCAGTTTAAATGTTTCCACTATGTATAAGAATTTTTATAGAACTTCTTTGAGTAGTGATATTATAGAACTTTTAACAAATTTGCGTTCATTCCATATGGTATTTAGAAATACATGTTTCATCTTATGTGAAACACACATGAACACAGATTATTATTATTCTTAAGCCCAAGAAAAAGAAGTGCACCTGGAACCCCACAACTGAGTCAATGGACTTTCTCTGGTCTCTGGCCTATTTACACTCTTACTTTTGTTGCTTATTCTATCAGCTTTGCTCTGATTTATCTTTGCTGATGACTTGCTTTTGTTGATATCTTCATTTTAAATTGGCTTCTCTCACTCCTGAAAACACTTCTCACTTGAACTGAATGTCAGCATCACCTGAAGGAAGTTTTAGGGAAATAGAAGCCAGCATCTTCTTCCTGATAATTACACAGAATTCCTGGGAGTATTAAACACCGTGTGTGTGTGTGTGTGTGTGTGTGTGTGTGTGTGTGTGTATGTGTGTGTGTGTATGAAGCTCGCCTGATGATGGTGAGGTGCCTCCAGTCTTAAAAGGAGCTGAGTTTCTCATAGTTTCTCATAGTTTCCCAGTTCATGTACAAAAGGGACAGGGTGTCCAGACGTTCATACTCTTCTACTACTTCATCTCTTCTTCCCCTGATCTCTCAGCTTTTCTCTTACCCAAAACAACCTGCAACTCAAAGATTTTTCTTTAACTTCTCATCTTGCCTCTAATGCATGAAGTCAGCTACGTTTTTCTAAGTTTGCTCAGTATTTTGACTTCTCTGGTTAGGAATACAGATCTTTTTAAGTGAACTGACCCTGAAGAACAGTCTTGGATAGCAAAAACTTCTCTTCTAGAATTCCATTTACTGGCGCTGTCTCTGTAAAATTACCTGTCAGTTACCTGTCAATGGGTTTACCCTGTAACTGTCTTTACTCACCATTGGAGAATTCTATTTTTGTTTTGTAGTTTTTGCTCTGAGTTACACTGTTTCTCCAGCATTTGCCTTACTGGGGCCTGAACCATTAAAGCAGTATTTCTCAAATTTTACTGTATTATGAGTCACCTAAGGATCTTGTTCAAATGCAGATTTTGAATCAGTAGTTCTGGGGTGGGGCTGAAGATTCTTGCTTTTTAATGAGCTTCCAAGTAATGCTGAAGCTCCTAAAGCATCACGGTCCACACTTTGTGGAGCAAAGCATCACAGCTCCTGGCTCCTGGCTTGCAGTTTCCACTCTACTAGCCTCCTTCAGATTTATAATTGCTCTATCGCCCTTCTTTGACCAGAGCTTGCAAGTGAATCATGGCATTAATAAGTGGCATGGTGAGGATTTAGCCCTGGGTGATCTAGACATTGGTATCTACTGTATGTAGAAACATGTTTTCCAGGAATGATGATCACAGATGGCACTTGGCCAAACACATGCCAAGCACTGAACAATGTTCTTTTTATTTATGGTTTGCTAAAAATTATACCTCACAATTCTATAAAGTAGGCACTACTATAATCCCAGTTTTGCAGTTGAAGACCCTGAAGTTAACTAGTACAAGATATCACAGAAGGTGATGGGGTTGAAATTCAAACCCATGTAATTCTCTCCAAGAACTACTATTAACTTTTAGATGTGTTTGTTTGTCTTTATATTATTGTGCAAAATGAGGCTATGATATAAACCAGTTATGTAATTTCAAACTGATGTTGATTATCTTTACTGTATTTTTATTCTATCTGAAATTATATACAGATTTTTAAATTAACTTTAAAGAAAAACTGCAACTCAATAGATTCAGCCCACCATTTTTCATCTTACTTTTTTTCCCTGTTTTCTCTTTTTAATTTTCGAAAGGTGTGAGTTCTGGTCTCGACCCCATACTACAGTGAACATCAGCTTTTTATTTGTTGCAGAGGTGGGGATTCTTCTGGGAAGAGGATGAAGGTCTGGGCATCCTGTCCCTTTTGTACGTGAACCGGGAAGCTCTATGAGAAACTCAGCTTCTCTTAAGACTGGAAGCACCTCACCATCATCAGGCGAGCTTCATATGCTCACACATACACACACACACACATTGGAGTATGCTAAGGATTTATATAAGTTTACATACTGTCCACACCTATGAGATTCTAATTCAGAAGATCTAGGTTGGTGTCCAGGAATCTGTAATTCAAAGGACCCACAGATAATTCAAATGCATATTTTAGTTGTGAATGCCTTAGCTAAATGGTCCCTATGCTATTTATTTTCACACTGAAACCTAGCTATGACACTAATCACCAGTAAATTGTGTTCTTACTTTCCATATGGGGCTTGTTGTCTTTCCTGTAGGAGCAGACAGTGCTAGAAGAAAACTTGTTTTGTTCCTGAAATCTTCCCCATTCAAGGTGAAGGATTAGTGTGACTGTTGCCTCTCCTAGAGCAATCCCAACGTGGGATGCACTGTTGGTCAGGTGATAGGTGGCTTAATTAGCAGGAGTCAATGCACAGCTGCTACCAGTCTGGGCTCTGTTTGGCTGTCGAGCATCTGTTATGACTTTACGAAAGCTGGAGGGCGGGAAACCATGGGGAGTAGTCTATTTCTATGGTGTGTGTTTCCGTTGATGATATTGTCTGCATGCAGAATGAGCCCATAGCTCTTTATTTGGAAAGTCTTGAGAATCTTTTTTGCTTGAAAGCGTGTGGCAGGTTTTCACTGTATCAGCAAGCAGAGACTGTATTGGGATTATTGAGTGGCACATGTTACAGCTATCTCTTTAGTCAGCTGCAAAACTGCATATATTCTTAATCCTCATCCTCATCTTATTCCACATCCTCTCTGTCTTGGTCTTTCTGTCTCTCTCTCTCTCTCTCTTTCTGTTTCCATCTGTCTCTCTCTCTCTCTCTCCCTCTCTGTCACTTATAATCATCAAGTATTAAAACAAGAAAGGCCCAAGGAGGTCATCCAGTTTGGTGGTCCCTGAGTGATGGCCAAGAGATAATTGTTTTTTATTATTTCCTATCACTAAATAGATAGAGTTTTCCCATTAAGACATTCTGGCAACATACACTTTGAAAAAATCTTCAAAGCAATTCTTATGCACAGCAACTTTGGGATTCCTCATGTTATTGTTAGTTAAGTTGAAATCCAGAGAAGTAAAAAAAAAAAATTGTTCACATATAGAAAGTGAAAGAATAGAGACCTCAGATTACCTGATTCCCAATCCTCTCTTTTTTCATACTCTATGTTATTTCCATTTCTCACCCATTTATAACCATATTAGGACATTTCTGTAGCGCATATTAGTTAATTTTGTCCATCTAGAAACTCATTACTTTGGGCAACTATGTACAATAATGTGATTATTAAATGGTGACCAATCATAGAATCGCACTCTCCTGCCCTAGGTTGGGTATGTGACCCAGTTCTCATTGGCCACTTATTTCTCTTATCTCAACATGTAAGTCCTGGGTCGTGCCCGTTATCAAACTGGGCAAACAGAGCCCTTTTTCTGGGTTCCTCGATTTGGAGGTAACGGAGTACTTGTTCCTTAGGTTAAAAGCTCAATGAGTGCAAGTTAGGGGGTGTCACAGTGCATGTTTTTTGGAATAAAGTTAAAAACCCAGTTGCAGGTGGGGAAAATGAGGCCACAGATAAGATAGGCAGAGCCCAGAGAGGCAGATTTGAAAGGAGAAGAAACAATGTATATTTTCTATAGAGACTTTTAGTACCTGGATTCGGTACTTTTTGAAGCAAGTTGTCTCCTGATTGCATAATGTTTCTCTATTAAGTCTCTTTCTGATTTCCCACTAAGTTTTCCTATATCGTTTTCTGCATTATGAATTGAATGTCTGTGTTCCCACAAAATTCATGTTAAAGCCTTCATTCCTCATGTGATGGTATCTGGAAATGGAGCCTTTGGGAGGTAAATAGGTCCCTCATGAAGGGATTAGTTCCCTTGTAAGAAGAGAAAGGGAGTGATCTCTCCCTGAGGTGGCACAAAGGGGTCATGTGAACACACAGCAAGAAGGCTGCTGTCTGCAAGCCAGGAAGAGGGCCCTCACTAGAACCCAACCATGCTGGCACCCTGATCTCAGACTTCCATCCTCCAGAACTGTGATAAATAAATGTCTGTTGTTTCAGCCACCCAGACTATGATATTTTGGTATAGAAACCTGATATGGTTTGGCTGGGTCCCCACCCAAATCTCAACTTGAATTGTTGTTCCCATAATCCCCACAAGTCATGGGAGAGAGTCAGTGGGAGGTAATCAAATCATGGGGTGGTTACTCCATGCTACTGTTCTCATAATAGTGAGTGAGTTCTCATGATATCCAATGTTTTTAAAAGGGGCCTTTCCCCCTTTTGCTCTGCACATCTCCTTGCTGCCGCCATGTGAAAAAGGACATGTTTGCTTCCCCTTCCATCATAACTGTAAGTTTCCCGAGGCCTCCCCAGCCACCCTGAACTGTGAGCCAATTGAGCCTCTTTCTTTTATAAATTATCCAGTCTTGAGTATTTCTTCATAGCAGCTTGAGAATGGACTAATGAAAAACCCAAGCTGATGCTTACATCATCTGTCTACCTCTTCCCAACATGTGGAGAATAGTTCCCCAGTTTAAAATCACTGGCTAATTGCTAACACTGTGCCTAATTATTTTTGGTCTTCTATTCCTCTGGTTTGTGTTTTAATCCTTTTATTTTGCAGAGTAAATCAAAATTAAACAACACCCTTGTTATCATCTCTATACTTTAGGTTCTAGGCTCATTGGTTTCTACTTAATACTTAATCTTCACTAAACTTGATCATTTGCTGTCAAACTATAAGTCAGTGTCAATGAAGTGAAATGATATCAGCATTAAATTTGGTCACAGTTAAATTAATCTAAGTACAGATGCATTGAAAACAATGGAACTTTGAACAAGTTCCTTATTAGTGCCTCGCTATCTTCATTTATAATGTTCCTCATATTAAAATGAGCATTAGAAATAACACACAGGATTACATCAAGCTAACTAAAATATTTATCACCTAATATACTTCTTTTTCATAGTGAGAACACTTAAGATCTATTATTTTAGTAATTTTGAAATATACATTATTATTAACTTGGATATGTTAATTAACTTGATATAATAATTCTACATTGTATACATATATCAAAAAATCATATTATAACCCATAAATATATATAACTATTACTAGTAATTAAAAATTGAAATTAAAAAATAACATAGGAAATTATTTAGATAGTAACTGATACTACTTGCTTAATGGCTCGTCTTTCTTATTTTTTTAATGTAACTGTTTTACTAGTGTAACATTTTTGTTAGTTTATTGAAAAATGACTGACAGGAGGTAGGACTCGATTCTAACACAAGCAAGATACACAGCTTTCCTTGGGCATGACTGACCAGTCATTTCAACCTCCCAGTGTCAGATCTTCATCTGTAAAGCATTATAATAAAACTTAATTTTCTGATCTAACAAGGTTTTTGAGAAAGGCAAAATAGATCTTGTCTGTTAGTGCATTTTTTTATAGCTGGCTGTCTGACCAAGGGTCTTGTCTTTACCTGCCCTCAAGATCCTTCCACCTAAACAAATACAGCAGTGCTCTCTGTAAAAGTCCCTGACCAAAATCAGGAAATAAACTTAAGGATGCAGAACTCAAAATCTATTAAAAAGCAGTGGAACCTACAGAAGGAAAACAAACCAAAACAAAACAAATACATCCTCCGGCATATTGTGATATATATTTTTAAAAAGCAATTACCAGAAATGAATGTGTGTTCAGGATGACTTCCTTCATTCAAAAATAAAATGATCCACAGTCGGAAACATGGGACACACATCCAGCTCTCGAAAGGCAATATGATTTTGCCCCCTACATTATCCAGCTGTGATTGATGAGTGACATTAGGAGAAACACACGTGGCTGAAAGTACACAGCAAAGGTTCTCAAAGGTTCACTGGGCTAGGTGACTTGCATTTGTGTTTGACTACATGTAGTTATTATGGTGAGTAGGTATGGGAGGAGAGAGAAGAGCAATGGTGCCAGGAGATGAAGACATAGGGACAAGATGGCATTAATGTTGCTAGATGAGGGAGAAATTGCAAAATGATCCTGTTTGTCTATGCCATTCCACCTTGCCACAAGCCTGGGGGCCAACTGTTCTGTTTTATCTTACTTCATAGCAGCATTTGGCAATCAACCTGTTATCCTCTTCTTTTGTGGTTGGCATTACTTACTATCTTCTTCAACAGTTTGTTTATTGGAAATTGCAGGCATCAAAGTCAATTCCATGGGAGCTTTGAATTCTAAGGGTGTCCAAGGTACAGTGTCAGAATTTCAATCCACTGTTCTCCAAGAACACTAAAAACACATATGGTTTTAGATGAATGGAGATAGGCTTATTTGTGGAAACTGCAAAGATACAGAAGTTGTCCAGAGCAGTAGCAATAGAAAGAATCAACATCCACTTGCCTTGAAATAAAAAAGAAATAAAATGTTTGGCTAAGATCTGAGAATTTGGTACAGATGTATAAGAAACTTTGTTAGATATTTCAAGAATATAGAATTACATACTATTCCCTAAATCAGACCTCTATTGAGGACCTGATGGATACAAGTTCTGGGAATACAGAGCTGAATAAAGCAGGGTCTTTTCTTTAAAGGAGCTCACCTTTTATTAAGAAGGCAAACATATACTCATAAATGCAAAAACATCTGGTAAGGACATTTGAACATGAAGATTCTGGATCTGGGTGTCAGACGAACCTTTCTAAAAGACTTGACTTCTGACCCATGTTTTCAGAGGAATAGTTTGCTAACACAACAAAGGGATATATATTTTCAGACATCTCTCACCTACTGGATGTTGAGTTCTGGCAATTTAAAGGCCATCCAAGGTCATCTTTATAAACCCAGAACTTAGTATATCCTAAAGACATGTAATCAATGTCTTCGCGATTGTTACTGGAATTTTATTCTGTACCCCAGTTCTGGTAATGGAACACACACACACACACACACACACACACACACACACACACACACACAACATAGATTGATCTCTTTGAAAGATTAGAGTCTAAAACATTTATCCATTAATACCAGGACACACACTCTTCCACTTTCTCTTATTTTTAGGCTTATTTCTTTTGGAGTGTAGAAGTCTTCAGGGCATGATAGAGAGACAGGCAAATCCTGCTTAAGGTGGAACCTACCAGTTAGAAGCGAATCTGAATTGTCCCTAACAACCATGACTGAAACCAAAAGGTGGGTGAAGGGGCTATAGGCCAAGAGGATGGGGGCATGTGCTACTAATTTTCTTGGGGAAAAATTATGTAGCATAAGTTCAGAAGGAACCGATCTTATTGGGATCAGCTTAGGTTTAGATACAAACACTCAATTGATGCATATATTTATTTAGTAGGGCTTTAGCTCTGTTTTTCTTCTGTAAAGCTAAAAGTTTGGCCTAACATGCTTACAGATAACATGGTTATACTTCAGTATAAAGAAAAGTCAATTTCTATTAACCATTACATTTCCCTTCTTCTCTGTACACATGTTACTTCAAAGTATTTGCTGACCTTTTCGTGATAAATGTAATTCACTCCAAAACCCAAGGGTCAAGTGAGAAAGAGGAAAATCTGACATTTGGAATCACCATCCATTAGGCTCTATAAGGCCAGAGAGCACCATAAAAGGCAACATATGTCACCTCAAATTGATAATGTTGTCAACTCACAGTGAATGTTTGAGCAATTTTTTAAAAAGTTTTTTTTTTCCAAAATACTTAGCAGCTGATAGTTTTGAAAGCATTATTTCTTTAATATCCAAAATCAGACAGAACCTGAACTTGGGTAGCTAATGTTATTGCATGCTGATATGATAATGCTTATCAGTAAATTGTCCTCAAATTATCCTCTTTATTATTCTATCTGTACTTAGGGAGCATTGAACTCTAGACAAGCTTTCCATCATTTATTCTGTATGTGATTTTGATCTAGTCCTTTAAATTTTTGTTTTTCTTTAAAAGTTTCCTTTTGTTTACATTTTCAAATAGAAATTCTTTTAACAATTCAGTTTTGATCACCTACCATATCTAAGGCATTAAGCTAGGTAGTGAGGTCTCAGCTGTGAAAAAGATGGACAAGGGCTTACAATCTAACTGAGGAGATAAACAATACATGATGCAATTTTGACAGGATGGTCCTGATAATTAACTCTGAATACAGGCGGGTAGAATATCTGGTACATACATTGAAAGTCTGTGGTAAAGCAATGATTCTTCTATTTACAAGATGTGTGATCTGAGAAAAATATTTTTTCTTGTCTAGAAAAAGGAAAATAAGACTTTGATTCAACAAATATTTACTGAGGGTAATACATTTGAAATTCTGATAAGTGGTGGGGATATAATATTAGATAAAAGAGATATGACAACACCTTCTCTGGGCTTACGTTGTTATTTATCTTAGTGTTTATTTAAGGGCTACATAAGAAGATACATGCAAAAGTCTACTTAAAATTATAAATCAACGTAATTATTCAGCGAGTGTACAAGATATTAGATCATGTTTCCTAGGGTTTTATGACCTCTGTTTCATTATATTATGCTCTATATTCTTTTCAAATTCTGGCCTTTGCCTCCATGTGTAATAATAGCTTGTTTATTTGTCATGAAATGGAAATCAGTATTAACTTCCTCTTCTACACAACCACACAGATATGATGCTTTCTGAATGGATTCTTGATCCTGAGCACTGTTAGCTTGCAAGGGATTTTCAAACTTTCAAGGGAAGAAGGTATGATACAAATATAGTTTTGGTGAGTGCTAGTTGCATTCTAGTTTTTTACATTTGAGAGTTTTAAAATATCTCAGTATATGATTAAGTTGATTATTACAGAAAAAGAGAAGACAGGACAGGGTGAAAGAAGTTCGCAGTGACTATATATAGCAAGTACCTAGAACTAGAATGGCATAGGCAGTTCTTCAAAGCTCCTTGTCAACATCAGCAGAAAAAAAAATGGGGCTTGTTTACTACAAACCTGAGCACAGTGTCAATATTCCCAACAGGGTGCTTGATGCAGCCACACCAATGCTGCAGAGGTGGCACATGTCTTGAAATTATTGTCTCTGTCCTGACTCAAGATCCTAATTTTGCAGTGGAGGAGAGATTGTCTGCAATCATGTGTCAGTTTATGACAAAGAAAGCATTTGAACCCAAATCTAACGCCCTTTTTGCATTTTTTTCTATTTTTGTTTATCTCACCAAAACACCATGATCTTTAGTCACAACATACCACAGACTGCTTGTATTACATGTCCCAATTTTAAAATAAAAATCAGAGCATCAGATGGTCCAACGTCACAGCAATCGAGATATTGCCTCTTCATCTTTCCTTTCTCCTACATCCAACATTAATTAAAATGATAACATCAAATTATAGATCACTGTTAGAATCACTGAATAACAAAAAACTCAATCTGAGTCACAGAAATTAAGATGATTTACACAGACTTCCTGATAAACAATTGAAGCAGATGTCAGTGGTGCCCTGCCCATAACCTCTTACTATTTTTGTGATGCCAGCCCAACTTCCAGCTGCCAGCACCTATAATTCTTTGCCAGTGGTCATTCTCTGGCTGCAGAACTTCTGTGTGTATGAGGGGTGGAGAGACCTCTCTGGGGAATAATGTGCCTGGGAGAAGCCGTCACTCAAATGATGAGTATGAGTAGGCAATTAGTACTCCAGCAACTCCACTGTGCTTTGGAGGTGTGTGTCCTCCGTTGACTCTCACGGTTCCCTAGCAGGACCAAGTTCTACACGACAACAGCAGGATTTGCTTTCTCCTCAATATACCTTTCACTGGTGCCTTCCCTTCCCTGACTCACTCTCCATTTCCCTACTGGTGTTTCCTGAGACCACTTCCCAAATAACTATTTACATCCTAGCCTTGTCTTAGAGTCTGACCCTATAGTAACCAAACCAAGACCAAAATGTATCCATACAAGAAATTGAATGAATGTATATATGAGTTCATTTCTGTTCTAGGGCTAAGGTTATAGCAGCAAACAAAGCAGAATAAAATTTTTGCCTTTAGTGTGCTAAATAAATGTGTATGCTCTTCCCTGCTTAGCAGTTCTCTCAGCTGAAGAAAGCAAAAAAGAGAAAGAAGAGGCAATTTTCGTTTTTAGGC
Source organism: Macaca fascicularis (assembly GCF_037993035.2). Lineage (NCBI taxonomy): Eukaryota > Metazoa > Chordata > Mammalia > Primates > Cercopithecidae > Macaca > Macaca fascicularis. The sequence goes on from NC_088382.1 coordinate 145,872,945, forward strand.
TCCTGCCAAAAGTTAAACAGGTATCAAAGAATGATGCATAATGAGAGCTTAGATTTTACATAGCAATGTAAAGTGTATAAAAGCTTTCACCTAGAATGTCCTAAAAACAAATAGACAACCTCTTCAGATAGAGTGGGAAACTATCATTCTTACCATTTCACAGATGAGGAAATTGAGGTTTAGAGACATGATTGAGCAGATTAATTCTGCAGGCAAACACCAGGGTCCATTACAACTTATCCTTCTTCTGCCTTGTCAAAGTCTATGACATTATAGCCTGTATGACAAGATCACAAAGGCAGTGCTGCAAATCAAATGATCACTTCCAGTAATCCTGGCTTGCTACTGAATTAGTTTCCTCACCTTCTTTTGAAACAGGCAGATTAGGTCACTGCTGGGAAGAGCTACTTCCATGGCCAATTGATTTGCTTTCATTGCGTATTTTTTTTCCTGGAAGAATAGTTTGTCGATGATATTAGGTAGATGCAACTTATCATGCATTACAGAAGTTTATAACTCTAGGGAGATGAATAAAAAGGAGAAAAATAGCTATTGCTTAAAATAAGACTCTCAGATGTTGGTGTGCTTGTGTAGGGAGAGGAGGTTACCATGGAGATCAAGACTTTACAACACACTTTGCATGATATAATGGCACAAGTCTTCGGCTGGAATAGGCCCTTATGCAGCTCTTTCACCATCATTGTGCCACATGCTGTCAACTCTATCTACAGAGGGGTCAACCTATGTGCCCCTATGCCACCCAAGTTCATTCCAGTTCGTGGAGAGAGTTTATGTATAGTGGGAACCTGCCAATAACTCAACCCTATCATCACGTTCCAAATGGAAGTAAATGTTATTAGCAATTTTTTTATTCTAAGAATAAGGCAAATAGCAACAATAAGAATAAAAGCAATCATTCATTTTTTATATCCCCTATGCAAGATATTGAGCTGTGCCACATACATTTATAGTATTTAATTTTCAAAGCTGGGAGCTGTATGTTTATCTCTGTTTTGCAGGCAAGACAACTGAGGCTTAGAGACGTGAAGCAATGTGCACACCACCACCCAGCACCTAATGGAAAGAGCATGGATTCAAACCATGACCCATGCTTTTTTTTTTTCCTTCCAGGAATGCTTTATGTTTCTGCCTTCTCTGCCCCTCCCCTTACTGACCCAGTCTATGGATGTGAGTTTCTTCAATATCCAAGTGGTTCTTCATTGCCTTGCTGACTTTTCTCCTTTAAGTATCTCACTTTCCCATTAGCACTGATACTTCACCCCAAGGCCGGCCCATTTGTTTGAAGCATTGATACACACAACTGGATTAGTTTCCCAAACATCTCATTCCTCTTGGTTCAGTTCTGCATGTTCTTCTCTGTTTAGTTAATAGGTCATAGTACCTCCTTCCTGACCAGACATACTAAAATTAGGAGACATAGGTTCCAGGCTTTGTTGTCTCACTAATAACTCTGAATCATTAAGCATGTCGAGGCTCCATTTATTGTGACAGACGGATATCTAGGTTGATTTACTCTTGTACATAAAGGTAGCATAACCGTATATTGAGCACTTAGTATGTTCAGGAACTTTGAAAAAGAGAGGTAAAGCAGCCGGGCGCGGTCACCCATGTCTGTAATTCCAGCGCTTTAGGAGGCCGAGACGGGTGGATCATGAGGTCAGGAGATCGAGACCATCCAAGCTAACATGGTGAAACCCCGTCTCTACTAAAAATACAAAAAATTAGCCAGGCGTGGTGGCAGACGCCTGTAGTCCCAGCTACTCAGGAGGCTGAGGCAGGAGAATGGCATGAACCTGGGAGGCAGAGCTTGCAGTGAGCCAAGATTGTGCCCTTGCACTCCAGCCTGGGCGACAGAGCAAGACTCTGTCTCAAAAAAAAAAAAAAAAAAGAAAAAAAAAGAAAAGAAAAAGAGAGGTCGAGTTTACACATTAAGCATAATTCAGCAAAAAGAGCAAAGCATTGTGAATGGAAAGCATTTGATTTAAGTTCATAGGATTGGAATTTCCATAGGTGGAGAAGGCAGACGTGCAATCCAGCTGGAGGAAGCATTTTGAATGAAGACAGAGAGAACACAGAATAAGATCAGGTGGCAGAAGGTTGTGGAAAAGTCATAGAAGACGATTTGTTGTTCAAGAGTGGTTGAAAACAGGAATCTCATTTGAACCCTTCATTTTATATGTGGGAAAACCTAAAGCCACTGGAAGTCAGCAGCTCATCCCCCAAACACAACTGGCTGGTTTTAGGGATGTAAGTATATCAAGACCAACAACTGCCTTTGCTGAATTGACTAGTTCATCCTTATAAAATGATTATTCCAATAAGCTCTTAGAGTAACAATTAAGCTGGACATGCTCAAAGGATTTCAAATAATCCAAGAAAACATGACTGGTAGTGAAAACAAGTATAGACATAAAGAAGTGAAGGGAAAGAGGGCATGTAGGTATTTCTGTGATTGCCTTAGTTAGCAGCATGACTCGTTTAATTTATTGGTTGGTCAGAATTAGACCCTGCCTTTCTAAATAAGCTCACTGGTATGTAATTTGCTTTCCACAACTTCTGACTAGCTATAAAACAAGAAGAGAAAACTGAGCAATAACCCAAGGAATTCTGAAGACTGATTTATATAAATTGGCTTTTGTTCTTTTTACTAACCAAAGGTAATGATACTACTCTTGCTGCTCCAAATCTCCTGGTTTTTATAATATTTTGCAGCAGGGAGGTTTAGGTTTTGGTGGGTTAGGAATGCTTTGAGAATCTCAGAAAATCTTTAGTATCTACATGTCATTAGTGTCCAAACCCAGAAAAAAAAATACACTTTTGTGCATTCACACACAATATATATAATTTTATTCCATATTTTTGGTACCTCCAAAGCATGTGCAACCATAAATACAATTGGGATTTATAAACTCTTGTAAAGAAATCCTATTTTATACTTCACAAGACAAGTTCACAAATATTCATGTAAAATTTACACCTCAGTGATGGAGATAAAGAAATTGAGATATGCAAAGGTAAAAATGGGCTTCCTTCATTCACACAGCTGGCACTTGGAGGAGCCAAACACAGTTCTAGAACTTTTAGTCATGATGCATCACACTGCATTTTTGTATGCATCATGTGTACTATTCCTTGGATAGATTATGGCTGGTAAGAATAAGTGGGATATTATGCAGAACACATTTTATATCTAATTATAAATAAAGCAAGGGTCAAAGAGATAAAAGGGCATCTCTTTAAGCTATCTTTTCCAAAAATGGAAGGATGAACTGTCCAGTGTGTAAATTTCAACATGGCTTCCCCATGCTGAAACATCAGTTAACTGTAAGTCAGTTTCACAATCCCGTTACACTCGTGTTCATTTGACTACAGTTAGGTCCCTCTCATTCAAGAGACAGTCAATTAAAGACAGATTTGCCAGGCTTAATTTAATCTTCCATATTCAAGAGTGCCCTCTCCATTTGATAAGAAAAGAGATATTTAAACAGGCTCTTTTCTCTTAAATATCAAAATCTCTTAGCTGGGCTTACAGAATTGTTAAGACCATTAGTTCCTCTCCTGTTTTATATCTCCCAACCTCTAATTTATTACCTCTACCAGGCTGTCAGTGTCACAACGGTCCAATTATATCATATTCATCTTTGTGCTCCTAATTTCTAGCATTGTGTTCTTTATTTAACAAAACCCTATTGTGTATGGACTTCGTGCAAAGCCCTGTTCATGTAGGGATGGGGATAGTAAGGAACAAAGCAAAGTCTTTGCCTCCATTGTGCTTACTTCTAGGGGGAGAGAGAGGCAATAAACAAACAAATAAATGGAAAATATAATGCCAGATAAATTAAAGTGCCATGAAGTCGGGGGTAGGGAATGATAAAGAGCAGTTTTTAATCTTTTTTTTTTTTCTTTTTCTTTTGTTTTTGGATGGAGTCTCTCTCTGTCACCCAGGCTGGAGTGCAGTGGCTCAATCTAGACTCACTGCAACCTCTGCCTCCTGGGTTCAAGCAATTTTCATGCCTCAGCTTCCCAAGTAGCTTGGGATTAGAGGCACCCACCACTATGCCCGGCTAATTTTTATATTTTTAGCAGAGACGGAGTTTTGCCTTGTTGACCAGGCTGGCCTCGAACTCCTGACCTCAGGTGATTGGCCTGCCTTGGCCTCCCAAAGTGCTGGGATTACAGGGTTGAGCCACTGTGCCCACCCAGGTTTTTATTCTTGGATAGTGCTCTTGGGACTCTTTCTGCAGTGGTCTAATTGAAACAAAGATCTGAATGAAGGGAAGACAGTAGCACTTAAATATCTGGAGGGAGAATATTCCAAAGAGAGGGAGCAGCAAGTACAAATATTTAAAAGACAAGAACCTACCTGATATGCTTGGCATAAGGGAAGAGACATGTGTGGCTGGAGAGCAACACCCCTGTATGGTGTCTGCCATATGGTGGACACTGAACAGAATTCAAAAGAACTAGCACCTAAAACAGTGCTCACCACGTAGCTGACCTGCAATTAATGTTTTTGTTGTTGTTGTTGTTGTTGTTGTTGTTGTTTTGTATGGATACGTTTGTACTCTCCTCCAATCTGCCCATACCCTAAATATCCATAAATGCTAGCTGTCTTCCCAAATTAGTGATCTAATTTAATGCACTCTGTAACAGGAAGGGAGCTAAAATTGGCTGTTATATATTGAGGCATGGCTTTATGTATTAAATGTTGGTTCTCTTTTTAAATTCCCATGCCATGGTTGTGGTTATCCTCATATAATGAACAAATAACGTATTGTGATGAACTAACTTGTTCAGGCCCACTCAGTCGTCAGGCTACAAAAACTGGGAGTTCAGATTTTGTTTAAAAGCCCATGCTTTGTTTATTCTCTGTATTGTCTATTCATTCAGGAGTCAGATGAAGGAAATGCTTTTCTCCTGATGTTAGAGATGAGGAAAGGTAGTGGACTCAGTTAAGCATGAGACAGATTATGGAAATTTTTTTTTTTTACTTTATTAGTATTATCAAAGTCTTGCAGGAAACAGACATCACATTCAAAGGAGTGTCTGAAAAGAATACAATGAAGAGACTGTTTCCTGAAGTGTAGGCACAGCAGAGGGAATTAATGAGGAATAATGAAGATCCCAGGCACTATCAATTGAGGGAAGCCATCATCTCCCACAGGCCTGGAGAGGCAAGAGGGAATTACCAGAATTTGATAATACCCTTGAAGATGTAGTTGAACTGTGGCTGTGTGAGGGAGGCCACCGGATAGGAGTTGGCTGGGGACTTTCCTGACTTGCCCAGAGCTATCCCAGTTTCATTATTGAAAGTCCTGCATCGTGAGAAATTTCTCAGTCCCAAGCAATTCAGGATGCTGAGTGAACTTACCTGTTCCGATTTACATAGAATATTGTAACCAGTGTCAAGCCATAGCTAAGGAGGGATGGGAATGGGAGAGGGATAAGGTGGAACTAAGCTCTTTGTCTACAGACAGTGCCTTATACTGGTTCCACCCAATGGGATGCTTGAATGCAAGGGAGTTTATGTGATCCAACCTGTAAAGGTCAGTCTGTAGATGATCATAAGCAGGAAAGAGAAAGACAGAGGACAGATCTGGGAAGTCACATGGAATATCCTCATGGGAATGCAGTGCAATAGGAGATAGGCTATTTGCACGGGGTGATGGGTGTGACAGGCCACTGGGTACAGTAGTTGCCTGTGGAAAATCATGAGCTGTTTACAAAAGACAGTTTCACTCCCTAGCATGGCATCTTTGGCTCTTTCATAGCCCCAGCTTGACTTTCTAATCTTATCACCTGAAACGTTTCCTGTGTACACGGATTTTACAGTCACAAGGGACTACTTAGCATCCTCCGTCATACCTGCGCTTGTTGATGCTATGACCTCACTGATTCTGCTCCTGTAATGTCATTCTCACCTCCATCTGCAAGCAGTTTACTCACTTCCAAGACTATAACCTGTGCTAACAGGCTTCAACCCACAAAACGACTGTTTTTCTTTATTTTCCCACCATATTTTATACCATACAAATGGTTATTATTTACCTCCCTTGTCATGTGGCTCTGAGCATCTCTCCAAATCTTTGCTTCTACGGAGGTGGTGGGATGCTAGTCAGCAGTGACTATGTCTGATTTGCTTTTGTCTCCCAACCTGGACCTAGTGCAATATGTTACACAATGTGTGTACTCAATCAACTCTTGTTCTGTGTAGAATTGAATTCAAAAACAAAATGTGACAAAGAAAATGTCCTGCAGCTTGAAACCTCCATAACTACCCTAAACAGCCTGAAGAAATTTAATTAGAAGAAAAATGTAGATTTCTCCCAGACACTCCTTACATGCCTTATTCTTGAGGAGAAAATGCTCACTGATGTGTCTACTTTCATAGGAAATAGATTCTGCTGAGTGATGATGATTCTGCCTGTCTCCTTCAAATTGAAACTCAGTAAAGGGTTCAGGAACAAACATTGGGTCTTGCCAACAGAGCCACATTTGTAAATGGGTTGCATAGCTTTTCCAGAAAGAAAACAGATTTATATAATCATCAGACAAAAACGTACATTGCCAGATTAAAGAGAGAAAATTCTATGCTTCCGTGATTTTTAGTAAGTATATGTTTCAGATATATTAAGTCAAGCCAAATGTCTTTGCTTTCTTCTAAATACTTTAAGAGAAAATAAGCTACTAATTATGCATGTATTTAACAGTAACTACTGAGGCCTAGTTGGCTCCAAGTGATGTGCTAAGGTAAGACAAAGAATAAAGAATTTGGAGTCAACAATCTTGCAAGTCCTAGACTCACCACTGCCAGGTGTGTGGACTTCAGCCTCTTACTGGGTCTCTCAGCCTATTTCCACATCTATACAAGTGGAAACAATGAATCTATGCTGTTCTGCCTTGTTTTGAAATTTTTTTTTTGTAGACTCTACAATTACATTAACATTACACTCTTTCTTAGGAACTTAGTGACTTTCTCTGCATTGCAAGTCCCTTGTAAAACAAAGAGAGTGGTGCCAGTTCTGTCGATGGATCACGGTATTAGAGACAATGTTATATGTGCTGAAATTATACAAATCACAAACGAAAGACATTATTACTGAAAAGCCTTTGGAGCCAAAATAGTAAGTTCTTCAGAGGTCTGGGTGCTTGGGTGTACAGCTTTTCCTTTCCACTTAATAACTGTGTAGCATAAATACATTTCTTTATTTTAGTCTTAGCATCATTTGTAAAGGAGAGATGAAGATACTCACTTTACCTGGCCAAGCTAAGGGTAGAATAAAATGATATGTGTAAATAAAAGACTTGGAACATAGTTGGCATTCAGTAAAGTTGTTCTTTTTCTTCAATTATGGTATTTTACATTATTCAATAGAGATATGCAACATTTAGCATGGACACTCATAGAAATTCCTCAGGGACTCTCACTTCTGCTAAAGTAATATAGGTATATCAAAGGCAAAGGCATGCAGTGAGTTGTTAAAGAAAGCTGATCTCCTCTTAGGGATTGAATTTCTTATAAGCAGTTTCCCATATTGTGCCACGGTCCTTACATCGCATTTTACAATCAGCAAAACTTTCACAAATATTATCATTGTGGCATTGAGCTGGGATTGGCAGGCTTTTTCTGGAAAAGGCAATGTAATTAATATTTTCAGTTTTGCAAGCCATGTGGCCTCTGTCACAATAAGTCTACTTTTTTTGTTATAACAAAAGTGACTACATACAATATGTAACTGAATAAGCATGACTATATCTCAATAAAACTTTATGTACAAAAGACGGCAGGTAGCTGGAATGACCCGTGGGTTACAGTTTGCCAACCCCTGGCATAAATGGTGTGTGACTTCCTAGTAGCCAGATAACGGAATAGCCTCACCACGTGCCCAGCCAACAAATACTGCAAGGAACACAGATACAACTATAAAAGCTTAAATGTTTGCTTACAAGACAAAAGGTTTCCCATCAGTGATTAGCCTAGTTTAACATTATCTCCAAAGAGTGATTTTCCCTGGTACTTTCAAGGCTTTATGCACTGTTTGGATTTTCCCAGTTGGAAGTAGAGAATGAACTGATAAAAATGAAGTAGAGAAGGTTTACAATGCCTTTGCTAAACTTAAAAAAAAAAATTAGTGAAGCCTCAGAATCCTAAGGACTGAACTCTGAGCAATGCCTAACAGGGAACTGAGAACGATGGGTAAGAGCTATCTCAGGCTTCAGGTGACACAGAGTGGGATGAAGGATCAGATTATTCGAGGAAAAGAAAAAAGAACATGAAAAATGACCTACACTGGGACAATGAGAGACACTTTTTTGGCCACTTCTGGTCAATGTCTGATTAGTACCTAGCACCAAGCACAGACCCTCACACAGAGAAGGTGTCCAATGAAGGCTCTAGGTTCAAATCACACCTCTGGCACTGAATACCGATGTCCCTATGGATAAGGTTGTCAAATCCTCTGCATCTTAATCTCATTGTTTATAACATAGGGATAAAACAGTATCTACTCACAAGTTTAGAGTGAGAATCAAATTAGTAAAGCATATATAAAATATTTAGTATAATACTTGGCATATATTAAGTTCTTAATAAATGCTTATTATTATTGTTATTATGTACATCAATGAGTAAGTGACCTATTGAGTAACTGAATAATGTGTTGCATGATTTTATCTTTCAGTAAGGAGGGGAAGAACACATCCCAGAGGATACAGGGCTTGAGTTCACAAACCAGGCCCAGGCTCTCTGCTGGATGGTGGTCTGTGAATAATTCCCACGGACTCTTTGTACTTTTGGTTCTGTTTTGCAAGCTGATAGTTCCATCTCAGCTACACAGTGAAAAACCTAATTTATTAAATTTATCTTCACTTCCTTACCATCACATTTATTTCTGTCTGCATGAAACTATATTCATTCCACCTTGTTTATAACTTGGGTATTCATGAACCACTCAGTCACACACTACAGACAACTGCTGCTTTTATTTTTACTGATAATTAATTTTATTCATTAAGAAGACTTCATTCTCCTACATCTCAGAGAATGATGTTATAGTGGTTTGAAAAGATCTGGACTCTAAAAGTCTGGAAAAGCTTTTGATATAAGAAAGAAAGTTTTCGAGATAGGGTACACAGAGAGATGGTATGTCAAAAAAATTTAGAAAGATCAGCATGAGAGAGCATGTGAAGAAGGGATTGGGAAAACATTAAATACAGGGGAAACAGCAAGTGTGAAAAAAACGGGTTCTCAGGAAGTGTAGGTTAACAAGTATCTCAAGAATATAGATTATTTGTATGGGAAGGGGATAGTCAGGTCCTCACTGATGATGGCTTCTCTATATCATTATGAACATAGTTGACCCTTTAGTTACCAGAGCTGCTCCCTGTGAGATAGGAAAGATAATTATCTAGATTGAAAAAAAAAAAAAGGTTGATCCAGTCTTCTTCTTTAAAACCTCCTTCTTCAAGTGATTTGAAACCACTTCCTAAGGAATGGATCACAGGATATTTGAGTGACAGCACCCTGTTTTCATGGAAGTATTCCTCTCCCAGCTTTCCTATTTTCCTTGTATGATAATTTTAGCCTCTAGGTGAGTAGATGAGTGAAGAGCCTTGCAAAAACATGTCAAGCCAGCTCCACCTGCCTCTCGCCTCCATGCAGACAAAGGAAATCTTTGGTGTAGCCTGAAATCTCTGAAGTCACATATGATTTTATAAACCTTGGGGCCTTGCCCTTGCTTATGGGCCAGTATTTCTGAATCCTACCACTTGTATCCATAACAGAACCCATTTCTTAGTATATGCTTATAGTACATATTTCTTAGACTCAATCATTTCATAGCATTTTAAAGTTAGGGTGCATAGTTTTTAGGAGGTCAGTATTATAGATGTATCTTATGCAAATCACAAAAGCAGGAGAAGAGGAAGCAAGCATTCAGCACAGGAAGAGAGAGTGTGAGAAGACTCAGCAAGCAAATCTATCCCCCTTTCTTACATATGCTTTGTTCTAGCCATGCTGGCAGCCAATTGGATGGGGCCCAACTATGTTGAAGGTGTGTCTTCCCTTCCCAGTCCACTGATTCAAATGTCCTCTTCTCTGGCAACATCTTCACAGACACCCAGAAACAACACTTTACCAGTCATCTAGGCATCCCTCAAAACAGTCAAGTTGACACTTAATATTAACCATCACACTCCCTACCTCTTTACCCATCCCAGGCCTCTTGTTTCTTTGGAAAACCCTGCCTAAAATAGATTTTAATACCAAGAGTGATGTTAAAGCAATGAAATTTTAAGAAAAAAAATAAAATTTTAAGCAAACCATAAGTAGAGCTTAAAGATTTTGAAAATTCTTAATCTAGCCATATTGTAAACAATTACAACACTTAGGGTGTGAATGAGCATCCGTTTGATAGAAGGATCAGTATGGGTGTGAACCATAGACTTAACAAGTAAATCCAGGAGGAAATCGAACTGAAGGAGAAGGAGATGAGAAGAAATAAAGGAAGACTGTCAGACTTCTTGGATTTTACAGGACAGGACCAGGAAGCTGTTCAGCTGAAAACATGGGCTATTCTTCAAGACAAGGGAAGAATGCCCCTGAAAGCGATTCACAGATCATCAGGGAATGCCTCCTCAGTTTCAAAAGGGTAGCTCACCACCTTGCTTTCAACAAAAAAAAAAGGCCTCTGCCCAGAGCTGTGGGGTTGGGGCCACCCAGAGCCATGGGGAAATAATCCCTGCTGAGTAGAGTTGTTGGGGCAGAACCTTCACCTCAGTGGGTCTAGAAGGCTAAATCCCTGACCCAGTGGGTCTGGAAGGCAAGAGGTCTACCCCAGTAGGCCTGGGATATAGAATTGAACCAAAGAGGATTATTCTTGAGCCTTATGATCTCATGAAATTTGCTTTATAGTTTGGATTTATTTGGAATCTGATACCTCTTTCTTTTTCCTATTTTTCCCTTTTCAAATGAAAATGTCTATCCTATGCCCATCCTGCTCATGTATTTTGGAAGTACATAACTTTTTTGATTGTATGGGTTCACAGCTGAAGAGCAACTGACCCCAGCATAAATCATAGTTCAAGTCTCACCCGTATCTGATTTAGTTGATATTTTATTGAGACTTTGTACTTTAGAGTTTTGAGTTAACACTAAAAGAAGTTGGAAGTCTGCGGTGTGTTAGGATGAAATAAACATATTTTGCATATGAGATGGACATAAATTTTGGGAGACAAGGTGTGGAATGCTATAGTCTTAATGTACACGTCACCACAAAATGCATATGTTGAAATCTTAAGTCTCAACATGATGGTAGTAGTAAGTGAGGCCATTGGCAGGTGATCAGGACATGAGGGAAGACCCTTCATGAATAGGATTAGTGTTTTTATAAAAGAGACTTTGGAGAGCTCCCTTGTCCGTTCACACATGTAAAGACACAGTGTGAGGATGGCAGTTCATGAAGCAGAAGGCAGGCACTGACCAGCTGCTGAATCAGCCTTGATCTTGGACTCCCCAGCCTTCAGAAACGTGGGAAATACATTTCTGTTGTGTATAAGGTGCCCAGTCTATAATAGTTTGTTATTGCAGCCCAAACAGACTAAGACATGATACCTCATAGGACTGTTGTGATAATGAATTTTATATTTACCGATAACATTCACTTAGGAGTTGTTTTCTCAGTTTATTCCTGAACTTAATTGAAAGAAAAAGAGATGTTAGTTCCTATTGAGTCAAGCGTTACATTAATGTGGCTAAAATGCCACTTAGAAGAAGTGGTTCTCTTTTCTCTAGTTAGATAATTTCTTGAATTTTGCTCTTTTCTCTACCATCATAGACTCCATTCTAATGGATTATGATTGATTTTCTTGCCTTGACTAGTTGGAACTCCAGGATATGTACAATACACATCAGCAGTCCCAGGCTGGAAGACTTTATGGGGCCTTGCAGATCTCAATTCTTATTCAATTCCATGAGGTCATGTTACTTTTAGCTCAGTTTCAACTTACAGAAGCATCAATTTCAGTGTAACTTAAGTTTGATAAACTGAAACCCTAATGTCATACTTAGTAGTTTTTTTCATACCCAACATCCAATTTTACTAATCTTTTTTAGAATCTGTAACCAACTTATATCCTAAATGAAACTTCTGTAAACTGTCTTGCACCTCACCACTCACCTGTAATACTGAATTCCCTGTTTCCACTCATACCAATCTCTGATTCATTTTTCACAAAGGATTTATTAAGTTTTATCTATACAATGACTTATCCGTTACAATAAGACTAAAATACAAACTACCTATCATTGTGTACCCAATACTACATGATTTGGCCTCTCCCTAAGTTCCAATTCCATATCTTTCTGCTTCCCATACTGTTGGCTGTGCTGTGACCACACTGGTCTACTTGACTACACCAAGCTCAAGTCCCATCTCCAGGCCTTTGAACCTGGTCTTCCCTCTACTTGAAATGCTTTTCCCTCTTGTTGTCAAATGTCTCTTTCTCTTAAGAAGCTTTTCTTGACCACTCTAAAGCATTCTCTTCACTTTCAGTCATTCTTTACCATATCAAAAACATAAGCCTTTATTGCATCTATTAAGATCCAAAATTATTTATGCTATGCATTTTTCTTTCCTCATTATAGTGGAAGTTCCATGTAGATCAAGATCCTGACTGTTTTGTTTGTTATATTCTCGAAACTTGGAAATAATAATAATGCTTGGCAGGCAGTTAGAATGAAAGAAATGTGTGTTAGCTAACTAAAGACAGCATCATCATAATCTTGGAGGAAGTAGATGCGTTATGTACAGGTGTGGGCGTTGTGAGTGTAACTGATCAGCTAATGCAATTGCTAGTTCTTTTTTTCAACTTTCAATTAGGTTGAGAGTCAGTTGTGCTGTTGATTTAAAAGGGAGAATCAGTTGTCCCCATGTGCTCCCAACAGTCTTGACACAGGGCTCATTACTTTCTCATATTTTCTAAAAAAGGAAACATAGCAAACACAATAATTATTCTGAATTTTGTTGACATTTCCATGGAAAATGTGGGAGTAGGCCCTCACTGCAGATCCCCCAGCAAGCAAATTCACTAGATCCTATTAGACATATATGTTCTTTCCAGAATCCTTAGTAGTGCCAAAAAATATGACTGCTTCTCCTTTTACCCATTCCTGTCTAGCTCTCTTCCTCTGAGAGGCGTGACTTTCCATTGTGTTCTCTAAACCACCCAAGCTTCTATTACGTCAATGAGTATAAGGGCATTGAAACAGCTCCACGCTTGCAAACCCATCAGCCAAAAACAAACCAAACCATAACAACCGAAAACCTTCAGGTTAGAGGATTCACACATTAAATACTTTTATATCTAACATTATCCAATTGTGTATTGCACAGGATTGTATTTGAATTTACTAAATCCTCACTTGTAGTAAGAAGATCTTTCTTCAAAACCACTCCTGTGAACTAGCAAGTCAGGCTGAAATTCGAGAGAAAGGGCCCCGGAGTTAGCCTGCCGGTATTCTACCCACACATCACTTTCTCTTTGTATGAATTTGGACAAGTTATTGAATCACTCTGAGTCTCTGACTGTTCATGTGCTGGAAAAGATTAAAAAATAATTTGGCCGGGTGCGATGGCTCACGCCTGTAATCCCAGCACTTTGGGGGGCCAAGGCAGGCGGATCACGAGGTCAGGAGATTGAGACCATCGTGGCCAACATGGTGAAACCCCATCTCTACTAAAAATACAAAAAAAAATTAGCTGTGCGTGGTGGTGGGTGCCTGGAGTCCCAGCTACTCAGGAGGCTGAGGCAGGAGAATGGTATGAACCCAGGAAGCAGAGCTTGCAGTGAGCTGAGATGGCGCCACTGCACTCCAGCCTGGGCAACAGAGCAAGACTCTGTCTCAAATAAATAAATAAATAAATGGTAATAATTTTCACTTTGAAAGACGGCTGTGGTTTTAGTGGTATAGTCTCTTGTAGAGTGCTTATCCCCATGTCTGGTACATGGTATATCTTAATAAAGGTAAACTTTCACTACAAACCGTGTACTTTTTGGTGAATTTCCTAACCTCTGTGCTTCAGTCTTCCTTAGTAAACTGGGCACAATAATACCTCAAGAATACAATGCATTCTTATTTACTCTAGTCACCACGATATAAACTAGAGCTCCACAACTCATTCCTCCTGCCTAACTGGGACTTTTTACCCTTTAACCAGCATCTCCCCATTCCCTGTGCCCCCAGCCCTTGGTAACTACGCTGTACTCTATACTTGAAAATTGCTAACAGAGTAGATTTTAAATGTTCTCATCACAAAAAAATAAATATATGTGGTCATGAATATGTTAATTAGCTTGATTTAATTATTTCACAATGTATACATATATCAAAATACCATGGCATACATGATAAATATATAAAATTTTTTATTTGTCAATTAAGACAATAATAATGAAAATATAAAAGAGGGTTTTCATTAAAAAACATTTTAACATTTTTAAATATTTTATATATTTATATATTATTTATAGAAATATAAATATAAATCTATTTATATATTATTTATATAAATATAAATATAAATCTATTTATATATTTAAAAGATTTTAATATATTGCAAAAAGATTATTTGGTGGGAGTTTAGAACAGGAATGAATCAGGCTTACTCAGCCTGGGAAGTTTCAGGGTCTCTTTACAAAATGTACTATAACCAAAATATTGTACTTTTACCACCAATATAATCACCCTGAAGAGGTGGGTAAAAAAGCATGGAGAAGAAACTTTTCAGGGACGCCAGCGTCTATTTGTTTCTCCCTCATCCCGTGGCGATTTCAGCTATGTTGTAATTAGGAGCTCTTTGCTACTGAGCAGGATGCTCCTGGTGAGGCACTTAGGCTTGTCCTAGGCCTGGTTCTCATTATATCATTTTCTTCTCCAGCTCTTCTCTCCCTAGGCTGCTGGGCAGGCAATTGACCACAGGTAATTGGTGCATTAAAACAGAACATGTAGATGCCTACTGAAAAGGAGCTTTTACAATTAGATTCTGCTTCAATTAGGAGGCTGTTTCCCTTTCTCTTCCTGAGGCCTTACCCCTCTTCAAAGCAAAGTTTGAGTTCTATAAAGAAAAGTACAAAATCTGTGTACTAAAACCAGCTTGTGTCAGTAGCGGGAGGGGACCTGGGGCTAGGTTAGGATGCACCGATCTTTTGAGCCAAGTCAACTTATTTAATTCATGGAAGGAGAGTGTGTTCCTTTCTTTTGCTTCTGTCTTTGCTCAGATATCTCTTTGAGAGTTCTCAGATTTCTGTAGCTGCTGTAGTATCAAGAAATAGGAAGAAGGAGGAAAATAAAGAGGTGACAGGGACCCTGTCTCTAAGCTCATCCACACCCCCAGCTGAAATTATCCTTCTCACTGGGGCACAGGTGCTGATTTCCCTGCCTGATTTGGTCATTAAACACTTCTTGCTGCTTCAATACATTTTCCCCCAAGGCCCCTGTCAAGGATGCTGCTTCTCCTGTGATTAGAACACAGTCAATTGGGCCTCTGAACCTATTACTACCCTTTTCTTAATGACCTTATAATAGCTGCTGGACTTATTCAGCCCACTTGACAGATAACGATGTCAATTATGCACACCTCAAATAGTGTCTTCTCGCCTGGAACAATTTCTTGCTTAGTTTTGTTTTGTAAAAAATAGAACCAGCCAATAGCAAGATAAATGCTTCTCTAATTTATATTTTCTAAATATGTCATACAGGTTTGGGTTCATGATCCAATACATTCATGAACTGCCATGGGACTAATAATACTAGTTGCTTCACAGACTGTATGTTGTCAGAATTAAATAAAGTGAGTTTATTCATATAAAATTCTTAGGAAATTATCTTAAGATGAAGCGTTTTAATTTTGTTAGTGATTGCCATCCTTATTCATTACAAATACAGCTTTTCTTCCTCTTGTATGCAGGTGAGTTTTACTAAGTAGAGGTGAGGTTACTGAGGGAGGAGAACAAAAAGGTAATAAAAGATGAGTTGTGTATTAGGCTGTCCTTGCATTGCTATAAAGAAATGCCTAAGACTGGCTAATTTATAAGGAAAACAGGTTTAATTGGCTCACAGTTCTGCAGGCCTGATAGGAATCATGGCACTGGCATCTGCTTGGCTTCTGGGGAGGCTTCAGGAAGCTTATAATCATGGCAGAAGGTGATGGAGGAGCAAGCATACCACATAGCCAGAGCAGGAGCAAGGAGGAGAGGAGGCGCCGTACACTTTTAAATGACCATATCTCACCAGAACTTACTCCCTATTTCTAAGAAAACACTAAGCCATGAAGGATGTACTCACATGACCCAAACACTTCCCACCCGGCCCCATTTCCAGCACTGGGAGTTACAATCCAACACAAGATTTGGGTGGGGACAAATATCCAAACTATACCATTCCATCTCCGGCCCCTCCCAAATCTCATATGCTTCTCATACTGCAGAATACAATTATGCCTTCCCAACAGTCTCCCAAAGTCTTAACTCATTCCAGCATTAACTAAAATGTCCCAAGTCTCATCTGAGACAAGGCAAATCCCTTCCACTGATGAGCCTGTAAAATCAAAAAACAAGTTAGCTACTTTCAAGATACAATGGGGGTATAGGCATTGGGTAAACACTTCCACTTCCTGTGTTACTCCAGTCATAACACTCGCTTGAACTGCCCTGGCTGCAGGCCTCTCAGCCTCAGGAGCACTTTAGGAACTGGCTCACATTCCCCTGGAGCCAGAACACCTGTCTGTCGCCTATAGCCCCTGGGCTCTGTCACTGACTCAGGTGGTTCCCCACCTTCCACAACCAATCTGCACTTTCCAGCTTTTGTGGGTGGACAGTGAAGAAGACAAATGCAAATAGAATATTCTTTATGTTATCTTTGAAGTGATCAATTTCTCATTGTCATTAATTGCAAACTGACAGGTTAAAGAGCATAGGGTCCATGCACACCATGCCTCTAAATTGCCTAATATTGGGATGAGATTTACTTTTTTTTAATGTTCTAATCTAGTTGTGATGAATTCTAACTCCTTCACATTGAGCTGCCTTTCATTGTGGTTTTAGTTTTGTTCTGCTGGGCAGGGGTTTCTCTGCTGTAGAGCTTTGACCAGGATGGGGTGGTTTCCTTCAACCCCTAATTCTTGGCAATTAGTTAACATTCCTTTCTGCTGTTCCATCAATTCTCATACATGCAGTGCCTGAATTCTACTATTATAAATAATGAACTGGAGGTTATTTTTTTTCTCTCTCTCACTGCAGCCTTCAGCTTTCTTCGCCTCTGCCCACATCTTAGATACTAAAAATACCTCTTAATATATCCTCGTACCACTGGTTGGAGTCAAAGGCCTCCAAACATAAATGTGATTAATTTTTCAATATTTTCTCCTAATTTAATTAGAAACCTTTTCCTTTCAAGTAATAGACACCTAGTTCAAACTGAATGATAAAGAAGGGAGGGATGGGGGAAGGGAAAGAGGGAGTTATTGGTTTACATTGGGTGGAAAGTACAGGAATTGATCTGGCTTTTGTCAGGAGGAGGATCAGGGAATCCCGGGTTAGCAGGATGTCATGAGCCACCTGTGTCTCTCTCTATTTCAGATTCACTCTCCTCTGTGAAATGACTTCATATTGGTGAGTCATTAATCAGGTGATCAGGAAATGTGGTTTTTGGCAGACAGTTGGGGTCATGCAGCTTGATATTTTGGAGAAGTAGAACCCTCTCCTCTTCCAGAGGACACCTCAGGTAAGGTTTTGATTAGTTTTGCTGATTTCACGACTATCTTGAACCAATCACTCTGTTGGAGAAATTAACACTGTAATTGGCTATTGTGTAACAAGTAAGAATGTTGAAGAGAGTTCTTTGTGTGACAGTTCGTTAAATCACAGTTCTGAGTAGGAAGATTTCCCAGAAGAGAAGAAAAAGTTTATACTGAAGAAGATAAAGGGATTCAAAGGCCTCAAAAATGGGCAATGACCCAGCTCTCATCAAGATAAGGCATGAATCCAGCCATTAGTTTTTGCACACATAAATAACTATGCCCTTCATGTGTCAGAGGTCATGTAGACCTTAAAGAATTCCCACACCCACATGACAGTGGGCTGGTGTAATCACCTCCATTCCAAACACATATCTATGTGATACGGTGCTTTCCAATAAAGATAACTCATCCATTCAGTGACATTCCCCTGTCTCCAAAAAAACAGGCTTCTGTGACCTTGGGTTTAGTAAATATCTTGAATGCTCTTGCTATATTCTGTCCTCCTTTACTGCGTTGTCTTGAGTCTCAATTGGTTTGACTTCATCTCGTATTTTCTTTTACCCTAGGGTTTAAAAATTCATTTAAAACTTGAATTGACTCTGCGTTGAGCCATGAACACACACTGGTTTACCTCCTGCTTCTGATTTCTCCACTTCAACTCCTCCCTCAGCACTTAGAAGGTTGAATGAGAAAAGAGAATGAACGCGGGCTTAGAAGGCAGGCAGGCCTGGGTGTGAACTGTGTGTTCACTTAACAACAACAGTGATGTCAGCCAATATCAATAACTCACATACATAGTGGCTTGCTACTATGTATGTAGCATGCACTGCCCAAAACACTTTTAAAACATATTTTCATTTTAAACACACTCTCCTTTACTTTATACTCTATCTCTGACTCTTCTTCTTTTTCTTCCTCTTTTGCATCCTCCTTTGCTTCTCCCTCTTCTATCCACTTTCTGCTCACTTACCGCCATTTTCACTACGGAGCTTTGCAGAGTGGGAGTTAAGCACTGCTTAGTATTTAAGTCACTCAAGTAACCTCTGCTCCATATAGTGTGCTGGCATGGCCCAGTATCTCAGCTGTATGCCCGGTACTGCCCCTTCTGTACTTCCCAATAGGTATTTCCTTTGGGTGCCATTTTGTTCATCCAAAGAGAACTCTGGGAGAATCCCAATCACTGTCGTTGCATTTATCCTCTCCATGCACTGCTGTCAGTGTCCTGTGCCCCATTAACATATTTGTCCTAACTGCCTTCTCCTTTACCCTCAAAATTCAAATTGACCCTGTCTGGTTCTGCTCAACTCCATCATTAAGGAAGGCATGCTAATATCAAGTATCCACCATATGTCACACATTCCGCTGGGCTCCTAATGTAACTTATTTCCTTTATATTCACAGCAGCCCTCTGAAAGAGGTATTCTTTTCTTAATCTTATGAATAAAAGAATTAAGACTCAAGGAGGTAAGTGACTTGCCAAAGACAACATAAGTAGAAAGACTGCCTGGGATTCCTACCACGACCTGTTTAACTCAAAGGTCCACACTTTCTCCATTCTGCCAAACTCTATCACTAACAAGAGGACTAGATGTCGTATCGATTCACTAACCACACCCTAGACAACCATGCCTCTGCACTCTCCATGGCAGCAACTGACTTCCCTGTTAACTCCTTTAGTGTTTTTTGTTCACTTACCTTGAGTCCAAGAAGTTAGAGAGGCCATTGTAAAGAAATGTTAGATTCTAACTCCTGCTGGAAGCAAGAGAGTGGAAGTCGGCAGGACACTGAAAGGTCACTACAGTTTGTGGCAGCTGCTGGTTTTGAAGCACTGGTTTACACTCCACTTTCCTTTCCTGTCAACCCATCCCTGGATCTTAAAGAGGTCAAGGTCCTGCTGGGTAGCTAATGGATACAGTTTCTTTCTGTTATGACAATTATGAAGCAAAGACTTGTCATCTCATGCTCACCAGTAAAGCTTTGCCTTTGTTTCATTCAGATATTCTGTATGAAATCTGAGGTCAGTTTTAAGGACAGAGAGAAACCATGCAAAATAAAGCAGGGGCTGCTGCTGTCTTAGGGATGGAGGAAAGGGGCCATGAGCCTAGAAATGCAAGAAGCCTCCAGAAGTGAAAAAATCAAGGAAAAGATTTTCCTTAGAGACTTCAGAAGGGGCATAACCCTTTAGATACCTTCATTTTCATCCAGTAAAACCCAGTTTGGGTTTCTGAACTCCAGAACTGGACAGAAAAAAAAAAAAAATTCTGTGGGTTTTTTTGTAACTTGTTTATGGTAATTTGTTACAAAAGCAATAGAAAACTATGTGTACTTATCTCAAGTCTTTTTTCCTCCTGTAAAGATTTTCATTGTGTGTAGTCTTGATACTTCTCATCATCCTACAGAGACAAAGCATGGGCCAGCACTGACCATATTACAATCCCGAGGTGGTAGATCCCTACAGTATAAGGATAATACAGTTTAAATTATTTTGTGTTTCACTTTTTCTTTTGCACAATACAGTATTGAAGGTTTGCCCATCTGCAAAGCAACCGTTAGTTCTTCTCTGTAAGTAAAACTCATTCTGCTTCTTTGAGACAAACGCACTGTCTCACCCTTAGGCTAAATGGTATAGTCTCAGAAAATGCCATTAACATTCCACCTTCCCACTTCAGAAGTGAAGTATCATTCACTTGCTTTCTCTCAGTAGAAATATGTTTCATGATTTGTTTTATCTTTTTTCTCAGGCCCCTCCTTTTCAGTGTCTTTATCGGCTTGTCTTCCTTTGTCCATCCCTTAAGTATCAGTGTATCTGATGGCTGGGGAAGTTTTCACATAACCCTGCTTCTTACACAATAAAGGCAATTCAATTTTTTAGCATTTGGGGTCGGAAACCTCTGAACAATTGTTGATGTTCAAAAATTTACTTTTTTACAGTCCCACATCTAATCACTGAGAAAATCCTGTTGGCGTGGCTTTGCCTTTTTATCTGCCCAAAACTGACTTGCTTCTTACAACCTCCTCGGCCGTCACTGTGGTCGAAGCCAGTGTCTCTCTCGTACCTTAATTATTACATTTACTTCCTAGTTGCTCTCTGCCTGCAGCCACCCTTGCCCAGAGTGCTACTAAGAACTCACCAGGCAAAGCGGTCACTTTGAAATGTGAGTCCTATTAGGACATTCCTCTGTTCAGCCTTTCCCACGCCCACACACGTCACTCACAGTGAAGTTTGTTCTCAGTGTAACCTAGTCACTAACCTGACTTCATCCTCTACGACTTTCTTCCTTGCTTACTCTGCTGTGGCCACACAGCCTTCTTGTTCCTCCTAGAACACATCAAATAAGCTTCTATTTCGGTGCATTCACATTTGCTATTTCTTCATCTTCTTGGAGTGTTCGCACGGATATCCATATGGCTCACTTCCTCACTTCCTCCAACTTTTTCTTCAAATGTCCTCAGTTTGGCCTGTGCTGATAACCATATTTCAAATTTCAGCTTCTGCCACAGCATTTACTTTACCCTAAATAGCCTATGTGATTTACTCGTTTATCATGTCTAATGTCAAAATGTGCCCTCTCACCCACGTAAACTCTGGGAGATCAAGGGCTTTTGTCTTCTTCCATTTCCCAGCTTTTCCCTCAATACCTAGAACAATGCCTGACATAAAATAAATGCTAAAAAATTTCATTTTTCTCATTTTATACATCTTTTTGGGTAACTTCATTCAGTTTCATAAACTCATATGCCAGGGTTTCCCTGATCTCCCTCAGAGTGGCTCTGTATGAAGGACTGTCCCATTGTCCATTCAGTTCCCCAATCCAGACATTAGGAGCTGCCACATATTTTATTCAGGCATTAAGTGGTCAGGCATTAAATGCACTCGCCTCATACGCCAGGCACAGTGCCACACACCAGTGACATCTTTGTATGAAACAGAAATGGTTCTTGCTCTCAGGAGCTAATAGTCAAGTTGGGAACAGCTAATCACAAAACAGATAAGCACCCAGTGAAAAGAGACAATATTTACTTTATAATCTTCCAGGTTTCTATGGTAGGAAAGGAACTTCTATTGTCACAATGTTAAAAGATAAGAGTAATGATAATAATGCTGGCAACATTAGCAAATGCCCATATTGCACTTCCTAAGTGTCAGGCATTACACCGAATGCTGAGACCAACCCTACGAGATGGGTAGTGTTATTGTCCCCTTTTACTGAGGCAGGAACAAAGAGGTCTCGTGGCTGGCTCAAAGGCACAGGACAAGAAAGTGTCTGAGTTGGATTTGAACCCAGACAGCCTGAGAGCAGTGTCTTAATTGCAATGATGACATTTTCATTGTCTTCCTCCAATCAGTAGATTGGAAAGTAGAATCAAGCATTTGGAGCCAAGAACATTCTGGGTTTGCTTTTTCTTCTTAGCAGTCTCAGTACCAGCCCCCAAATGCACCCCACTGTTTGCTTCCAGTTTCAGGCAACATGCATTCTTCTCTCTTCTTCCTTCAATCTAAGGAAAGTCACAGCTTTCTGCAGTCATTGATTTTCATTTTTGCTCTATCAGTTTTCCAACACCTGTGTAACCGTATTTGTGTGTTTGATCCTCTCTATGTGAAATATTCACTGGGTTTTATTTCTTGACTGAGTTTGAGTGATCCAGTTTTATAGGTGGCTCTGATTTTCACAATAACTCTATCCACCATAGATGATTACCTCATTTTATACCTTAAAATTTTAAAGTTTTGGGTAAGTTAAGCCACCTGTTTTTCAAGGTCAAGGATAGGTTTAATCTCCAGGACTTACTACTTTCAAAAACTGTGCTCACTTCACAGGAACATTGGTTGACATTTTCAAATTAGACGTTCAAGGACTTATCCATTCAAAGCCAGATGTCTCACTTAAATTGTCCCCTTCAAAGTTCTATTCTTGTCCTCAAAATGTTTCAACATTCCACATCATATTCTTTTAAATTTCATCAGTTGTAGCTCTTCAGTCTTTCAATCTTTGAAGAAATATGTGTGTTTAAGAAAAAGCTTATAACCTAGATCTTCAGAATAAAATGATCTTATTATACTTGAAAACATCATTGGAATTAAACACATCACATAACTACAAAATGACAAAACTATGTTCTCTATGAGATGCATGAATTGACTCTGAATTAATTTACTGAGATCCAGTTAAGTAGCTAAATCCGGATTGAGAAGATAGTTCCTGAGGAGAGAATAGTCCATGTGGTTTGAGTGGATAATTTCTGTCAGAAAGGAATGTGAAAGATGCAAAATTAACATTAACACACGTTTGCTAGATACTTCTATTGCTCTGTCTATGTAACAGACATGCGCCTAGAGGGTAAATGAGCATGACAGGTGTATGAACCTATTTTGAGTTCCAGCCGTAAGTTTCCAGGATATCACTGGCGGAAAATTCTGGAAACAAAAACACACAATAAAGTTGTATAGCGAAGAATCATTTTCACCTGATTCTGACGGTCCTTAGGAGCTGTGATTTACTTCCATGATCTCACTTTATTAAAATGTCTTTTTTCATCCACTTTTCAGAAATTGTGAACTGCAATTTATCTTTTTTACAGATACAAATTAAAAGGCAAACAGAAAGAGTGTTTGGTTTGGATTAGTAAGAAAAGAAAAAAAAAAAAAGGTGCAGCTTCCGCAGTCACAACGCCCTAGAAATGTTTGGGTACCAATGTAGCTTTAAAAAAATCACAAAAAAGAAAAAAAAAAAGCTTCAGAAACACAGGGTCTCCTTCACTGCTGTGGAGACTCTTAGCATCTTTGTCTTTATTCAACACAATCAAGATTCAGCTTCGGGTGAGGAGAGCAGCAAACCAGAAGTAAATAAGGGCCTGGAAAGACAGGCAAGAGAAAGCCATCCTTTTTACACAGCATCTTATTACAGCAAAGTGAAAGGATATGGTGAGAATAGAAAGAAACAGCAGCGAGAAGTAGAAAAATAGATAAAAGAGAGAAAAATTCTCAATGTTTTGGAGATGTTTCTCAACCAGGAGAATCAGGCCTAAAACTTTCCCATATCCAGAAGGATAGGGCTGTGAAAGGTGGATATTGAGGAGGAGAAGGCAATATGCTGGGGGTGGGTGGTTCATTTTCTGATCGTAGAGGGCTCAGTCAGAGTGTTTTGGGGGAAGATGCTGACGGAAACTTAGAGCATTTAGAGTGTGTTGCAGAAGATGCATGAGGGAGACAGGGTCTAGAGACCACACTGGAAAAGACAATATGAACACGAGTCCAGAAAATAGGGAGCAGATTGGACTTGTGTGTCACATTATTTATCTTACCACTGACCATTTTGTACCAGGACAGGCTGAGGGTTACTTATGTTGTCTCCTGGGAGTTTCTCCCCTGCCCTCATTGCAGGGGAAGCTGCACCAGTAGGTCAATGGGCTGCACTCATTACGACTGGCTGATGCCTGAGCCATACTGATTTTTATTATTCCGAATCTCTCTCCTATTTAGTACATTTTCTGGGACAGTGTAATGATGCACCAGAGAAGAGCTACAAAGCCACTGAATGATTCCTATTATGTGCACCTAGCCTGCATAAAGCTCCCTTTCTCGAGAAGTTGGAGTGAGTGGAGTACATACAACTTAACTTTGATCTATCTCAAAGGCATAGCCAGCTCCCTGACAAGCCAGTCTCAGCAGAGCACGCAGGCATGGCCAGGCACCCAGTGGTTCTGACAGCCACAGTAGCTCTGTTGTGCTAATGGGCTTCTCTTAATGCTGAGAGATCAGCTCTGCAATTTGCTCAACAGCACTGGGTCAGCTTTGCAGAGGCCTTATTGCTCCCATTCAGGCCATGTGGTCTGTGAGTTGGAGCAAGAATATATAGTGAGTACTTCCGTGTGAATAACCCTGCGGGAGCTCCCTGCACTCCGGTTATTGACTGAGACAAGTCCCTGAGCCTGGATAATTACCTATAGGAAGCATCAACTCTGATCATTGGAACTGGCCAAAAGGCAAATGTGGCCTCTGAGAGTGACCATGTTGGCCTGGGTGCCTATTTAAGAAAAACTCAATGATGTCTTAATTTGTGCTGCACTGTTTTTCTGTTTGAACACGTAGAACTGCTTTCATGGTTCCTGTTTTCTCATCTACGACCCCATCAGTAGGCATCACTCTGAGAGCAGTACTGATTTTCTAACATACATTCTCTGAAGAAGGTTCTTTATTCTCACCTCTGCATTTCTTGGAAGAATGTGGTGTCATGACAGCAGGGAGGCAAGAGTGTAGGCTTTGGAGTCAGATAGAAATGGGTTTGGAGCCCAGTGCTACCATTTAAAAGTTTTGTGATGTAGAGAGAGTCACTTAATCTAACTGTGCCTCAGTTTTCACATCTGTATAATGGGATCAATATAGTCCTCCTAAATAATGGGGTATCATTAGGATTAGCTGAGTGAAAGCAACCATGTCTAGCACAAACAAGCCCTCTGCAAATATGAGGCAGGACCTCCTCCAGAGTTGGCCTTTACTTGCAGACTCAAGTTTGCTGCAGGCCTTATTTTAAAATGCAGTGTGTTTATTTTTGTTTTTTAAATTTCCAGGTATGCTGAGGCCAACAGATTAGATGATGTCATTGTAAAGATAGTTTATTATATTCATAGTTCCCAAGAGAAGATGACACGCTACACCACACAGGGTCACACAGGGTCACACAAGGTGTGGGTCAGAAGGCAGACGGGCAAGAAAAATGGGGAAGAGCCTTGATTGGTGTTTCTGTGGGAAGGAACAAGTGAGGCGGGTATATAGATTTCGAATTGGCAAGTTTGAATAACTTCCACAGCCTCTGGAGTATAGGACTTGTCTCTAGTTATCTGGTACCTGGTTCTGGGTGGTTACAGTAGATTAATAGTGGCCCAGAGCATAAGAGCCTGTAGAGGAGGTGGTTGGGGTTTGGGTCCTGGGTGGGTTCATTTGCATATGAAAGAGGTACTCTAGAATGAGTCTTTTACATCACTAGGAATGAACTAGGTCTGAGAAGAGCAGTGTCTCCAGGGTCAGCAAGACCCCAGATGCCAGCGCATAAAAAATACAGAAAATAAAAATGCACAATTAATACAGGTCTTTTCCTAGTGTGTCCAGACAGAAAAAGGAAAATCAAGGAAACCAACTGTTATTGAGTACCTAGCCGACAGCACCTAAGAACATTAACACACGTACTTCACCTCTTGCAGCCTAAAGTTCTGCATTCCTCAGTTTGGGATAGCACCTTGAGCTCCATGCTTTCCATTTCTCATATCTGTGAAGTGTTACCCAATGTCCATGCTTTGATTCTCATTATAATGATAATAGAGCTAGTATTTCACAATTAAGTCTTGAGTAGACTACTCCTTTCAAATATGTCTTCTTTGTGACAGGAAACTATTCTTCCGTTTCTGGTCTCCTACCTTGTCTTCTTAAATTTATTTTTGCCCTTCTCCTATCTGTTTTTGCACTACATCAAGAACGAACTTTTAAGAATGCAAACTTAATCATGTATTTCTCTACTTAAAATAATTTTCCATTGCTCTAAGAAAAAGGTCACCATCCTTAGTCTGGTCTACAAAGCAGGTGGGACCACCCCCTGCTTTCTTCACCACCACCAGCTGATGTCACTGTTCTTGTCATTTTCTGCCCTGTAACCACATTGGTTTCCTTTTTCTTTCCAAGAGTCATGTTCCTCTCCACCTAAGGAATTTTGCATGTACTTGCATCA
This sequence comes from Macaca fascicularis, assembly GCF_037993035.2. Classification (NCBI taxonomy): domain Eukaryota; kingdom Metazoa; phylum Chordata; class Mammalia; order Primates; family Cercopithecidae; genus Macaca; species Macaca fascicularis. Next base: position 145,899,481 of record NC_088382.1, read on the forward strand.
CTTGGAGATATATTTTCACCACCCAGCCCTGAATATTCACTTGAATAATTTTCATACATCTTTCAAAACTCAGACATTTCTTGAAGAAAACATTTGTGATCATCCCAGTACAGGTCAGGACCCTAAAATCTATTGTCATGCACCCAATATTTCTGTTTTATTATAGTTAAAATTAAAAAGTTAAATTCAGACACTTTATTGAGGGTTTTAAAGATATCTTTCTGTTGACTTCTAACATATAAAATTAGGGTCCGTGCCTGTCTTGTTTTATTCACAATCTCTAGTACATAATCTCTGACATAATTTGGAAAATATTTTGGACATTAATCCCAAATTCTATTTAAAATTTGTACAGACATTATTGTTAACATTAATTTCCTCTTATTTTCTTACCCCATAACAATTTTCTTGCCCCATAACGATTTTCTTATATACATCCTAGGGACCCGAAGGTTATTTATTTGTATAATAGTATATTAAAAATTTGTACTACATCAGATTGTAAGAGTTTAATAAAATTATGCATGTGAAAACATGTACATGATAATGTGTTACACAAATGTAATGGGTATTATTGCAAAAAGTCAATGATCCTGTTTGAAATTTAGTCTTAATTCAAGTCATCAACTCTATGATTTTCATAAATTGTTCATTTCAATGTGATTTATTTCAACATAATTGACAGCTGATACATGAGCAACGGACTATGACCTTTGAACTTATATTTTAAACATCTGCTTATAGAGAAAGGATATGACATTCACGTTCTTCTATCACCTTATAAATGAAATGAATTGACTAGAAGAATGTCCAATCAACAGTAGTCCACACCTGCAGCATTCTTCATAGATAGGTCTGGTACTAAGTACCTGTAAAAACTAGTATACAAGGTTGGTGCAAAATTAATTGTGGTTTTTGCCATTATAGAACGCCACACACAGAAGAACAATCTGAATAAAAATATTAATAAAAAGACTAAGGTCTAACTATTCAAAAGATCACATGCATTAGCCAACACAGAGCAGTGAGAAAAGAATGTATTAGTCACCGTAGGCTAAGTTAATCTTCAGTAACAAATGAGTCATGATCTTTATGACATTCCAGAACAAAGTTCATTTCTCATTCCTGTTCATGGGTGTTATGGATTGTCTGACTGTACTCCATATATGTATGGTGTGATATGTACAGTGTGTTCTGGAACATATGATGAAAGATAGCTCTTACTTAGGTTTTGCCATCTCTGCGGAAGAAGAGAAAAGAGAGATGATGGAACCACGTGGGAAATATGTGTTTTGTCTCAGCCAGTGATACATGAGTGAAGGTGACATGTGCCATTTTTAGGCAGAGATTTAAATAACCATCATTTGGAATGAATACAGACTTCCTGCAGAAGCCACAAATGGCTTGAACAAAATCAATCACAAATAGCAAACGAGAAAGTAGACTTCAATTGACACATGATTGAATTTGGAACAGGTAGGCTGGAGAGAATATAGAAAATTATTCTGGACATTTTCAGAATTTTTGTTGGTTTTTGTTTCGTTTTGTTTTTCCTAACAAAGCATAAAGCCAAGTGGTGCATAATGAAATAAACAAGCCTTAAAAGCCAAAAATTTGATGGCAGCCTCTTAGAGAACACATTTGCCATCATAGGACGTTTGTCTTCAGGTCGATGATGTACCTTCCACTGGCCCTGGTCTTTGCTTTACCCCTTTTCAGTCATCACTCAAACTCACTCTAGGACTCCTTCCCGCCTACTGTAGAATCCTTTTGTGATGTCTCCAGTCTGGGATATATAACCCCTGGTTCATTGCTCCTGTAGCAGCTGCGTGGTCCTTCTCCAAAGCGTATGTCAGACAACTACTGAATATATACATATTCTTTTTTCTTTCTGTCATTAGCTTGTGTATTCTCAACAAGAGTGATGTCATCTAGGGGTGAAAATTAGTTCTTTGTGGCAAAAATTCTTAAAATCTTAGCTATGACAATGATCTGTGACCCTCTAAAGGGCCTTTCAAGGGCCCCAGTACATAAATATGGTAGGGTGATTAGAGAAAAAAATTACAAATATATATATAACTGCCTCTTAGGGAAGTATTACTATTTAAAAATGAGATGTTGAGAAACACTGCACTAAACTTGATCTGACAAGAAGCTTCCTTTCACAGAGTCTGGCATATACGAAGGACATCATAAGATTAAATAAGTAAATGAATAAGGAATGAAGCCCATGTTGTAGATCATTAGATAAAGCAAGATGAACTGAACAAAATTTAAAGGGAATGACCCTGGAAATGACCCAAGTGATCAAACCTAACTCAGGTGAGGATTGGTTCCATAGAGCACATTAGACCAAGCCAGTAGGTGATGAGGCCATGTCTTCAGGTGTGTAAAGTTAATAATAACAGAAGCAAAGAACCAGTCAGGGGCTGATACAGTTTTGGGTCCTGTTTCTCATTTTAATTTTTAATTACTTTAGAAGGAAAGACAGAGCTGAATTGCCATTCATTCCTATAATCCCTTTCCATCTTGACCTTTCTGCATCCATAGTTATCCTGCCAACTCCCTTAGACATGGTGACAGAGGGAGGTAGAACTTTAAGAGTTGGTAATACACTTTTATACATGTAAAATCAATTTTTGTTGGCATAATCTGAAAGAATGTCAATTTTTCAATGGCATTTTTTGTAATGAAAAAACAGTCATGAGGTTTGAAGCTATGAGTGTTCTCACCTGGGGAAGGGCTTTAAACTTTAATGAAGGTCTTTTTTTCTAAATGGCTGAAAGATTTCCTAATTATAATGTCACTACAGGAAAAAAATACCTTTGCAAAAAGTGAGAGTTTAGTGCAGTGAAAACATTGCTGGGGAAGGATATGGGAAATTGCATTTTCTTCCAATGTGTCCACTGTGGCCCCCACTGTGGGACTGAGCAAGTCTCTTCACTTTCATGATTCAAGTCTCACATAATGAGGGCTTTAGGAGTATAGGTCAGTAACAAACATTTAGCAAATATTGAGCCCCCTCTCTGAGCCATGCGTGATGCTAAACTGCGGATGTGGAAGCTTCTTGTCAAGTACGAAGTTATGTCACTAATAGAGGTCTCAGGCTGATTGAAAACATAGTTTGTCCACTTTTTCTGCGTCACAGATTCTATTATTTTCTCTCAAACAGTCCCCGTATTTTGCAATCTTTTACTAAATAAAATCTATTTATAAATTAAATTTTGTTCCAATTTTTACTTTAGTATTTTACTTATAAAAACACTAACATAAGGGGAACTGTGAACATTTTAAAAATCAAGAGAAATATATCCACTAGTGACAAATAACACACTAATAAAAAATCATAATGATATTCACATTAATCAAAAGAAACAATACTATTACTAATATCCAAACTAATAAAAAATCGTAACTTTGGGATCTGGATTTTTCCTTACAATTTATTCTATATTCATATGCATATTCTGTATACATATTTTAATATCTATGCTAATTTAAGAAAAAAGCTATCTATGTTTTGGTTTTCCTTCCAGTTCATTGTATAGCATATTTGACATAGTTATAATGCACATGCAATTTTATCTACATTTCAATTTTAAACATTATAATAGAACTATTTTCTATATTCCTACATGCTGTTCCTAATTAACATTTGCAATTTCTGCCCAACCTTGCAGGATATGCTTGTGGCAGAATTTATTTTGCCAGTTCCTTCTTGGTCATATATTTTGCTCTTTCATTCTATTTGTTGTTTTTTTCTGAAATGGAGTCTTGCTGTGTCGCTCAGACTGGATTGCAGTGGCTCACTGCAACCTACACCTCTCAAGTTCACGTGATTCTCCTCCCTCAGCTTCCTGAGTAACTGGGATTACCTGCACCCACCACCACACCTGGGTAATTTTTGTAGTTTTAGCAGAGACGGGGTTTCACCATGTCCCAGGCTGGTCTCCAACTCCTGACCTCAAGTGATCCACCCGCCTCGGCCTCCCAAAGTGCTGGGATAACAGGCGTGAACCATCGTGCCCAGCCTTGCTCTTTCATTCTTGATATCAAGTATGGTGCTCAAGTGGAGTGAACATCCCTCTGTATGAGTTTGAATAAGGGAATGAATAAATAAATGAAGCCCATGTTGTAGATTGTTAAATAAAGCAAGACAGACTGAACAAAATTTAAAGGGAACTTGATCACGAAAGTGACCCAAATGTACATAGCCTTATCTTTTATATTATTTTCTTTACATAGAGTTTTAGAAATAGGATTACTGGAACAAATATTGAATTTTAAAATGTAAAACAGTTTTCAAAAATTTGGACAATAATAGTAGCTGACTCACCTTATATTTATTGTAATTGTGTTCTACATTTACTTAAAATAAATACAAAATAGAAAGTTAATAATGTTTTAATTTCATATTTTTATCAGACACATTTGTGATTTACAGATCTCTGGGCCAGCAGAAGATGACTGAGTTTACTACACCAAATCTTGGAAATTCTTGGCAAGACAAAATACTTCGCATTTTGTTTAGGGATTTTTTTTCAAGGTTAAATACATTATTCAATTTGGCTTTTTAAACAATTGAAACTAAGTCCAAGATTCCTCTTAATAATTTCATGACCACCCTATGGGCTCTTACTTGAGAACCACAGAAATGCATTTTCCCACATGATGTAAGGTCTACACACATAATACGTTTAAACTAGAAGAAACATCATATACCCATGTGTTTCATGACATATAGTTTGAAGATTAAAACTCCAAGGCTTAAAATGGTGGAATACCCACCCACGTAGGAATTTCCTACATGATCAAGCTTTACGATGCTCAAGGGCAGTCACTCCATTTCCAGGCTTGTGTTGAATATGTCTGGGTATTTTATGGATAGTTGAGCCTAATGATATAGGATGCACTTACATCCGCACTTATGTGTTTAACCCACAAGCTTGCTATCATTGCCATCACCCACCACCCTTCGACTGATACGGAGGTGGAGTGAGATGTCTTACCAAGTGGCATATATCCCACGTCTGCCAACAGTGGTCGGCACACATCATCCGAGCATCATGAATGTGAAGGTCTCCTCAGATTCCTGTGGGTCTCTGAGATGCTGAGCTTCCCCCATCTCTGCTTTCTTTAAGACAGCTCTTCTGATAGTGTTTTCACCAGCTTTGCCAGCAACAGCTCAGCTGCAGATAGAGTCTAATGCCTTGGGGCATCCCAGCCAGAAGGGAGACAAAGCACTTTTTCTTCTTATGAAGCCAGCCTGGTTTCTACCAGCCACTCACAGATGTGTCCAGCTGGTCCACTCTCCACTGAGATCTGACCAAGTAACCGTTCACACGTTCCTACTATTTTGTCCTCATATATAAAGTTTGATTTTATAAATTTAGGTCTAGATGATTTTTGTGATGATCCTAAGTGTCACATGTTCACACCAACTATTTTGTTATCATATATAAAGTTTAGCTTTATAAATTTAGGTCTAGATGATTTTTGCAATAACCCTAAGTGTTCCTTTTTATAAGGAATTTCGACTCCAGGATAAGAGGGATTTTTCTCAGGTTTTCCTGAGTACTTCAATGTTCCCCAGATCGGAACCTTCTGTTCACATGTATTCCAGTTTCTTCTTCTCTACATGTAGCTGAAATGTGTGTAAGACAATGGATTTCAGAACAAGGAAGCAATAACACTTTTTCCAAAACTTGTCCATATGTCTTGTAAATGAAAATATTATGGTGAAATAAAATCCTATAATCTTCACTAAAATAAGTAACTCATCTTTTCTCATATTTCCGTGGGCCAGCAGGGAAAACTCTAGAGAATTTCTGTTGGTTAGGGTTGTGCCCACTGCACATAACTTACTAACGTGTGCTTTGAAAGGCTGTTCTTGAGTGTAAACCTAAACTTCTCCACTATATAAACGTGTGGAAGTTAATTAGCCTCTCTATCCTCTGCCTCCACATCTCTAAATTGGTATGGTTTATTCTTCAGTGGGTGTGAGAATTAAATAAGTTATTGAAAATAAAATGCTTAGCATGGGGACTGCCTTAAAGCATATTGGCCCACACTATGGATGATTTATCCCAAGTCATGCATGCTACTAGGTTGTGAATATATAAAAGTTGGTTTGGCCTTAGCACTTTTTTTTTGTTCTTTTCTTCTTCAAGAGTCTCAATCAATTTATCTGTTCAATGGAAATTTAAAACTTCAAATCCAATTACCTCAAAGATTTGCTGTGAAGAAACGACGAGATAATGCATTTCAAAGTTTTTCACAAGCTATAAAGGTTCAGCCAAAAGTAGTTAATGGGAAAATAGATCATGGCGAAGAAAGAGGATGAGAACACAAAGGAAGAAGAGAAGGAAAAGGGTCAGAGCTTGAGAGTTTTTTTAATCCTTTCTTTCCGTGGTAAACATCTAAACCTTCTTATCTACTTCACCCTCTTGCCATAGTGAGTTGTGGGTGATTTCCTCACACTCGTCTTCTAATGCAGTGTTTCACATCTGCTCTTTAACCCATCTGTTGATTATGATTACTGTTGTTACGGTTGTTGTTATCTCAATGACTATAACTTTCCAATTCCAGCATTTTTATTTTTATTTTATTATTATTTTTTTTAATGGAGTTTTCTTTATTTCAGGATGTGCCTACCTGGTACTTGAAAAAAAGATCAACCAACTGATTATTTCTTTTTTTTTTTTTTTTTTTTATACTTTGAGTTCTAGGGTACATGTGCATAACGTGCCAGCATTTTTATTTGAAGCGTTTTTGAAATATTTTTGTTCTTGTTAAAAAAATAATATCCTCTACTTACCTGTGGACTCATTTTTTTAAAATTTCTTTGAATATTTTAAAAACGATTATTTTGCCTTCCAGTTTTGACAATATCACCTGAATTTTATGGGGTACAATTTCATTCATTTCTGAATCTGCTGATTTACTGTCCTTGAGTTTGGGGTTCATTGAAAGGAAAGAGGCATGTGATTTGGGAAGTCGGAAGGACTTTGGGTTGCGAAAGAGGGATGTGTGTATGTGTGTGCGTGTTTCTGTTTACATGTTTAATGAAAAGTTCTGAAAGACAATGACTGCTATTAGCTTCTCTTTCACGAGTTTTTAAATGTACTTTAAGGCAGGCCCCATGCTAAGCACTTTATTTGCAATAACTTATTTAATTCTCACACTCACTGAGGAATAAACCATCCCAATTTAGAGATGTGGAGGCAGAGAATAGAGAGGCTAATTAACTTCCGCACGTTTATATAGTGGAAAATTTTAGGTTTATACTTAAGAACAGCCTTCCAAAGCGCAGATGAGTAAGTTATGTGCCAGCGGGCACAACCCTAACCAACAGAGATTCTCTAGAGGTTTCTCTGCTGGACCACGGAAATATCAGAAAAGAAAAATTACCTTTAGTGAAGATTAAGTATGATGAAAATAAAACTACAGAGGTCTATGTAAATATTTGGATGAATCTGATGCTAATGGGACCTTGCATAAGTGATTATTGTACTGTGAGGTATCTTGATGGTAATAATGATTATAATCTGTGTTGGGTGTCATCTTTGCTTTACTCATATCTGGCTCATAATTTCAGATCCCCAAGTCGCTCACCTCTGTAACCTCTGCTAAGCCAACTACAGATGTATAATTTTTCTCAGTGACTTGTAGTAACCTAGTTAATCCCCAAATAAATATATTCATGCCACATAAAACTGAGACTTTTGATGTCGTCACATTATCTATTTTTTCTGTCTTAAACTTCTCACCATGACCTCTAAGAACTTTCTGGAATTTTTTGGTTTCTGGCTTTGTGACTCATTTTTCTGATCACCATCTGACCTCACTTCTCAGACTCTCACTGCAACATTTTAGACCTAACCAAAGCTTTCTATCTTCAATCATGACTGCAGTTTATTATTTGGCTTTGCTCCCACTAATGATTGGGTATTAATATAGTTTGGATATGTGTCCCCACCCAAATCCCATGTCAAATTTTAATCCTTAGTGTTGAAGGTGGGACCTGGTGGGAGGTAATTGGATCATGGGGGTGGGTTTCTCATGAACAGTTTAGCACCACCCCCCTCGGTACTGTCCTCGTGACAGTGAGTGAGTTCTTGTGAGATCTGGTTGTTTAAAAGTGTGTAGCACCCTCCTCCTCACTCTCTCTCTCTCATTCCTGCTCCTGCCATGTGAGAAGCTTCACTCATCCTTTGCCTTCCTCCATATTAGAAACTTCCTGAGGCTTTCCCCAAAGCAGAAGCCACTATACTTCCTGTACAGCCTGCAGAACCATAAGCCAATTAAAGCTCTTTCCTTTTAAATTATTAAGTCTCACGTGTGACCTTATAGCAATGTGAGAATAGGCTGACTCAGGGGTGTACTACAGGCCAATCTAACCAAGTCTGAAATCTCAGGATTTAAGATTTTTATGGACCCCCTATCTTTTTCAGCATGCTTGTTAGATTGACAGACTTTGTATAAATGTCTGTCAACACAAGGGACTTACTACTGCATGCAACGGCATTTTACATTATTGCACAGACCTAATTGATATAGTTATATGCATATAACTTATACTGTGGTGTTGCCATTGTTCTTCCTTGGTTCTATGCCTTTCCCAAACTCTTCAGACTTCAACTCTCAGATCCTGAAGCCCTCAAGTAGACTTAGGCATTCCTCCTGCTTGGATCTCTCTACACTTGTAAAAAAGCCCTTCATTAGTGCTCAGAATACATTGTGTTAGACTCTGTGATTCTTTTTACAGAAAAATCCAGGTAATTTCATTTTATTTGTATAAATAACACATAAAAACAGTGCTGGATGCCTAGTCTATATATCTCTGTTGAATTACTGAGGAATAAATGAATTACTAAATCTAATGCATAAGTGAATGAAAGTAAATGTTTGTCTCTGAATGTGGTTCTCTATGAAAATTAGTCTATGCATTTGGAAAACGTGGTATTCTCTCCAGAATAAATTAAGCAGAAAAAATATCCCAATGTACTGTAGAGAGTGTATCCTTTATCCATTAGATCATAATGGATAAGGTGACCTCTAATTTTAAAATGATACTTTAAAAAGTATAAAATGATATACTTAAGGTTTGCAACATAAAAAAATACCACCATAATCACTGTCTGAACTGTGAAACTACTGAGCTAAATTAAGTCTGACATTAACAAGAATTATAGCAAGCATTACCTAGTGGAATCACGAATAAGACCCAGGAACTTCAGCTCCTTAACCACCAACAGGATAACACAGGTACCCATAAGACAAGAGAAAGCTAGAAAAGTATTAATTCTGTTGAGCCAAATTGTTTTCAGAGAAATTTAAAGCATGAAGAGAAGGTGAAAGCAAGGGGACTGTTTTGATCTTGTGAGAGCTGGTGGACAATGTGGTCTAGTGCTCTTGTTCTCTGTTCACTATTGTCTTAGTCTGTGTTGCTATGAAGAAGTACCTGAGGATGGGTCGTTGATAAAGAAAAGAGGTGTATTTGCCTCATGCACAAGATGCAGCAGCACTGGTATCTACATCTGGCGAGGGCCTCAGTCCACTTCCATTCAAGGTGAAGGAGGAAAGGAACCCAGCACGTTCGGAGATCATATGGTACAAGAGGAAACAAGGAGCAGGTGCCGGGCTCATTCAACAACCAGGTCTCACTCACAGGAACCAACAGAGGGATAATTCACTCATTACCTTGAGGATGGAACCAAGCCATTCCTGAGGCATCTGCCCCCAGGACCCAAGCACTTCCCATTAGGTCCCGCCTCCCACAATGGGGATTACATTTCAACATGAGGTTTGGGGCGACAAATATCTAAACTACAGCAATTGTAAAGAAAAGTAACTGGTCAGCTGCAGTGGCTCAGGCCTGTAATCACAGCACTTTGAGAGGCCAAAGTAGGCAGATCATGAGGTCAATAGATTGACACCATCCTCGCCAACATGGTGAAACCTCGTCTCTACTAAAAATACAAAAATTAGCTGGATGTGGTGGCATGTGCCTGTACTCCCAGCTATTAAGGAGGCTGAGGCAGGAGAATCACCTGAACCCGGGAGGCAGAGGTTGCAGTGAGCCGAGATCACGCCACTGCACTCCAGCCTGGTGACAGAGCAGGACTCCATCTCAAAAAAAAAAGAGAAAAAGAAAAAAAAGAAAAATAACTTTGTAATAAATGTTGTGGTGTTGGTTTTGTTTCTGTTGTTGTTATTATTATTATTATATAAACTACCATTTATATGGCATTAACCTAAGGCTAATATTTTGGCACTTGTATAGTGTCTAATGGTCATAGTGAACAATATCATCTGTTATGCTCACTGTACGGATGAGGAATAAGAGGTTCAGAAACGTTACATCACATGCTTAGGACTTCATAGTTACTAAAAGGAATCAGTGGTAACTAGAGAATGTGTTATTTTTCTGTCACGTTGCCTCCTGCTGTCTACTTCTGCAGGAAGAATCGTATTGTTTTTCTCCGTGTGAGCCTGGGCAGCACAATTTGAGTTGGATTTTGCTGTGATTATTTGGTTACACTGATGAAAGGGAATCCCAGGATGTGTGTGATGGATTTGGCCATCTCCACCAGTCACACGGTTATGTTTCCTTCTGCCTTCTCACTTGGGACACCGTAGATATAGATTCCATGTATATCAATCAAGCAATTCATACATTTACCACGAGTTGTATTAATAAAGTATTTTAGTTCTAAGAAGTCAATAGAGTTATCTCATATTTTCTCACATAAAATCTCTGTGAAATAGAGATATTATCTATTTTTAAGAGTCAAGAATATGAGTATATGGGAGTTGAAGTGATTTGTCAGAAACGAATACTAAGTGGTGGCCCCCGACAAACTCCTTCCTTTGTAAATTTACTAAGCTTCTCTTCTGTTCTTTCTTTAAGGGAGTACAAAGTGCAAAACATAATGCCAAACATACAAGCATGAAGAGGAAATAATTTAGTATTTTGCTCTCAAGGAGGATCACATTGTCTTCTATCAGCATTTTAATGAAGCATTGAGGTAAGCTTGAATTTTATCAGCCCAAGCATGGGGAGTGTTTCAAATAAGAGGCAGCCCTAGGGCCATCTCTATCACTAGCGGTCTGTGCAGTCACCCAGGGTCCTCAGCTCAGAAGACCCCTTCACTTGGCTTAATGCTCTACTGTTGCTGTCTCAAAATTTGTAATACTTTTTGAAGGAGGGACCCTGACTTTTCATTTTGCACTGGGCCCTGCAAATTATGTAGCTGGTTCTGGATATGCTTCAATCTGCTCCTTGAATCCATAGGGAGGATGAAAGTCAGACAGGCAAGAAGCCAGCAATGCAGGCTTTATAATACCAGAAAGGATTAGGTGGCTAATTGAGAGCCATTTTTGCACCCTAGTCCTGAGTAGAGATGATCAGTTCTGAAGATCTTAATTTTATTTTGTGTAACTCACATGTTTCACATTTAAGTGCTCCAGAAAATTTAGCTCGATTAGGCAAAATCAATTCTCATGATTCTTGCCAACTATTGCAAAAATTATCAGCAAAAAATTGAAAGAACTACATGTTAGCTATAAATTGAATTACGATTCACATGGATACACACACACTCTCACACACATATTGTTGAACTATTAAAAATAAGTATCAAACAGTATGGAACTTTAGCCTAAAGTATTTAACCATACCTCTTCTAAAAGCATTTTTCTAAGTTATCTCATTTTTCTTGTAACCTCTAAGAAACATAATGAAATTCACTAATATTATTTAAAATCTAATTCATATTCAAATCTCCCAGTGTCTTAAAAAGTTCCTTTATTTTTAAATTAGGAATCATACAGTATCCACATACTGCATTTGGTTTAAAATTTTTTTTTAATCCATGAAGGGTTGTAATACACCAATTACATTTTAAAAATTAATCTGTAGTAATATTAAAAAATTATCACAAATTGCCACTCTTGGAGGTGACAAATATACCACTTCTCAAACTGAAAAATGTTAGTTAAAGGGAAAGAAGTAATACATACTCTGACTTTTTCAGAAGGAACTGTGGTTCATACCCAGCTGATGAGACAAGGGTGATTTTTTTTTTTTAACAGAAGAATGTCAGTCAATAACTATAGAAAGAACGTTATAATTAAAAATAATAATTTTACAATTATTATTGAAACCATTCAAGTAAAAATCGTTAGTGGATGCTTAAAATGATTGCACATAAGAAAGTTTGGAAAAAATATTTACTCTGTTCAAGATTTTCCAGTCATCATCACTATTGTTGGGACTACTTGATGCTATGTCCTTCCTGCAGTGCTGCATCACCTGAAATATTTCTTTCCTTCAACAAAAAGCTCATTCTTAATCTAATGAGACATTAGTCCTGACCTCTAGCTTATGGGAAATACGGAGGATAGAGGACCAAGTTAAATGACACCATGAGTCAACAATCAGAGGTTGGGAGATTCCATAAATAACTTACCTAGTTACTTAAAACATATCAGTTGTGAAAGAAAAGATAAGCAGTTATGTCATAGTTTAAGCATAAACTCTTACATTGCATGGCTTTATCATTTATCATTAGTATACATTCATATTCATACACATACGAATATGTATGTCTGAATGTGTTTATTAACATGCTTTAATGACTAAATGAGTAAATAATGAAGGTTTAGTTTACAATAGTCTTTATTACTGAAGAGGGATTCATTTGGGAACCAAACTAGGATGTTTTCCACTATATAGACATTGTGATGAAAATATATATTCCTGAATTTGCTTGTTGCTTTTGTATTTGCAGCGTTCCTGTAGTAATTACTAACATTACTTTTATTTTATTATGTGGTGCTTTCACCTTTCCCTTTTTTAAGTTGTAGAAAATATCAATTTAAATGTTTTTAGCTTAATTTGTTAAAGCTGGGCTTCTGAAAGAACCCAAAAGTTCTTGGTGTCAAAGTGCTGGAAAATGTACATATTCAATAAAGGAAGGGTCCTGTTGGCCACATGATGGAAACACTAAGAAGGAAAAGAAAAAGATGCTTGGTTTCTGAGGCTGACCTGGGGATGAAGGTTGTTTTCGAGAGATTTATTCACTTCAATTTGCTCCTCCTCTTCATCTTTCCATTATTTTCATGTTGTTTAGGGAGTGGGAGTAGAGAGGAAATCATGCAATGAATTGTGAAATACTATCAAGGGCAAAGTTCTTGTCTTTTGAAGTTTTAGTGGAATCTAAATACTGAAACTAGGCTTAAGATACCTATTATTTCCTGAAGAAATTGATGAGTCATGGTAGCCACTTGCTCCTCTGAGATTTTACAAAGCGGATCAGATAAGGTTTTGCAGCTTTGCTTCAGGAACTGGCGAGCAACAGTAAGTAAGTAAAGTTGCTACTTACCGTATTTAACAATACATTCAATGAAATATCCTCAAACTTTACTAGACCTGATTATCTGAAAATTGTGAGAAATCAATTTTGGTTCTCATTTCTGTATTTAAAAGACATGGAATCATTCACATTGCCACAGTAAAAGGTGGAAACGGTGAAATGAAATATTAATACTTTAAGTTAAATTCTTATTGTTTTATCTTTTCAGGCTCCATCCCACCATTGTTAGACAACTACATTAAAAAAAATAATAATAAGGCACATTAAAGCAGGAAAATTCTGGTCCCCTTTGCATGTGGTTATGGTTCTCAGAGATAATTATGATTATTACAAACCATTAGACTAAGAACTTGTTGAAACTTGCTCACTTTTAATGAGATAGTTCAGGATAATACACACACACACACACACACACACACACACACACATATTCCAAAAGAAATGACAGAAAAATATTTGGAATTATATCACCAAATTGACTGAGGTGGAAAGACCCCCATCTCCTTAGGTTTTGCAGCGGCACTTTCTTCCAGAGGGAGTGTGAGTCCTGTGCTGTCTCACTGGACTGCCTGTAGAAGAGACCCAACTTCAGTCCAGAGCCAATTATACAGATGAAAGAGGGAAACGATTGAGAAGATGCTTCACTCCGGTGCGGTTGGATTCTGAATCAAATACAGGCTTAGTTTCATTTTCAGTATCAAAGTCACTCTGATTTTTAAAGTCTATGTTTGCTCGTTTTCTTTTTGACAGCTTTCTTGAGGTATCATTGATATACAAAGAACTGCACACGGTTAATGTGCTCAACTGAATGACTTCGGACATCCACAAACACTCATGTTACCGTCACCACAATCAAGGTAATCGATATGCTGAACATCTCCCGAAGTTTCCTTCGGTCCTTTTGTTTTTATTTTTTGTTTTGTCTTGTTTTCTTTTTGGTAAGAACATTTCTTGGTAAGAGCACTGAACATGAGATTTAGCCTCTTGACAGATTTTGAAGTGTGCAATACTGTATTGTTAACTGTAGGTACTGTGCTGTACAAAAGATCTCCAGGGCTTATTCATCTAGCATACCTGAAACTTTACACACATTGAACAGCTACCTATTTTCCCTACCTCCCAGCTCCTGGCAACCAGGAAAATTATTTTAGGTACCTCATAGAAGGGGAATGATGCAGTGTTTGTGCCTGGCTTATTTCACTTAGTATAACGCCTTCCAGGTTCATCCATGTTGTTACAAATGGCAATATTTCCTTTTTAAGAAGGCTGAATAGTATTTCATGATACATATAAATATCCATCAAATGTGCATTGACAGATGAACCATGATATACCATGAAATACTATTTTTTATCCATTCATCTGCAGATGGACATTTAGGTGTCATCCATGTCTTTACAGTTGTGATTAGTGCTGCAATGATCACAAAAATACAGAAATCCCTTCAAATACCGATTTCAGTCTTTTAGATACCCAGAAGTGAGATTTCTGGATCACAAGGTGGTCCAACTTTTATTTTTTATTTGTAGTAATCTCCATACAGTTTTCCACAGCTGCTACACCATTCTGCACTCTTACCAAATGGGTACCAGGGTTCCAATTTTTCCATATCCTCACTAACACTTGATATTTTTTGTTTTGTTTTGTTTTGTAATAGCCATTCTAACAGACATAAAGTGATATCTCATTGCAGTTTTAATTTGCCTTTTCTTGATAATTAATGACATTGAACACTTTTATCTGTTGGGCTTTTCTATATCTTCTTTGGGGAAACATCACTTTAAGTCTTATTCCCATTTTTTAGTTAGATTATCTTATTTTGTTGTTATTTTATTTTATTGTTGCTATTAAGATGTAGGAGTTTCTTATATATTTTGGAAATGTACCAATTATTAAATATATGGTTTACAAATGTTGGTTTCTATGTCCTAGGTTGCCTTTTCATTCTGTTGCTTGCTATGCAGATAGTTTTTAGTTTGATGTATTTCAACTAGTGTGTGTGTGTGTGTGTGTGTGTGTATTTGGTTGCCTGTTCTTTTGGCATAATTTCAAGAAATCATTGTAAAGACCAATGCCACAAAGCTATTCCTTCTGTTTCTTCTAAGAGTTTTACATTTTTAGGTCTTATGTTTAAGTCTTTTTAAAATTTTAATATAATTTTAGTTGATTTTTCTGTATGCTTTAAGGTAGAGGTCCAATTTCTTTCTTTTCTTTCTTTCTTTTTTCTTTTTTCTGTAAGTGAATATCCAGTTTTCCCAGCATCATTTGTGGAAGAGACTATCCTTTGTCCATTAGGTATTCTTGTCACCATGTCAAAGATCTTGTATGTGTGGAGCTGTTTTGGGGCTCTCCACTTTGTTCCTTTGGTCTATATGCCTGTCTTTATGCCAGTACCATAATATCTTAATCAATGTAGCTCTGTAATGTATTTTGAAGTAAGAAGTGTGATTTTTCCAGATTTATTCTTCTTTCTCAAGATTGCTTAGGCTATCTGGGATCTTTGATATTTTCATATAAATTTTAGGATTGTTTTTTCTATTTTTATAAAACAAACATCATTGGGATTTTGATGGGGATAGTGTTGAATCTGACGATTACTTTGGAAAGTATGAACATTTTTACAATATATCAGTCTTCCAATCTATGAACACAAAATTTATTTCTATTTATTTATGTCTCCTTTAATTTCCTTAATCAATGTTTTGTAGTGTTCAGTGTACAAGTCTTTCATGTCTTTAGTTATTTCTAGGTATTCTTTTTTTGATTGTACTGTAAATGGGATTGCTTTCTTAATTTTCTTCTCTGGATGCTTTGTTGTTAGCGTATAGAAACACAATTGATTTTTATATATTGATTTTGTATTCTGTAACTTTACTGAATTCATGTCTTAATTCTAGTGAGTGGGATGTGCGTGTGTGTGTGTGTGTGTTTGAGACAGGGTTTCACTCTGTCACCCAGGCTGGAGTGCACTGGTGCTATCATGGCTCTCCGCAGCCTCCACCTCCTAGGCTCAAGCAATCTTCCCATCCCAGCCTCCTGAGTAACTACAGCTGAGACTATAGGGGCATGCCACCATACCCAGTTATTTTTTTTTTCTTTTTTGTAGAAAAGAGGTCTCACTATGTTGCCCAGGCTGGTTTGAACTCCTGGCCTAACATATCCTCCAACCTTGACCTCCCCAAATGCTGGGATTACAGGCATGAGCCACCACACCCAGCCAAGAAGGGTATTTTTAAGGAGTCCTTAGAGTTTGTTTATATGTAAGATCATGTTTCCTGCAAACGGAGACATTTTTATTTCCTCCTTTATGATTTGGATGCCTTACAATAATAACGGAAAAAGTAATGCTAGTATTTATATGGAATATCTTATTTTGTCCTTTTGCTTTTGAGCTATGTCTTTATATTTAAAACACACTTTTTTAGACAGGTTCTAGTTTGGTTTTACTCTTTTATCCTGCCTGACATAATCTTTCTCTTAAATGTTTGTATTTGGATACTTAGACTACGTACATTTTATGTAATTATAGAGAAGTTCGTGTTTAAATCTCTTATCTTAATTTTTTTTTCTTTATTTGGCCAATTTTTGCCTTGATTCTCCTTTTTATCATTTCCGTAATTCTTTTGGGAAGATTTATTTCTTATTTGTTTTATTATTTTATATTACTGATTTTTCATGCTTAATAGCTCTGCATCTTTTTATTTTATGTTTCAATTGTTGTCTCAGATTTATAGTATGTTTTCTTAACTCTTCGCAGGCTACCTTCAAAAAATAAAATTTTATTTTACATATAGGGTTAGACTATACAGAAGTATAATTTCATTTATTTTTCTCTTTTACAATATTATCATATTCATTTCTACGTATATAATAACCTGTCAATGCAACATTCATACTGTCAATTAAAAAGTTGAAGTGAGTAAAACATGTCTTCTATTGACATACATGTTTGCTACTTATGATTTCTGTGTTGGTATAGATAATAGTTCCATTTGGTATCATTTTTCTTCTGCCTTAGGAATCTATTTTAATATTTTTTCTAGTGCAAGCGAGTAGCCAATAAATGCTCTAAGCTTTTATCTGAAAATTATTTTGGCATAGTTTTTATAGTGTCTAAGTTTGCTATTATTCCTATTATTATTTTTACTATACTTATCACTAACTCATTTATTGTTTTTAACATCTCCCTGGTTCACCAAATTGCATTGTTTTTTGAGTGAGAATGCAGCACTAATTTTGATTTTCTCCTTTCCACCTAATGTATTTTAATGTCTCTGTCTGCTTCAAAAAATTTTTATCTATTGTTTTCAGCAGCAATTTGATTGTAAGGTTCTTTGGTGTATTTTTCAATGTTTATTTTGTTCAGGCTACATTGAGATGATTGGATCTGTGGGTTTACGGTTTTTATGAAATTTGGAATGTTTTTGGTCATTGTTTATTCATGGCTTTTTACCTCACTTCTTTATTCTCTCCATTTTGGGATCCCAAATACTGCTCAATGAGTTCCCTGACATCAGTAAAGATCCATTTTTTTTCAGATACTTTTCTTCTTTGTTCTTCAATTGGGTAATTTCTATTCCTGTGTCTTCAAGTTCCCTGATTTTCTGCTATTATCTAATCTACTATTACTATCATCTGTAGAATGTTTTATATCTGATTTTTTAACTAATAAGTTGTTGGGATTATTTTTCAGATCCTCCACTTCTCTCCTCATTGTGTTAATATTTTTTTAATCCTTGCCAAACATTTTATAGCTCTTCTGTAGACCTTGTCTGCTAATTGTATTATCTCTATCATTATTGAATGTGTGTTTATTAAATGAGTTGTCTTTGTGTGAATCACGTTGCAGAAGCTTTTATGTCTAGCTCTTTTACACTGTGAGTTTTTAAATCTGAATGTCAGTGTTTTGTTGCCTTCACATAAAGAGTATTGAGTCCAGTTTTGGAGTTCAGTTAAGTTAGCCACAGAATGTTTTTTAAGTCTTTTGGCTTTTTTAAAGCTTTTTTCTTCCCCCTAGCAGAACCTTACTCCAGGCCTACTTTATTCTTCTTTGAGGTATGCCCCTCTGGAGCTCTGCCTATAACTCTGCGGGGTGCCTTTTGCTCAGGTTTAAGGAAGTCTCACTCTACAACTGGACAACTTAATGCCCTGCCAAAGACTCAGGTGACATTCATGTCTATTTCTGGAGCTCTTTGTCTATACAGCTTCTTCTAAAATGCTATTATGTGCCGGGAATACTAGCATCCTTCTCCCCACACTCTGATCTGTTACTCATCTCGGTGAGACCCCCGTGCTCTGCTTTCCAAACATTTCTTCCTGGAAGGAAGGTGTGGCAACTATGGGGTTTGCGTTGTTTACTTCTCTTCTCTAGGGATAATGGTCCCGCACTTTCATCTAGTCTTCAACAACTTTCTTTTTCCATGTCTGACCACATTTCCCCTCACAATATTGTATCTAGTGTTCTTGAAACGCATGCCAAAAGAAAAGTTTTTGTCCTGTTTTTCTTACATAGCTAGACGTGGAAGTCCCTGAGATTTAACTGTAACCATGCAATTGACCCCATGTTAATATTAGAAATTTAATATTAGAAATGTTTATATTTTTGGGATTATATATTTTTTATCTTCAAAATGTGTTCAATAAAATTACTTCACATTCTTATTATAAGGAGTGTTGGACAATAGAGCTACTGATTCTCTATTATTATACTTTTGCCTTCTTCTATATTTTTAACTTTTATGTGTATCATTAGTGCTCTAAAATATCCACTGAGGGCTATGTTATTATTTTTCCTTTCACAAGTTAGTCACACAGCCTCAGAGAAGTTAAGTAAGGTTTCAGAAGTCTACAGCTGGTTAGAAGTGCAATTGAATTTCAAACTGAGATCATTTAGACATAAGATCCGGCTATTTCAACCATGTCACATTGCTTCTAGTCTATGTGAAATGTTCTTGCCTGTAGCTTGGCAAGGGCTTTGAACTCAATAAATATACATTTCTTCATTCCCTTTTCTAATATGTTAAGGAGGACTATATGTGTGCTTTTTAACTCTCTTCCATGAAAATAAAAACGGCATTACGATGGCCCCATGAGAGAGTAAAAGGCAAAAAATAAAAACAAAAACGACAAAAAAAAGAAAAAAAATTCAAAATTTTCTTTTTGAGTTAACAAAGGTTGACATCCTGAAGGATGAAAACTCTGAAATCATAAGATTCTGAGAAAAGTATTTCAAAACAAATGCTCTCCCTTAAGGGAATAAAGAGGCTGTTCCATCAGAGAATGCAGCAAACCTCTATGTCCCAGTAAAGCCTCAAAGGCAGATTGTAACATGTTAGAATGTGAAGCCTATCAAAGAATTTAGATCACTCAGCCCCATCCTTAGTCTCCATTCTTCTTGCAGAGAAAATAAGTTCTAGAAATGTAAATGATCTGTGCATGGTCAGACCAAGTACTACGGTCATCGGTAAAAGAATATACAAGTGTACCTACACATACGCAAATAGGAGTACAAATTTCATTCTTAGATAATGCTTCCTTTCTACCCTGGCTTCTAAAAGACAGGCTGCCATCTCACATCCAGAAAGAAAAGAGCCTCCTAAAATGTGAATAGCCAAATGTTAGCTGACTTTCTTTATCTTAATATTTGTATAATGCATATTTCTCACTTGCTTTTTAAATAAACATCATTAGTAAGCTACAGATTAGTCAACTATTGTAATAATTGTCCAGCTAATACAATGACACTGCATTCTAAGCTACCCCAAAGCTCAATGGCTTAAAGCATCTCTCTGTGAACACTTGTGCATACGCAGCTCAGTGGGTTCCATTCGTTTGGGTTTGGCTATGCTGCTCTGCTTTTCACTGCAGTTCTGAGGTTGGCCGCAGGAGCTCTGGTCTAGGTAAATCTCATCCTTCATCTGTGACTAGTAGTCTGCCCCAGGAACGTTCTTATCATGGGGATGGCAGATGGCAAGAGAAAAAGCAGTAACATGTAAGGTTTCTTAAGGCCTAGCCTCACGTGTGGTGTAGTTATCTCCACCTTGTTTTATTAGCCAAAGCCAGCAGGGCTCAAACCAGAGTCAAGTGTCAAGAAAATGAACTCTGCCCATTAGTAAGAGTGGTTGAAACATCTTATGTTGTCCCAGGCCACAGGTATAGAGAAGGGTAAATAATTGGGGCCAATAATGCAATCAATCACAAATTAAAATGCCCTTTGAAAACTTCCTTTCTTTTCTGGGTTTTATATATACTCTTCTAGACCTTTAATTACATCTATTTTTTTAGAAAAAATATAAAGTATGGGCCGGGTGTGGTGGCTCACGCATATAATCCCAGCGGTTTAGGAGGCTGAGGCAGGCGGATCCCCTAGGTCAGGAGTTCAAGATCAGCCTGGCCAACATGGTGAAACCCTGTTTCTACTAAAAATACAAAAAGTTATCAGAGCGTGGTGGCGGGTGCCTGTAATCCCAGCTACTAGGGAGGCTGAGGCAGGTGAATCGCTTGAACCTGGGAGGCAGAGGTTGCAGTGAGTCAAGATCACGCCATTGCACTCCAGTCTGGGCAACAAGAAAGAAACAAACAAAAAAGGCCGGGCACGACGGTTCAAGCCCGTAATCTCAGCACTTTGGGAGGCCGAGGTGGGTGGATCACGAGGTCAGGAGATGGAGACCATCCTGGCTAACAGGGTGAAACCTCATCTCTACTAAAAATATAAAAAAATAGCTGGGCGTGGTAGCACGCACTTGTAGTCCCAGCTACTCGGGAGGCTGAGGCAGGAGAATTCCTTGAACTTGCAACAGAGAGAGACTCTGTCTCAAAACAAAAACAAAAACATATATATATGTATGTATGTGTGGGTATATATATAGTATTTAACATATGAATGTGTGTGTTTGGATATATATTTCACATTGTACTTATTGTTCCATTTGTATTTGTCACCCAGTAATATTCTTTGGTTGACTTTCTATATCCATACATGTAGCTGTAAGTCATTATTTTTAACTGTTGAATGATATTACAAAGAATAAATATGTGTTTACTTAGCCATTCCTCTAGTGTTAGGCCTTTATATGAGTTCTTAATGCTTAGCATTATAAATAGTGCCTTAATGAGCATTCTTGTACACATCTCCTTCTTTTCCTATAGAATAATAGCCTGCAGAAATGAATAGTTTAGAGCTTGTCATCTGTGAATTTCATATTGTAGTATATTTTGCAAAAGTACCTCTAGTGTAGCTATATAAATCTACATCTCCTCGGGCAGTGAATGAATACCTATTTGCCTACACTGTCATTAACACTTATTATCATGCAGTTTATGTATATTTTTAACTAGATGAGTAAAAAATTTGACTTTCTCAGACAGTGATTTCAGAACGTTTTTATTTAAACAACGGAATAATCATTCTTCACAGAGCGCTTTATATAAAACAAATTAATGTAGTTCTGTCATGTAAACATGGTGCTTTGGAAAGTTCGTTGTGCACTTATCCCCTCTTGTCTTCTACTGATATCCCAGAGTACACTTTACATTCTCTTGCTTCAGGTCAAGACTTACTTAGTTTGCTATTATTTCCCAGTAACAGTGCCCTCCCTTCAGCCCCTACCTCCGTCATATCCAGAACGGTTGAGCCAATTGTTTTAATTTCCCAACTGTTATTGTCTCAAGGGAGTACTTTTCCCAGTACCAAAACCTCATTCTGCTCACATTCACAGTCACAGCATGGTCAGCTTACTGGTCTCTCTCTTTAACAGTGAGTGGAAAAATGTAGGCTCAAAGAAAAAAAAAGCGTATGTCTTATCTTTAATATAACAGGTACCAAAATTAAAGACATCCTAGATTCCAGGATCTATGATGAATTATGTGAGGATAGAAGATACGAATTTGATGAAAGAGCATATTTTAGTAGAGAGAGCACTTGACTCACTTCAGGGAAAAATTTTGCCCACCCTCCTCTCTCTCTCCACACACACACATGCTTTTGCACACATGCACACATATGCACACGCAGACACACACAACACACACACATGTAAATGTGCATGCACAGACATGCATCCAATACACATGCAAGCACCCACCAACACACACACACCTGAAGATGCTGTCACTAACTAGTCCAGTAACACTGGGAAAATCGTCTAATCATGCTTATTTTCTTTATATGAAGAATGAAAAAAGCTGCAAAAAATGTGTAATATTTGTGAGCAGATAAATGATGTGTGCCAGTGAATGGTTTGTATTGGGTACCAGCTTACTAGACACATGCACACATAGTGTGAAAAACCATTCAATGTAATTATTTTCACCAATATTGGATAAATCAGCCCTTAGTGATTTCCAAAGGAGGATGCTTAGTGCTGGATTTAATATCTATGTGCCATAATTTTACTAATATTGGAATCATTCAGACTAATTAAAGTCCACAGGTGGGAGTCAGCCTAGGCAAACTTAAGACATTCCGGAGGGAATGAGGAATTGGATCACATTAGTCATTGAATCATGTAGCAGGGGCTGAGAGAAATGTGAATCTACTGATTACCTGAAGAGTCTTCCAGTCAGTCATTAATATGCCATCTCAGCTGCCGAGGGCAATAATGATCTATATTAAACAAGCATATATCTTTTGGAAATAAAAC
Source organism: Macaca fascicularis (assembly GCF_037993035.2). Lineage (NCBI taxonomy): Eukaryota > Metazoa > Chordata > Mammalia > Primates > Cercopithecidae > Macaca > Macaca fascicularis. The sequence goes on from NC_088382.1 coordinate 145,922,501, forward strand.
TCCAAGATGATTCTGGATAGGGTGAGAGCAATATGATTCCTCCTTATCCATCACTTACCCCGACCGAGCTCTGCTAGCGTACCCCTTTTCATTTCAAATGACCTCAAATCGGAAGTGATGAAAGAACGTCATGGGGCTTTGAGATCTTGCCTATTTCCCCCCATGGGAATGGGTTGGGGTGGGAGATGGCTCTTTAGATAAAACTGGGAAGCTAGGCTCCACAGGTCTGGCCACTGCTATGGTGAAAGGTCATCTGAGACCCATGGAATTGTACAGGCACAAAGTACCAAATCGTCCTTACTAGAAACATGCCACAAATGCACCCGGAATTGTCAAAATTCAGGAGGGTAGGGGAAACAGAGAGAAGCAATTCTGAAATCTGGGGAAAAACATGTGTCTGCAACCTAAGAAAGATAACAAGCCGTACCATTCATGGGTGAGGGTGATATCCTGACCAAGTGTTGAGCACAGTGGTTGGAATTGCTTTTACGAGTCGGCAGCGCAGAGATCTGTAAGTGAATCAGTCTATTTTGAAAAAGTAAATAAATAAACAAAATATAGAAGCTAAATTAGAATCTTTATAATCTGGCCTTAATCATATTATTCATTTTCAGCTTTATTGCTGTCTACATTTATCCTTCCCCAGCCCCTCCGTGTATCTTAAGAGCCATGCTCTCCAGTCTCACTAAAATAATTGCACCTTCGCCTAATAAGGCATCTACTTCTGTGCTTTTGTTCCTTCACATGCTCTTTCCCCTCTTCACGGAATACCTTGTCCTCTTTTTCTGTTTTTGAAACTCCTATTCATCGACCAAGCTTTGGCTAAATATAACCTTCACTGTGAAGCTGTCCCTGCCTTTTTCAGGAAAAGCTGTTTCCGTTTGCTTCTGTGTTCCTGCTACAATCAGGTAGCCTGGTGTAGCGATGTCAGAAAACCCAAGCTTTTTTTTCTATAGACTCTCACCTAGAAAATGGAAACAGACTGTTAAACTTGCTTATGATCTCTCCATTTCCAGCCCCTGTCCCTACTCAAAGACAGACTCCTGCCAGAAGGATGTTTCTAAAATACATCCTTGATCAGGCTGCATTTCCATATGCATGATCTCAATATTTTTTTGTGAAAATAACACCCACAGGGTTTTATGGCACATCCGAGGCTTTTGATGAAGTTAGAGTTTAGAGAAGTTAAGCAATTTGACCAAGGTCAGAGAGCTCATAAATGGCAGAGAGAAGACAGGAGCTCAGACTTGTTTGAGTCTAAAGGTGATGACCCACCCTGCTCCTTCCAACCACATGGCGGGACCTACTTTCTTTGCTGTTTCCCTCTGAACTGGCAATGCAAGGGGTAATTTTGGAGAAAAAAGTTATATAAGCAACGTAACATATTTCAGATGCACAATATGTCTTTGCAGCCTGAGATTATTTTAAACCAACTACGGGAATGTGTATTGGTGAACACATATTTGAGCTGACAGATGGGCGTGGGCACCTTTGTCACTCATAAATAGAGCACTTTGACCAGTTGTGGAGGAAATGCAAGCGCTGGAAAGTACAACTCATACTTATCTCCTGCCTATACAACCTTTTCTGAGCCCCTAATTGTCTCTGTCTCTCACACACACACACACACACCTCACACACACGTGCCTTTAGCAAGTTTGTTTATCTGTGTAAGAAGGATTAATGTGAAATAATTTTTATAATTCAGGTACAAAGGGACTTCCTGGAGCTAATGTGGTGCTTTTTTTTTTTTTTTATTGCATTCTTTTTCACTTAACCTGAAGCTGAAAGTTCACATCTGTGTAGTGGGTCTTTCTTCAGGGTATTTCTGTCTAGATGTTTTGCAAAGCATCTAACACCTGGAAATGAGATGCACATTTCTCTTTGCTCCCATGGTACCTCATGCTTACATCTTCAGTAGTACAAACTATAACATGATTGAACCTGTTTCTCTCTTCCTGTATCTAGAATGTAAACTTCTCCAGATAAGACATTGTTTCAATTGTCACCTGTGTTCCTAGTCCGTATCACAGCATCTGGCACTTAAGCACATTTAAAATAAGTGAACAAAGGAAATTCCTGGTGTGGAGTGATTGGTGGATTCTTTGCCTGTTGTTGGATACGAAGGCTCCCTCCAAAGACCTGAAACAGCCATGTGCAAGATGAGTTAGAACTCCCTGGTAGAAGTAGAGCTGAGGCCAAAGGCAAGCGGTTCCATGCTAATATAAGGAAGGCATTTCTAGTTGAAAATATTTCAAAAGGAAGCAAACTGTTGCCTAAGGAAATGGACATCTCATTCCTGGAGATTTTAAGCAGGAGTTGAATGGCCTGATATCTTGTCTGGGGTGTGTCAAGCAGAATTAAGCATCCGAAGCAGTCCATTCAGATCATCTTTAAAGTTCTAGCTATCTTTGTGCATCGAAAATTATATATATAATTGATATATGTAGTACTTCTTCCTAGGTTATAAGCCTTGTTTTTCCTATTCCTCAACATTCCCTGTATTATCGTGTCTTAGCATCTGCATCCAGGCTTCATTGCCTAGCTATTCTTTGTTTCATAACTACCAATCGTAAGCTTCGGGACTCAAATTATATGTCATTTCTTTTAAATTCAAGTCCTGCTGTTTTATGAAATTGAAACATCCTGGTTTCATTTGTTTACTTGTAGAGTTCTAATCACAAATTTAATCAAGCAATTGCTTTTTGTTATTTAAAATATATCTGTTCCCACTTAACATACGTGCTATGTCAGGACTGCCATTCCTGGGTCTCACTACAGTTTGTCTTGTATAGAGTAAATATTCAGTAAGTAGTTACCGAGCAAATGACTGGGTGAATAAATTGATGTTTAAAGACACTTCTCTTTCTATTACTAGATGTGATTTTCATTCACTTTTTTTTTGTTTGTCTTCAGAGGAATTGCAAATTCTTTACAGCAAAGAACTTCCAAGAAGCTTCTTGAAATTGCCAAATAATGAGTGTTCTTTGATAGCATCCAGGGATCATGATGGCTTCTTTGGGCAGACAAGGACTTTGGGATACAATGATTCCCTGACACTCGCTCTCTAGAGAAAGGAAAAGAAGGTCTGGGAAACAGGACATTAACAAAGGAGTGGGAACCAGTGGGCCTGCAGCAAGGGTCCCTCACAAAGACTGGGAAGGGCTCCATCCCCTTCCTGGGGTTTGCCTATTGAGCATTTAGTAGGTCCAGATTTGGCCCCCAGCCAGAGGCAGCTCTGTGAGGTTTGGAGGGAAGAAGGAATGCCCCTTTGTTAAGTTTCTTTTGTGTTTTCCTTCCGTTCCACATTTTCTGCATATATCAGTCTTTATTTTGGCATGAGAGAAAAAAAAACAACTTTCTTATCACCCTTTGTTTCTGACTCATGATTTTATTGGAATCAAAAATATAACCTGATTCAAAGATTATGCAGCCAAGCAAACTGGCCTCCTGGGTTCTAAGACAGTGCAACTGAAAACATTGGGAGGCCCTTGAGGCTCAGCTGAGACCATGCCTTAAAATGTCAAAGAAAGTCAAGTAATGTTGACTTGAAAGAAAGTTACGTTGGGTTTCACTGACGCAAGAATCGAGTGTTGAGCTCCCTGTCTACACAGGGTGATGCAGAGGAGGTTAGGGTCAGCACAGTGTAAACCAGGGTGCAGCAAACTCTTTCTTAAAGGGTTAGATAGATAACATTAAATAGTTTAGGCTTTAGTGGGGCCTAACTATTAAATAGTTTAGGCTTCAGTGTCACCATTATTCGTCTCTACTACTGTAGGGCAAACACAGCCACAGACTTTACCTAAACAAGTAAGAGTGGCTATGTTCCCATAGAGAATTATGTACAAAGATGGGATATGTCTCATGGGCAAAGCTTGCTCATTTCTGATTTGGAGGAAAGAATGGTAATGCACAGTATGACCTTGCAGAACCCTGAATTTTCTGTGCTGCAATTATCTTACTTATTTAATATAAAACTGAAATAATTCTCGATTACTTATACAAAACATACACCTGGGCATTTATTGTAAATGATATAATCTGCAGTGTACCCTTGAGGGATTGACATGATTTGTGTGTATGGATGTGGAAACTTACAGAAGGTAAGAAACTTACTACCCAATCATGTAGCAGGTGGGTGGCAGAGCTGGAACCCAAATTAGATTTCTAAATTAATGTGATGCCAAAATATATGAGTACCTCTGCTGCTGTAATCAAACAAGAAAGTTTATTTTCAGCATATCTTGTAAATTTCCTTGGAATTCTTTATGTCTTCTTTTATTTATACTTTCCACATATTTTATTTTTCTATTTGTGAAGTAGTTTATATTCATATATAGTCACTAATGTGTTTTTATATACATATATATTCGCTTATATGCATATATGTGTGTGTGTTTAGATGCATATATATGAAGTTTGTGTAGTGTTGAGCACTGTATATGCATGTGTTAGTGCATGCCATACTCACATTGTTACTAGAAAGTAGGCTCAGAAGCAGGATATGTACTGATCTAGCCTAGGAGACAAGAGACATGCATGACATGGGACCCCAAGAACTAACTCATTCCTCCAGAGGGATGCAGAAACAATAGGGTAAGAATACCAATACTAATATGTGCAAAACCAAATCTAGGATTTGCTGGGGATGAGGAAGAGGATGCTATGAATCTGAGAGACTATATTTGTAAGGATGCTAAGTCAACCAAGCTCAAATAATCACACTTGGCTATGGTGGCAGTACCACTATGGAGATGAGATATACAAGAAGGAAGGAGACCTATGGAAAAGCAGAAAATCAAAGCCAATAAAAATTGAGTGACAAATTCTGGTAGAATATGGGTCTATCTATATATATTAAATTAGGGTTAGATCACCCTTGGGGGTAAATGGGCAAGGGTTTGGATTTAAAAGCAGATACTGTGAAATTTTCATGTATAGTTAATCCGAAAATGTATAGCATGAATCGAAAACTCTAGTAGAGTATGAAGTAGTATAATATAATGGGCCGGGCGCGGTGGCTCAAGCCTGTAATCCCAGCACTTTGGGAGGCCGAGACCGGCGGATCACGAGGTCAGGAGATCGAGACCATCCTGGCTAACCTAGTGAAACCCCGTCTCTACTAAAAAATACAAAAAACTAGCCGGGCGAGGCGGCGGGTGCCTGTAGTCCCAGCTACTCGGGAGGCTGAGGCAGGAGAATGGCGTGAACCCGGGAGGCGGAGCTTGCAGTGAGCTGAGATCCGGCCACTGCACTCCAGCCTGGGCGACAGACCGAGACTCCGTCTCAAAAAAAAAAAAAAAAAAAAAAAAAAAAAAAAAAAAAAAAAAAAAAACATATATATATATATATATATATATATAAAATGAACCCGGTAATGTAGTATAATCATCATTACCATAATGAGCAATGCAGCATAATTTTCTATGCATGTGACTTAAGTTCTCCAAGCCTCAGATTCCTCTTTTAATGCAGAGGGATAATAGTAGTTTTCTAATAATGGTTATTCATGGTTCAAGAAATATTGGCTGCTGTCAATTATTATTATCCAAAAGATCTGTGCATGTAGGTAACCAGAAAGTCCACTGGAAAATCTGGCTGTATGGCTGGCAAAGGTCTGATCACAGTAGGGGATTACCCGTCCCCTAAAGAAGGATGGAGACACTGGAGGTCCATTTAAAACTCTCCCTATTCATGGGACAGGAGCCTCTTTAAATGCACAATCACCCTGTTTAGGTTCAGAGTTAAAGACGAAGCAAACTGTCATGACTGACTGGTTGATTGGAATCGGATAGGGAATGGGGCTAGGCCTGACTGAGATCATTGATGCCTACAAGAAATGTTAGACTGCTTTTGTGTGGACAAAAGGCATGAGGTAAGAAATATGCACTTATTACATCATTAAGAGCATGGCACTATGCTCCATGTTTTCACTAAAACTGTCTCATCTAGGAGGCAATCCTGAGGGTAGGGAAGCAAACTGATTGGACTCAATTCCACAGAAGCTAGTGTTGGGCTGGGTGTGGTGGTTCATGCCTATAATCCCAGCACTTTGGAAGGCTAAAGCGGGTAGATTGCTGGAGTCCAGGAGCTCAAGACCAGCCTGGGCAACATGGCAAAACCCTATCTCTATTAAAAATACAAAAAGTTAGCTGGGTGAGATGGCAAGTATGTGTAGTCCCAGCCAGTAGGAGGCTGAGGTGGGAGAATCACCTGAGCCTAGGGGATTCAAGGCTGCAGTGAAAAAAAAAAAAAAAAAAAGAAAGAATTATGCCATTGCACTTCAGCCTGGGCAATCAGAGTGAGACTCTGTCTGAAAAGCCGAAAGAAACACACAAAAAAGCCAGTGTTAATATTCGATCATGTGCCTGACTATAAAACTCATACCTTTCCTCCAAATCATCCCATCTAATATATTTTACATTTTTATGATTATATATGTGTGTGTATATGTGTACACACATACATATACACACATGTATAAGCATATATTTTCATATTTATGTACTTATACACAGATATTGTATATTGAAAGTTCACAATATTTGTCCATACATATATATACACATATTTAGCTCTCCTATAATTTTCAATTCTAGTATACAAGTTGCACAGAGGCTGTTCTCTTCCCTTCGAATCCCAAGCAGTGAGAAGAGGGCCTGACTCCCAGAGAGTCCTCCACAAGCATTTGCTAAATATGCAGATCACTGCATCAGAACTTCTTTGAAGAGGGCAGGAACTGATTGCACACTTTGTCTTATTTAGTTTCACACATCTCTGTTTTATAAGAAGTTCTTGGTTAAAAGAAGGGGAAAGTGAGGCTACAAGAAGTTAAGTGATTTTCCTAAGTACATATTGCCAATAAGCAGAGTTGTCAGGATTCAATATCTGCCTATCAACGTTTTAGCTTTCTTTATCTCATTGCCTTCTGGCATACAGGGCCTCAGCAGCTACAGCTGTCTTGTTGCTGCATCTAGGAGGGCATCCAGCACCTCGATACCCACTTCTTGAGCAGGAGAAGTTGAGGGACAAAAAGAAAGTGCATTTTCCAATGTTTGTAATGACACTTTATGCACCTGGATTTTATGTGCTGCTAGATCTTGTGGTTCATTTCCTCTTGGATATTACCAGGGATGTTTCTATTGACAGAAAGATTCTGGCACAAATACTGAGCGCTAATGGCTTCAGGTCATCTGCACCTGCAGGGCAGTGTCTATTGAGGACAATAGTGAATTTACACAACAGACTGGGACGACCTCCTTCTCAGGAAGGCCACAGCAGCTTCAGATACTGGGCCCTGGGAACAGATATTCCCAAAGCTATTCATTTATTCTGAAAATATTCAGAAGAATTTTTCTGTCTTGTGCGTGTCAGGAATAATATGACATGTAAATATGGGCACAAGCATGCTGGGATCTCAGCAGTGAGAATCAGGTGAAGAGCTGGCGTTTATTTGAAGAATTCGGGAACTATTAACACAGTCTCTCTGTAGGAGAAGCTCTCTGTGTTCATCAAAGCATCATGGGCCCTGGGTTTGTTTATCTATCCATGCAGTATTGATGAAGAAACTGTGGTACCAAAAGGCAGGAGGAACTGATGGTTAAGAGTGAAATCTCTGGAGTATGCTGCCTAGAATCTTGTTTATCTCTACCTCATCTTAGTAATAACACCTTGGGCATTTTCCTTAACTTCTCTGAGCTGTATTTTCCTCTTCTGTAAAATGATGATAAAGAAAATATTTATGTACATTGAATGAGTCAATATATACTACTTTTAAGCATTCAATGAAGGTTAATAATTACTGTTTACCAATCTGGAGCCAGTCACTGATGAGGGTACTGAAGAAAAAAAATCAAGTGTGTGAATATCGACAGTCAAACATAGTAAGGTAGCAGAAAACAACAGCCTCATTCATCCAAAACCCTTTCAATTTATCACTGGATTGCAGAGTGTCTGGTCCTCCCATTTGCTCTCCCCTTGCCCATCATTTACTACTATATGACCTTGGAGTCCTATTGCATATATGTTTTAATGTATTTTTCCCATTTAAAATTAGGAGATATATAGTTTTATGTCATTGACCTTTCCTTTCTTGTGGATTCAAGATCAACAGATGTACAGAAATTAATTAGTTATAAGTCTTGGTATATTACTCCCTCTTCATCATTCCATTCAAGGCTGTCTTTACTTCATTCTAAACACTATTAGACTTCATACCCTATGTAAAAACTTAAACCCCTTTCTGTGATCCTCTTTAATCTTCTTTTCCTCTTTTCCTGACCCAGAACAACTGCTATTCTGAATTGTGTGTTCATCATGCCTTTGCTTTGAAGTTTAAATTATTTTGTCACATCCATATGTACTGTATTCAAAAAAGTATATTTGAGTATTTGGTTTTCTTTCTTACATTATTTTTAAAAGATCTCATACTGTATGCAATATTTTAGGTACTCTCATCTTATTAAAATTATGCTTTTAGGTAGGTAGTCAGGCAGACATGAGTACGGTGGGAGAGGGCCGCCTCTCACCTCCTACCAGGAATGTCAGGAAGTCCTCAGGTGATGGTCAGGTGATTGTTAAATTGCCTCCCTAAAATAGTAATTGGTCGCAGCCAGCACAAGGGAAAAACAGTCTCCCAATAGATAAAAACATCTGAAGTTTGTGTTCAGCAGCTTCCCAGAAAGTTCTTAGGGGTTAGGTGAGTGTGCTCAAGCATGCACACTAAGAGGTAAAATGGCAGAGTTGAACTGGTATACGACCTTCTTCTAGAAACACTCAACGGGTAAGGGAAAAATGCCTCAAGTGAGCATGTGCACAATTTTGGTAAATACACTGTGCATGTGGACCCTCCGAAGTGCTGGTAGGCCACTGCGCAGGTGGTCATCCCACCCCAAGGGAAGAATTATGGGAGAAGGGATGCAAGACCCGGGAAGTATGACAATGTATAAAACCCCAAGTCAAAGGTCAAACAGTGCACTAGCTCTCTCAAGTCATCTGCTTGGCCCTCTTCCAAGTGTACTTTACTTCTTTTTGTTCCTGCTTTAAAACTTTTTGACAAACATTCATTCCTATTCAAAAACTTGCCTTGGTCTCTCATTCTGCCTTACGCCCCTTGGTTGAATTCTTTCTTCTGAGGAGGCAAGAGTTGAGGTTGCTACAGACCTGTATGGTTTCACTGCCAGTAACCATGCAGCTAAGTCTTATCCATGCCGTTGAATGGAGCTGCAGTTATTCAATAGTTATAGCACTATATTCAATGTACATTAAGTCATTTACCCACTTTTATGTCAATGGGAATTTGAGTTATTTCCCAGTGTTTATGTTGTTTTGTTTTGCATTTTTGAAGTACTCTATTGATGCACAACCTTTCTTACCACTGGAATTTTTACCTCTAAACTTTTGACACTTGAATGGATGAGGAATGGTGTTTCATGATCTTTATTCATCTTTCCCTGAATAATATATAGAGAAAGACATTTTTATATGTTTATATGTATCTGCTGACCAGTAACCAGGTGTTGAGTAATTTTCTCCATATTACAAAGACATAGGGCTGGTATTAAAACCTAAATCAGTCAGATTTTAAAACCATGCCCTTTCCTTCAGTATGCTACAATGATGACAACATTGGAAACAGACATTATTAGTATTGATGTAGCTGTGGACTCAGAGTTTTTAAACTCTTGTAAATTTTTAAATGTCAACATTTGAAACTCGTTTTATTGACAGGAGATCTGTGCCATCACAATGAGATATCTATAAAGAGTACTTCAAATTTGGAAAGGGAGAAGAGATCTTTGAGTATATTTATGGAATGAAAAAGAAACTGACCAAATTTTCTTTGTCATAATTATAGAATTTCAGATTTGGAAGAAAACTAGAAATGTAGAAGTGCAGCCTCTCTCAGCTCCCTGCCTGCTATATTATTTTACAGTCAACAAGCAAACAAAAACTGAGAACTACAATGTAAAGTGGCTTCCCAAGGTCATGATTTGCTGGTAAAAGAGCTGTAACCAAAACTCGGTATGCAAATGTATCAGTTATCTATTGCTGCCTGAGAAATCACTGAAAAAATTAAGTGCCTTTACCCACCTTCATTTAATTTACTTATAATTTGGTAGGTTAACAGTTTAGGCTGGGTTCCGCAGGGTAGTTTTCCTGTTGGGTTCACCTAGAGTAACTTGTGGTCACAATCAGCTGGTGGGTGTGTTGGTCTAGGAGCCCTACACTCCAGTGGCTTACCTCTGTTTTATGTGTTCTCATTTTTTTCTTTCTCTTTCTCTCTCTCTTTTTTTTTTTTTTTTTTTGAGACAGGGTCTTGCTCTGTTTCCTAGGCTGGAGTTCAGTGGCATGAACATGACTCACTGCAGCCACAACTTCCTTGGCTCAAGCGATCCTCCCATCTCAGCCTTCTGAGCAGCTGGGCCCACAAGCACATGCCACCACACCCAGCTAATTTTTGGAAATTTTTTCTTTTGCAGAGATGGGTTTAGCTATGTTGCCCAGGCTGGCCTCAAATTCCTAAGCTCAAGCAATCCTCCTACCTCAGCCTCCCAAAGTACTTACAGGCTTATAGGCATGAGCCACCATGCTTGACCTTATGTGTTCTCATTCTTCACAAACTACCTTGGTCTTCTCTTGGTGGCTAAGAGGTGCCTGTGGTAGAGAAGATAATCCCCAGTTCACAAGCACATTTCAATTAACACACGTTAAAATGCTATTGGCTGATTCATATCACATGATTAAGCACAGGTTTAATGGATAAAGAGGTAGACTTTAACTGTTGATAAAAGAAAAAGCAAAGTCAAATTTTCTTCAAAAGTAAACTTATCTTTAAATGAACTTTATTTCTTAAGCAGTTTCCATTTCATGATAAAATCAAACAGAAAGTAGAGTTTCCATACACTCACTCTCCCCCAAGCCTTGCTCATGGCTTCCTCTATAGTGATATATTGCATTAGTGTGGTATGTGTGTGGTTACAAAACCAATATTGATATCTCATGATCAAATACAGTGCATAGCTTTCATTAGAGTTAACTCTATTTGTTGTCTAGTTCTTTGGGTTTGGTCCAAATGCATAATGTCATGTATTCACTATTATAGTATTATAAAAAAATAATCTCAGTGTCCTAAAAGTCCTCTGTGCTCTGCCTAGATCACTGGAAACCACTGATATTTTCACTTTCTCCATAGTTTTACAGATCTTTTCTCTTCCAGATGTCGCATAGCTGGAATCATATAGTATGCAATTATTTTAGGCTGGCTTTTTTCATTTAACGATAAACTTTTAAGCTTCCTCCATGTCTTTTCATAAGTAGAAAACTCACTGTTTTTATCGTGGAATGATATTCCATTCAGTAGACGCATTATGGCTTATTTCTCCATTCACCTTTTGAAGGACTTCTTGGTTGTTTCCAATTTTTGACAAAGATGAATAAAGCTGCTATAAACGTTTATATGCAGGTTTTTGTGTGAACACACGTTTTCAAATTATTTGGGTAAATACTTAGGAGCACAGTTGCAGGACTGTATAATAAGACTGTGTTTATCTTGTAAGAAACTGACAACCTGTATTCCAAAGTGACTATACCCTTTATACTCATATCAGGCATAAATGAGATCCCTGTTGCTCCACATCCTCATTCATATTTGGTGTTGTCAGTATTTTCCACTTTAAACATTCCAGCAGGTATGTAATGGTATCTCATTGCTTTAATTTGCAATTCCCTAATGACAAATGATGTTGAGGATCTTTTCACATGTTTAGTTGTCCTCTGTAAACTTCAGCTTTTTAATCATAATTATATTGAATTCCCATTCTAATAACTCCCAGATCTTTGTCATATTTGAATCTGATTCTGACATTTTTTTTTTTTTACTTGATACTGTAGTTTTGCTTGTAGCATGCCCTGTTTTGTTTTTTAAGTCAGACATGATGTATTGGGTAAAATGAATTGAGGTAGTCAAGGCTTTAGAGTGAAGTTTTGTGTTTATCCTGCTTAGATTTAGGCTGTGCCTAGTGTTTGGTAGAGCTGTGTTGTCAGAAGCTAAAATTACGTCTGTGTCCTTGTTTTTTTCTCCTTTGTTGTCTTTGGATTTTCCTAGAGCTCCCTTACATAAAGTCTGAGACTTGTAGTTCTATTATATGCAATCCTCTGCTCTACAGGATCCAAATTGACGTGGTGGCAAGGTGTATGTGAGGGGAGGGAGCCATTCTGTCATCACACAATGAGGTCTCAGTCTGTTAGTGAGTCTGAGTTGGATATTTTCCTTCCCCCACGTCAAAGGCTGAAGGGTGCTGGAGCCGGATATTTCTGTTTATTCAAGTTGAATGCTAGAATGGGCTGGAGTTGGGTATTTTTATTCTCCCAGGTTGGGTAGGGAGGGCTTTGAAAAAATCACAGACAGGCTTTAATAAAATAGTTTTTTTTTTTTCTTGAAAGCAGGTCTTGTTCAGGAAAATAGTAAGCTCTGGACATATTTCAGAATGGTTAATTTTCTTCACCCAGCGCTGGAAGCATAATAACATTTTTCTGTAATTTTTGTAATGAGTACCTGGTTAGATTCCTGGAGGTAAAACATGAAAGTGTGGGGTCCATCTGCATTGGGCCCCTTTAGGGTTTTTATTTCACAAACTGGTAAACTTTGTACCTCCAGCAATGATCCTAACAGTGGCTCCAGCTGTGGACTCTTGCTCCTGACAAGCTCTGATGCTCTGCATCCAGCTGTCCTTCCAGTTTTGGAGACAGCAGTTTGCCCATTGACCTCAATCCTTAAAGAATATAAGAGTAGTTGTTGATTTTCAGTTTGTTCAACTTTTTTCTGTGAGGATGGGAGTGACAAATTCCAAGCTCTGCATGTCATATCAGGAACTGAATGTCTCACAAACTCACATTTTGAAAGCATGTGCATAAAGGAATGGGAGGCATTTGTAGCCAATTTTTTTTTGCAGTTTACCACAAAAATACATGTTTTAGTGCTTTCAGTGACATTAATATATCTCTTCTCATTGTAAAAATGGCTGCATGAATTTATATAAGTAACAATTACCTAACATTTTTAATTTCTTACTTATGGGCCAGGAAGTGGTATGTATTATTGTATTAATCTTCCCTCAAGCATCTAATGTTAGGAATTGAGATCATTATTTCAAAGCAAAATAGATCAAAGTTTAAATAGATATGCGGTCCCTATAGTACTGTCTGCTTTCATATATACTCCTGGTCCTTTTGTTCTTTTAATCAGTAACATCAGGCCATATTTCCCAAAAAGCAATGTCAGCTATGTCCCAGGAAGTTTGGCCAATGGAGGCACTAGAAATCTGTCAAAAGTCAGGAGGAAGGAAAAGCAAAGACGCTTCTCCCTCTTCTTTTGTGCCCCGAGCACAAGGTATACTGTATATTTTGTATACCTAGCTGCTGCATTATGAGACAGCCTCAATGTCCATGGTGAGGCTTCATGTCTCAGCAGACACATCCACCTTGATTTGTGCTTTCAGGTTATTGCATAGACTCTAATAACAATAGCTCCTTCCTTTGCCCCACTAAGAGATAATAGAGGCATCTTTTCTTGCTAATATCTTAGTTGCCTCGTTTTACATTGCTCAACCTCTCAGCCTGCTTCATCACCTATGAATCTAATTCCATTTGTATAATCCATCTATTTTATTTATGGCTAATATTTTATTTCCTTTGGTTGAACTCATTTAAGCAGCAGCTTTCCAAAGTTTCATACCTTTTTAGAACTATAGATAAAATATAGACCCAAATCCAATTCCTAATCCTCCCAATCTCTGGTGCCTCTTATGTGAAATATTTAAGTTTCATATAAAATGAAACTTCTAGAAAAAGATTGATGTTCCCAGAAAGATTAGAGCAGATACTGCCTCTAAAAAATGAGAACAATGTCATTTGAAATAGAAATAAATATCAATGCAATACAACTGTTTGAAGACAAATGCAAAGAAAAGCCCCCATGAAGTAAAACAAAAAGTCAAAGACATGGATACTTGGAGATAAAACATTTACGGTTTAGCTGGAAAGAAGATTTTAAAAACAATGTAATATACTTACATCTTCTTGTAATGGTGGAGTGATTTGGGTAAATTGCCTTGCCCACAAGTAACATTTATAAAACATGGACAAAATGTTAATAATAACAAACTTTTTAGAAAGTGACTAAAAGTGGGAAGCAACTGGAGAAATATATCATTTGTACCAAAGAGATTTGATAGTTGTGGCTTCCTTTTTTGCATAAGATTATTACTTAATCGGAACATGCTGTTTGTATGGTAAAAAGTCATAGTCTTACTAGCTTGAGGTGTACAGAAAATAGGAGCTAGGAGAACAGATGAAAGCTGAAATGAGAAAAATCTGGAACAGAAGGAAATACATAGGAGATGTGCACAAATAACTTATACATAAACCCTGACCTCTATGCGTGAGAGTTCCTCGGAGATCCACAAGACCCAGTGAACAAACAGAAGCTGAAATCTGAAATAATTGAACAGATTTCAGCTGGTGTTCATTGATAGAGAGAGAGAGAGGGAGAATGAGAGAAAGGGAGAGGGCACTGTATTTGTAGGATCCACCCAAGTGAACTGCTTGCTGAATGGTGGGCATGAGTTTGGAAGATACTTCGGGGGAATATAGTAGAATCTAGGGGATTAATAACATATTATTCACAGTATTGTACAAAAAACTAAAAGTCACTAACCAGAGAGAGAAAATGTAGAATATGACCCATGCCTAAGGAAAGAAAAAGAATTGACACAGTCATTGAGATGAGCTAGAAGATGCACTAACCTTAAGGCAGCTGCTGTAAATATTTTCAAGTATTAAACAAAAATATACTTTAACAAATAGATGAAAAATTAACTACCTCATGAATAATAGACACTAGAAGTTAAACCAAATACAAATTCTAGAGCTGAAAAGTACAATAAATAAGATAAAAAGCACACTAGATAGGCTTGTTGATGGGATATAATAGAATGTAAAACTGTTTTACAGGTGACTTAAAGGTAATCAATAGAAATTACACAGTTACAAGAACAAAGACAAATGGATGAGAAAAAAATAAGCAAAGCCTGAGAGGCTTATGTAACAATATCAATCAGTTCAACATAATAGTAATCTTATCATCAAAAGTAGTTGGCAGGGAGGAGTTGGAAAACAAAATAAAGAAAGAATGGCCAAGACATTCCAAATTTAGAAAGAAACATTTATCTTTCAGATCCAAGAAGCATAGCAAATGCCACTGATGATAAATACAAAGAGAACTACAGCTAGCCACATCATATTCAAACTGTGGAAAGATAATGTTAAGCAGAAACTGTGAAGGCTGACATTACAAAAAGGGGAATATAGATACAAGTAACAACTGATTTCTCGCTAGAAGCAATGGAAGACACAAGAAAATTGAATGGAATCTGGTAAGTGCTGAAAAAGACTGTTTACATCAAATACTGTATCTAGCAAAATTATTTTTGCTAGATGAAACAGTGATGAAATAAAGGCATTTTCAGGTAAAGAATAACTGAGAAAATGGGTTGCCCATAACCTTCACTAAAATAAATGCTTACAGGAAGTTCAAGCTGAAGGAAATGACACAGAGGCTAACTCAGATTTGCAGGAATTAATGACAAGAAACAGACATGGTAAATGTGGGAAAATGTACAAGATTATGTCTATATGTCATTTACTTTATGCCCTTATTTTTGTTATTGGAATGTTATAACATTGATTATAAAGAATATAATTCACTTAGGTATGCTATATGTGATAATAACATAAATGGCACAAAAGTGTTGAGGTGCAACTGCACTGTTTCAGGTTTCCAAATTCTACATGATATAGTCCAATATTCACTCAAAAGGGATTCTAATTAAATTTAAAAGAAAAACCTCTAAAATTAATGCAAAGGGTTATATTTAAAGGACAAAAAGGCCTTAAAATTTAATACTGAAAATATTTTAATTTAGCAGAGAGCATAGAAAAGATTTAAACAAATGGATGAGAAAAATAGAAAATAAATAGTAAAACAGTTGACATAAATTTATATAGACATATATGAGTACTCCAATGGAAAATAAGTTTGTTAGACTTAATAAAACCAAAATATCCAACAATATATCTATTGAGATGCACTTTAAAAAATCATAAGTAGACTGAGATTACATTATCAGTGAGCAAAAAAAAAAAAAAAAAAAAAAAAGGCAGAGTGGCAATATTAATATCAGAAACCCTAGATTTCAAGAAAAGATATATTACTACATGTGAAGGACAGTTTGTAATAACAAAAGCTGCAGTACATGAGGAAGATATAAAAATTTAAATGTGTATCTTCCTGAAATCAAAATCATCTCAGTAAATGTGGCAAAAGCTTATTACAAATTTAGCATTCATTCAAGATGAAAATCTCTCAATATAAAAGGAATGAAACAAATTTCTTAACCTAATAAAGGTCATCTGGAAAGATATCACTAGCATCATATTTATTGATGAAAGAGTAGATTATTTCCACCAAGATTGAAAAATATTCAAGAACTCTTACTTCACCACTTCAATTCACCTTTGTACTAGAAATCCTATACAGTACTGAGAAAAATAAGTAAAAGGCATATAGATTTTAAAGGAAAAAGTAAAACTATTCACAGATGACATGCTCATGGATAGAGAAAATAATGAGGAATATGTCTTGGAGTAAAGTAGTAAAGTTAGCATGATTGCAAAGTATAAGGTCAATATACAGTAATCAATGATATATTTAGGTACTAAGAGTCGAAATTTGAAATTGAAATTGTTTAAGTTCCATTTATAATAGCATGATAAAATATAAAATATTTAGAGATAAATTTAACAAATGTGCAATGCATCTGCATGAGAGTTATAAAATATTGCTGAGAGAAATCCAACATACCTCAGTAAATATATTTAATGCAAACTCAGTCATAATCTCAGCAGGAATTTTTATAGAACTTGGCAACCTAATTCTAAACTCATATGTAAATTCAAAGAACCTTAAATAACCAAGGTATGATATGTAATGTTTATACATATTTTTGGAATACATATATTGATACAATGTGTGGTGATTGAATTAGGGTAATTGGAGTATCTGTCACCTCAAACATTTAGTTTTATCTTTGTGTTGGGAACATTACATTTCTACTAGCTATTTTGAAATACACAATAAATTATTGTTAAGTGTAATTTTCCTACTGTACTATCAAATACTAGAACTTATTTTTTCTATCTAAGTGTAGTTTTGTACCCATTAACTAACTTCTCTTCATCCTCTCCCACCCACCAACTTCCTTTTCCAGCCTCTGGTAACCACCATTCTACTCTCTCTCTCCATGAGATCCACTTTTTTAGCTCCCACATATGAGTGAGAAATTATGATTTCTGTACCTGGTTTATTTTACTTAACATAATAACCTCCAGTTCCATCCATTTTGCTACAAGTGACAGGATGTTATTGTTTTATGTCTGAATAATATTCTATTGTGGATATGTGCCATATTATCTTTATCCGTTAATCCATTGCTTGACATTTGGTTTGATTTCAGATCTTGGCTATCCTGAGTAGTAGTGCTGCAATAGACATTGGAATGCAGACATCTCTTTGATATACTGACTTCCTTTCGTGTAACTATATACCAAGGAGTGGAACTACTGTATTATATCTTAGTTTGACTTTTAGTTTTTTGATGAACCCTCCTACTATAGAGAAGCACTTTAAAAACATCATATGAAGACTGAGAGTAAATTATCAGTGAGCAAAAAATAAAAAGTAGGCTGGCAATATTAACATCAGAAAGCCTAGTAAGTTCATTTGAAACAAGTTCAATGAAACAAGGGGTTCTTTCAACCGAAAATAAATAACCTAACCTTGGAGAAATGTGTAAACTCTTTGTGAGTACAGTCTTTTTCTCTCAGCTCAAAACATGTTATCTCAGTTCAAAACAGTTCAAAAAGTGTTTTAAAATACATAAGAATATGGTTATAATGTTACTGCAAGGAAGCTGAAGCAACTGTAAGGAAGTTGAAGACAAGCAACCCAACACAAGAATGGCCAAAAAGCTTCACAGAGGAATAGGTTACCAATGTATACATAAAACGTTGCTAAATATCATTACTTGTGAGGAAAATGCGAATTAAAACCACAAGTTACTGATATAATCTCACTTAAATGCTAGAATTAAAAACAAGAGGCCCAGTGAGGTGGCTCATGCCTGCAATTGCAATACTTTGAGAGGATGAGGCAGGAAGATCACTTGAGCCCAGGAATTTGAGACCAGCCTAGGCAATATAGTGAGACCCTATCTCTACAAAAAATAAAATCAAGTAAAAATTAGCCAGGCATGCTAGCATGTGCATAGTTCCAAATACTTGGGAGTCTGAGGTGGCAGGATCACTTGAGCCTGGAAAGTAGAGGCTGCAGGGAGCCGCGATGGTGCTACTGCACTCCAGCCTCGGCAACAGAGCAAGACCCTGTCTCCAAACAAACAAACAAACAAACAAAAACATACAAACCTTAACAGCACCAAAAGTTGGGGAGGATGTGTGGGAACCACACACTTTTATATTACTGGTGGGAATACCGATGATCTAACTATTTTAGGGAAAGTTTGAAGTTTCTTGTGTTGTTACACAGTCACAGTAGTTTCACTCCAACTTTCCGAGGAGATATTTAAACATATATCCATAGAATGATACAACAAGAACATTCACAGCACCTTTATTTACAATAACACCAAACAAGAAATACTAATACCCATTAACAAAAGAATAGATGTACAGTTTGCATTGTTTTTATGTAAAGAAATAATACCTGTTAATAAAAAGTAACAAACTAGTAAATTCCCAACAATAAGGATTAAACTTACAGGCAAACCAAACACAAAAGCCTACACTATGTATGATTGCATTAATGGGAAGACTAAACAGTTAGTACCTACACATTTCATTGTATTGAAAGTTTACTTCAAAAACCCTATATGTGCACAATAGTGTAGAATTACATTTCAATAACCAATACAAACACCTTGCTAAGAAAATATCAACATTACCCAATTCCAATTGTAACACTTGAATATGATAAGAAAAACAAAGACTTTAAAATTTTGTCAATTATTAATCCCCAAAAGGTGCCAAGCCCAAACTGATTCATAAGCAATTTCTATCCGTTGTTAAAAATATTTTGTTATCCCATATTGCATAGACTTTACTAGAACAGGGAAAATGATTAAAAAGTTCGCATACACATTTTACAAGACCTGTAAAACTTCGATGCCAAAACTGAAATGAAATAGAAGAAATATAAGCTAAAGTCACATACACTGAAATTCATAAATTTAAAAAAAAATCAGAGGCCTTCATGATCTGAGTCTAAATGAGGAAATGCTATTAATTTGCAATGCTTTTAAAACAAAATGGCCAACATTTTAGAGAAGATTGTAAAGAAAGGTTTATTTAGGTTTAAATTTGACAAAACACAATTAAACTTATGAACATAATTTAATGTCATAGTTAACAAAATTCAGTTTATGATTGCTCTGTTGCCATTGTTAAGCATATTAAACATTAGCACTCCAAGACATTCATTATTGCTGTTATTATTGTTGTTTTCCTGAAGCCATGACATGCCAGAATTCCACTGCTTTCTCTTTACTCAACATTTGCACGCTGCAAATTATCATGTGGGCAGAGCATTTTTACAAAACAGTTTTGAGAGTTTCATCACTTTCTTCAATAACCTTTTAATCTTTTCACATTTAAGTACACATCTTACCTTAGTTATTTTTTGTCTTCGATTTTCTTATCTGGTTGAAATATGAAACTGTTTTTTAAATTTTTTTGTGATATGCCTGAACATCCTGTCTAAATTCACTCCTCTTCCTACCTTCATGCTCTGTTCTCCTACTCTGCTTTGTATTTGGCCTTGTAGTTTCTTGTCATATTTGTCACTAACCGGCACTTTATTTTTGTATAATTTGTTTATCTGTGTCTTCTAATAGAACATAATATCTATAACATGTAGAGACTTTATTCATTTGGTTTCACAGTTATATCCCCAACAAAGAAAATCATTCCTGACACACAGTAGTTGATTCATTAATATTTATTGAATGAATTACTTGTACTTTCAACAGTGAATTTTACTAACTCCTAAATTTCTACATCTTCTGTGATATCTATGATTTTATTGTGCAATCTGTTTATATCATATTTGTCAAATAACTAGAATTTCTGACAATCAGAGATAGACTTAAGGTTTATAGCATGAGCTGTGATAGACACCCAGTGTTAAACAGGGAGGGACATTTGAGTGGAGATCAATATAATTTACCAGATAAATAAAATTGCATTTTGGTCCTTTCTAGGAAACTTGCAATGCCAACTCACATTATGAATACTTAGATACTGGGTATCCGTGCATTAATAATACAATCTAGCAATATATCAAAAATATTAAGCCCAAACTAAAAGACTTTAATTGTAAAAATTCAAAGATAATTCAATATTATAAAATGTATCAATGTGTTTTATCTTTTTAAATATTATAGAAGAAAAACAAAGTAAGCTTATCTAACGGGACATTCAAAAAAGTATGTCCAAGTAAATGAATAAATCTTCTTAGTTCAAGGACAACAAAAATCAATATTGTAAAGACCTACTTCCTCCCCAAGGGGTTGTATACATTCAAGGCAATGCTACTCAAATCCCTACAGGAGTTTTTATAGAGTTTGACCAAGTATTTCTAAAATTTGAGGAAGAGAAAATTAGTATTGAAAGGAAGATGATATTGATATAAATTACAAACTAGCCGTTAGAACAGAAGAGAGTCTATGTGCATTTGAAAATTTGGTTAATGATAAAGTTGACTTTTCAGAGGGAGACAATGGCTATACAGCCCTGAGCTGTGCAGTCCATATTAAGGTCCCTGTGAATAGTGACCCTTAGTGAGGTGGGCCATACATGACCTGCAAGGTCACGCAGGGAAGCTGGCTTTTATGTCCTTAGTAAAACAGTAAGCCAACCAATAAATAATTTGTGAACATTAAGCCATATCTTTGGAGAACAAATGAAATTGATTGAAACTTTATACGTTTGCCCAAATCAATAAAAGATGGATCAAAGCACTCAGTCTTAAATAAGGACTTCAAAAAATGTTTAAAAATACATAAGAATATGGTTATAATGTTACTGTAAGGAAGCTGTCTTCAAAAAGACACCAAAATCAAAATCAATAAAGAAAAGATTTGAAAAATTCAACTGAATCACCCTTACCTTCATTAATTGAGAAAATATTATAAACACATATTAGAAGACACACAAAATGCTGAGAAAAATATATGTTGGGATATATTAAATTGTCCAAAATATGTACAGAACGTCTTCAAATATGTTTGAAAAACATACAACTTTAAAAAGTCCCACAATTTAAACATGCTTTAAAGAAGGGAAAATATGACTTGTAAAGCAAAAAAAAAAAAAAAAAAAAAAAAAAGAAAAGAAAATTTAAAAAAGATACTTAACAAAACTACTAATCAAGAACCTTTAAATTATAAATTAATTTTTAAACATAAAATAGATTGGTATTTTTAAAAAAATTAATGATGTCAGTTCTGGACAAGTTGATAAAACATCTACATATCTATACTTGCTTATAAAATAATAGTGGATTTGAAATCTGATAAAGCATCATTTTATATTTTTACTAAAAGTGCAAGATTTAAATTAGCTCTCATGAATCCATATTGAAAACAAAAACAAAACTGTAGAATGTGAATTATAGCTCTGAGTGCTACCCAGAAAAAAATTCAAATCTTAATGTACTTCAAAGCAAATATTATACAATTAAAATGAAATACATTGATCCATAATTATTTTATGTATATTCATTCTTTAGTTTGGTAGGTGAAGGTATACAAGATATACAAGAGAGGAATTTATATCTATACCATTAAAGTGCTTTATATGAAAATGTATTCTCAAGCAACTTATGTAATTTAAAATAGACAGTCCTCTGCTTAACAATGGTTCTGCTTATGATGTTTTTGTATTTTCCGATGGTGCAAAAGTGATATGCATTCAATAGAAATGGTACTTTGAATACCCATACAGCTGTTGTTTTTCACTTTCAGTAAAGTATTCAATAAATTATTTAAAATATTCAACACTTTATTATAACATAGGCTTTCTGTTAGATGATTTTTCCCCAACTATAGGCTAATGTAAGTGTTCTGAACATGTTTATGGTACACTAGGCTAAGCTACGATGTTTGGTAGGTTAGATGTGTTACATGGATTTTCAAATTAGGATATTTTCAATTTTCAATGGTTTAATGGATCATAACCCCATCATAAGTCCAGGACCATCTACATATAAAACTGTAAAATTAAATTATGTAATTACTGTGTGGAATACCTTTTAAATCAATTTAATTTATTTAACTTAGAGTTTTATTTTATTTTTTGTTTTCTCCAATAAATTACCTTTTAAATACATTTAATTCTTCACTAATATTTTTTCTGCCTTTCAATAGGCAAAGTCTGTGCAGTCAGGCCACCAGCACTGCCTTGGAGCTGGTGTTTCCATTTAATCTGGAATGAAGAGGCCTGGGCTAGTCTCCTCTTCCTGCCAGTGTCCTAACAATGGTGCTCCTGCCCTCATGGCTTTGCACAGTGCACTGTGCCATCTAGTTCTAAGAAGAAGGCTTGTGAATTAACTATCTATTATAAGAACCGTACTTCGAATCATTTTGAAAAATTGCTTTTGTAAGATTGATTCGAGCGCTTCTAAATTGTGCATATTTTGTGTTTAAAAGAAACTGCACACTTGCCATTTTGCACTTTCTCACATGTTACCTTCGAGTACCTATGAAACTCATTTTAGAATCTGCCTTTTACATTGCCATGTGGTTCCTGACATGAAATAAAATATTAATGCCTTATATCTTATGCTGTAAATAATTGATGTTGTTGTCCCATGCGCTCTAAGTGATATAAGCCTTCAACTATGGCTGTTCTTTAATTCAAGCCATGTCTCTTCTCCTTGCATTTGAGAATACTTCAACGGACAGGAAAGCAAAAGAGAAAGTGTGATAAAAGCTATGTGTTTATCTGAATATTCATATTCTGCTGCAGATGTTGTGTACCTGGCTGCTGAGTTGCTTGAAACTTAACCATAGTTAGTGTACCCTGTCTAAAACTTGCCACAATTTAATATCAATTTTTTTTTCTCAAGTCTCTTGTCCTCAGTAGCATAACTTCAGACAAAATGTACCTATTTTCCAGAATGAGGATCCTGGCTAAACCAATTCTTTTCTCTCTGGTTAAATATACGATCTCTCAACAGTGCCTTATTTTGCTTGTTTTCATACATTTAATGTCTGGCCTGCAGTATGAGAAATAGAAGAAGAGAAAAGAGGCCAGAGCAGCAAAGACCAGAGAGGGGAGAGAGAGAAACCACAAAACATATTTTTGCAACAAAATTCTAAATAAATGTTAACTGTCAAGAAAACTTAACTGTGAAGATTTTAGCCATTTTTTAAAGAATTTCAAAAGATCAATGAAAAGTTAACACTATTGCATTGCTTGCTCCACAGCCATCTACTCACTGCATACATCCTCATGTCTCTACCCAGCACTGCACGCTCAGACACAGGTACCAGCTCCCACTGACACAACATTGCACACTTACATGCCACAAACACTCTCAGCACAGACACATTTGTCTTTACTCATCATCAACGCATATGTATGTATCTGCAGACTCACTGACCCTCATTTATATTCCTGCAAACACTCACATACACACACACCCCATACCGCCTATTGTTTTGAATCAACTGTGACTCCAATAGTCCTGCAGAATTTTATCAGGCAAAGGCCAAAGGAAAGACTGCAGTATGAACTTGACAAAGGATGACAGAATGAAGAGAATAAGTAGAAGCTTTTCTTGCTTTCAGTTTTTCTCATCTCCCGATCATTCCCCAGCCTGTTATCTAGATGTAATGGCAGTGCAGAGAGCGTTTCCATCAGGTTTAATTGTGTGGCCATCTATGTCTTCTCAACCCTTGTGAGAAAAGGAAGCATTCTTAGCTCTGAGCTGTTGCTGTTCACATTCTTGAGTCTGTAATGTCAGATGCCAATTAAGAAGCTACAGGCTCTGGAAGCCAAGTTGGCACTCTTAATCACAGCACTGCACTGTTTTTCAAGCAAAACTACTTCTACCACATACTTCTTTCTCAAAGCTTACCTTGACTCACAATTTAGTTTCCTGGGACTCAATAACATTTATTGTTTCTGTGGCAGTCCTAAAATTTACCACTGTTTTTTCCCCCCTTTTGCAGAGGAATCTTCAGCTTTGATTTGAATTACCAGATAAAATATAACACACATCTAAATTTGAATTCTAAATAAATAATAATATTTATGTAGTATAAGTATAGCTCCCAAAATAAGTGGAACAAGCTTATTCTAAACATAGTTATTTATTTTAAATTCAAATTTAATTGAGCAGAGTGCATTTTTATTTGCTAAGTCTCACAACCTTAACTCTGAATAAGAAATGAGATAATTTAATAATAAAATAATAATTAAAATTGACACTAATTTGAAAAGGCAAAAAGGAGTCAAAAACAAAAAGATTAATCTACAATTAGTATTAAAATGGGAAGCATATCTAGCTCCCAGATCTTGGTTTCTAATACCATTCTCCAATCAAAGGAAACAGAGCTCCTTGGAGAAATGACTTACTCTATGACAGGGGCATAAAAAAATACAAGATAAGCCAGTAACATCTTGTAGTACTCAAGAGTAAAAAGTGTTAAAACAAAAAACAAATAGAAAATAAAACCCACGATGAAGAGAAATTTCAAAAGGACACAAAATGCAATTAAAGAGCTCCCAGTGGTCAAATCCGGAACAATTTGAGCTACAAGGTAAATGAATTAGTTTTATATTATAATGTGAGGTATAAAATAAATAGCCATAAATACTGATATAAATATATGAATGAATGGATGAATGAATGAATACATAATAAAAGACAAATTGTACATGTAGAAGTCCAAATAATTTATATAGATGCTACACCCACAAAGGGATAGAAAATAACTCCACATGCCTTAAGCATAGGTGGCACATAGTGACTTCCTTCCAAATAATATAGTATTATTACAAGGTAGAAATAAACAGTAACTTTGCAGTGAAGGAGCCTGTAAACTTATTCAGCCAGGTGATCAAGGTCAACAATAGTGATAAACTATGTTCATAGCACGCACACTTGACATGATCTGAAGAGAATGGCATTATCTTAATAGAGGGTTATTCTACAAAATACTGACTGGTCCTCCTCAAAGCTCATAAGGTCATTTAAAACAAGAAAAATATGGGAAGCTGTAATAATAGCCCAGAGGAGCCTAAGGAGGTATGAAAACTAAATGTAATGTGACATTATGGTTGGGATCCTAAAACAGGAAAAGAACATTAGAGGGGAAAAATGCCAAGGAACTCTGAATATACTATGGACCTAATATAAAAATAAGATATCAATATTGGTGATTGTAACACTATCATTGATTATAGCTAGCATACCAAATATAGTAAATATGTCATACATAGAGGAAACTGGGTGTAGGGTTTATGGGTACTCTCTGTATAATCTTCATAATTTTTGTGTAAACTACTTTAAAAATTAAAGTTTACTAAAACGTTAAATTGCTACTAGGCAGTCAAGAAAGACCTAACAACAAATCTCTTCCACCCAAAAAAGGCTTTTTAGAATAACTGAAAAAGTCACCCTAACAACACTCAATCTGTTTGAGAGGGAGCTTTGCATGGGATTCTGTCAATGACAAGGAAGGAAGGAAATCGCTGATCTGCACTTACTAACACTAGGGCTTTGACCCGTCCAAATGGGAAGAGGAATGAGCGATATCCTCCATGCTCTGCCTCTGCCCTATGTCTTGAACAAATATGGTATGGATCATGGATGAGTTTCAGTAATTGTGATATAATTATGGCCAGGGAACAGGAAATGCCAAAACAATAGCCTCCTTTTAATGGAGTTTCAGTAAAGGTTAAACATAGAAAGACCAACAAAGAAGAATCAAAGTGCTTCTTTCTTGAAAGATGCACAAATCCTCAAATCATGATGTAGAGCTTTCATAAAGCCTGATTTGTGTGATACGTTGTATGCTTCTGATCTGACCACCCGTTTCTCCTATCAGTCTAAGGCATGTGAATTTTCTCATCCTCTTGGTCATCAGATGAAGAAAGGAAGTAGAGAAGGAAATGAACGCAAAATCATTATGCTTCAGAGACACTGAAGTCTTAGCTCAACCAGCTATGTGGCTGCTGAGAACTAGGAAGGTCCTGAGAAGTGGTGGAGACAGAGGCAGAGTGTCTACACTTGCTCTTTAAGACCCAGTAGCCCAACCTACCACTAAATACAATCCAGTGAGTGTTTCAGACTTAGACTAATCCAATCAGAAACTTCTCCCCTGGAAGTGACCTATGAAGAAGTGGGCAGAAGTTGGCCTAAGATGGAGAGAGCTTAGAAATTCTCTTCCTATCATTAATGCAGGGAAAAGACTGTACTCACAAAGAGTTTACACATTTCTCCGAGGCTAGATCATTTATTTTTAGTTGAAAGAACCCCTTGTTTCTATATTAGATAACTCTAGGGTCTCAGAAATAGAAAGAATTCTGAGTACCTCCACTGAGTGAGGCAATGAACTATATCTGGGTCATAGATTTTTGAAATGGGAAGAGTCACAAGTCAGTACATGGAGAGAGGTGGAATCAATCAAAACAGACATTGCACTTTCAATGACGTATCTGTTTCATAGTGCAAACGTATCTGATAGATTCAATCAAAACAAACATTTTGGCAATGCGTCCACTTATGAGAAGGCACAGAGTAAATAACAATAATGCTGTGTTACAACAAGTCTTATTATTTATGGAACATTGGGTGAATATGTTCTAACCTTGTTGTTCCCATATATCAGGCATACAATCATTTTACTCTTTTGATCCTTATTTACATAAGGAGCAGGCCATATTTGTTGACACCTTTTAGCTCTAAATAAAGTATTCCATGAGACACTTAAACTTGACAATTGTATGGATCAAAGTACCAAATGTTTTTTAGAGTGAGTATTAGATCCAATATAAATGGAAACAGAAAGGATTGCTGGATCACTTAATGTAACTCAAGTACAAAATAGAGTACACTGTGGAACATCACATAATACTCATTGAGGGATGGATATTAGTATACCAGCTCACCAGAGGTCCATAAGAATATAACCAGCCTGCCTCTGAGATCATGTTACTCAGTATGCTTCTGGCTGCAAGTAAGATAATAACTGAATAAATGTGGCTTAAGCAACACAGGTTAACATTATTATTTTTTTTGTCAGACAGAGAGATGTCCAGATACTTGGCTCACAACTCAAAAGTGTCACGAAGTTCCCAGTCATTCCAATTCTTTTTTTTTTTTTTTAATTACCTCCTTTGTCTCTCAGCAATGTCTCACCACATGATTGTAAGATGGCTGTGGCAGTTCCACAAATTAGGTCCTCATACAATAATGCCTGTAAGAGGAAGATAGGAACACACTCTCCTCTGGCACCTCTTTTAATTGGGAAGAAACATATTGCCCAGAAGCCCCCACCCTGTTCTAGGAGACTTCTCATGTGTCTCTAATTGGTCAGTAGCTAGTACCCAATAAACGAAGAGGGAATAACAAAATTAGACTATGACTACTTTGCAAAGGAATTAATGGACCTAGCTAACAATCATTAATATCTGTGTGAACATCACTGAAAGACAAGCAGTTAGATATCCTATACCTCCTGCCAGATGAAGGGGTCTTGCTAAAGAGATTACAATTGATCATGCGTCTAGATTTAATTACCAATTTTTATAGAATGCATAGAACAGTGAAACATGATAAACTACACAACAAGAATGCAATCAGTAAAATCTGTATTCTGGAAAAGCTCATCACAGAAATAATCAAATGTCTTTGGTAAAAAACATACAAAAATCAAAATTAAAGAGACAGGAGAAGAAATCTATAGACTAAAATATACCTATGTGATACAACAACAACAACAAAAATGTGTGAAATTTATTTGAATTCTGATTAAAACAATCAGCCCTTGAGATTTTTTTAAAAAGCATTTATGTCAATTTTAGACTTTCTTTTAGGGATCATTTCTGCAAGCAAGAAAAGTGGGGCAAGAATAAATGTTTGCCCGGAGTCTAATGATCCATCTTACTGAAATGGCCTAGAAAATGTCTATGTTGCCATACAATAAGAAAAGTTATTTCCAAACAGACATATTTTAAGGTTAAATGATATTTTCACAGACGCTGTTTATTTGCTTCCTGTGTTCCATTTCCCACTGGGATTCATTTCAGCAAAGACAACTGTTATAGAAGTATTTTTGGTCCAGAGCTATTCAAGGAAGTGTTCAGCATCTCTTGAGAGAGTTCGTTCTCAAGAGGCAGGCAGCACAAACTTTATGAGTCTCACAGGCACAAAATGGAATAATGCACCTTCATCTTTGGAATTTACTCAGACCCTTCTATGTTGGCTGAGTTGAGCTATTTCACTAATTAATAATGGATGATCTAGATAGTATTTCATATGTTATAAAGCCTTTTACAAGCTTTTTTTTTTTCCAATCTGAACTCCTCAAACACTATATAAAGGAGGTGATTGAGAAGACTAGAGCATTATAACCAACTGAACACTTTCTAGATTCTAGGCAATTTGTTAATATTTATTTTCTCAATTTGTAAACAACCCTTGCTAATAGCTTTCCCTTCATTTTACCAATTGGGAAAATTGAAATTCTAAGCGATAATGAGAATAGACCAAAGCCTTGCTGTAATTAAGTGCTCAGTCTCAAAAGATAAAATGTGATGCACAGATGCTGAGTTAGGTGCCTTATATATTATGTGAATATGAATCAAGTGATATAGGGCTCAGTACTGTATCAAGATAACAATACATGGAATTGTAGGAGTGAACTTCATTTATAGTGAAACAAAGGAGCAAAATAAAGTACATGATCTTTTTAATAATCAGAAGTGAATTCACCTTCCACTGCCAGGTAGCTGTGCACAGTGAGCAAGTCATCTTTGTTAAGACCTAATTTCCCTATTGTAAAATGTGCGTATTTATATCTTCCAAGTGTGGCTAGATATACACTCTGCCCTTTGGCCTCTATACTTTGTGCTGCCTAACATCTACCTTACTGACTTATTTCTTTTTGTAAACTGGGAGCTGCGTGAGGGCAAGCACTACATCATAACAAATATTGGATTTTTGTTCCTTGTGCAACTCAGACACATGCTTAACAACTGTCCAAAAATATTTAGGTAATGTAAGACATAATTTCTATCTAATTTTTCACAAATCAAAATCTCCCTTACCTTTAGATTTTTTGTATAGAGATAACAGTAATAAAATGTATACAAAAATATGTTAGCGACAAATAACAGCAATATTAGGTAATAATTACAAAATAATTTTTGTACGTAAAGCTAGTCCTTGAAAGTGCAACTAGAAGACTCCAATAGCAGCAGGCCTTTTCTAGAATATTCCCTTAGTATACCCATTACATCCACTAAATTATATTCAATTCAACCCTGACATACATGTTTAGTCTCTCAACATTATGCATGATGTTAGCTGTGTGTTTGCCGTAGGTACTCTTCTTCGGATTGAAGAAGAACTCTTTTATTTTTACTTTCAAGAGTTTTTACTGGGAATTGACATTAGATTGTATCCAATGTGTTTTCTACTTTCCTGAAATGATTACATGTTATTTTTTTTTCTTAGTTTGCTAAGTATCATATGTTCAATTATAATAATTAGATTTGGAATGTTTAATGTACCTAGCACACATGTTTGGGATCAAATGCACTTGGGGTTATGAGGCATTATATTGTCTATATATTGGTGAATTCTATTTCCTAAAATTTAGTTTTAAACTTTCATCAATATTCATGAAAAATATTTGCATATTCTCTTTTTATTCACAGTATCTTTTTCTGCTTTTGTTTTAGAATAATTCTGATTTCATAGAGTGAGTTTGGAAATATTCCCTTCTCTTCAATTTTCTGAAAGAGTTTGTGTAGAATTAGTATTTTTTTAATGTTTAGTAGGACACAACAATGATATCCTGTGAGCTAGGAATTTTTTCTGTGGGAAGGATTGTGACTTTAGGGTCAGTCATATTATCATTTGTTCTTCAATGAGTTTTTATAGTTTGTGTCTCTCAAAAATATGTCTATATCCTCTAATCATTTATTGACAGAAAATTGTTGGTAATATTACTATACCAGTCTTATGATATATGTGGACTGTGTAGTTACATTGCCTCTCTGGTCTCTAACATTGGTCATTTACGGTCTTCCTTTATTTTTTCCTGATCATTGCAGTTAAAGTTATATCATTTATATTTATTTACTTATATACAAAATTACCTTTTGACTTGCTTTTATTTATTCACTTTGTATTTTATGTTTTATTGATTTCTGATCTGCTATTTAGTATTCCTTCTCTTCTTTTAACTTTCATATTCATTTATGCTTATTTTATTAGTTTATGAGGAAGCTGAGAACATTAATTAGGTATTTCTTCCTTTCTAGCATAGCTATAATTCTTTCTCTATATACTCTTTCAGCCGCATCTCACAAATTTTATTTTTTTTAAATTTTTGATTCAATTAAAAATACTTTCTATTTTTTCTTTTAATTTTCCATTGACCCATGGATATTTTTAAAAATTAATTTAAATTTCAGATGTTTAGAATATTTACAGGAATATTTTCAGCTTATTGATTTCCAGTTTAGTTCTGTTGTGGCCAGAAAACATATTTCATTTAATTTGAATCATTTTACATTTATAAATATATTTTATAACTGATAAAACAGCATTTCTTGGTGTATATATATATACATAAACACATAGTTTTTTATGTTTATTTTAGGTTCAGGGGTACATATGCAGGTCTATTATATCAGTCAATTGCATGTCACAGGGGATTGGTGTACAGATTATTTCATCACCCAGGTAATAAGCCTAATATTTGATAGGCAGCTTTTTAATCCTCACCCTCCTCCCACCTCCCACCCTCCTCCCACCTCCCACCCTCAAGTAGGCCCTTATGTGTGTTCCCTTCTTTGTGTCCATATGTATTCAGTGTTTAGTTCCCATTTATAAATAAGAACATGTGGTATTTAGTTTTCTGTTCCTGAGTTAGTTGGCTTAGGATAATGGCCTCGAGCTCCATCCATGTTGCTGCAAATGACATGCTTTCATGATTTTTATGGCTGCATAGTATTCCATAGGTGTATATCACATTTTCTTTACCTAGTCTGCCTTTGATGGGCATTTAGGTTGATTCCATGTCTTTTCTTTTGTGAATAGTGCTGTGACAAACATAGATGTGCATGTGTCTTTGTGGTAGAATGATTTATATTCCTTTGGGTATATATCCAACGATGGTATTGCTGTGTCAAATGGTAGTTCTCTTTTAAGTTATTTGAGAAATCACCAAATTCCTTTCCACAAGACTGAAATAATTTACATTTCTACTAGCAGTGCACAAGCATTCCCTTTTCTCCACAATCTCACCAGCATCTATGTTTTTGTTTTTGTTTTTGTTTGACTTTTGAATCAGTCATTCTGACTGGTGTGAGATGGTATCTCATTGTGGTTTTGGTTTGCACTTCTCTAATGATTGGTGGCATTGAGCATTTTTTCATATGTTGGTTGGCCACATATATATCTTCTTTTGAAAAATATCTGTTCATGTCCTTTGCTTACTTTTTGATGGGGTTGTTTGTTTTTTGCTTTCAAACTTGTTTAAGCTCGTTATAGATTCTGGGTATTAGACCTTTGTCAGCTGAAGAGTTTGCAAGTATTTTCTCCCATTCTGTAGTTTGCCTGTTTACTCTGTTGATAGCTTCTTTTGCTGTTCAGAAGCTCTTTGGTTTAATTAGGTTCCATTTGTCAATTTTTGTTTTTATTGAAATCACTTTTTGCATCTTTGTCATAAAGTTTTTCCCATGTCTCATGTCCAGAATGATACTTCCTAGGTTACACTTCAGGGTTTTTATAGCTGTTGGTTTTAGATTTAAGTCATTAAACTATCTTGAATTGATTTTTATATATGGTGTAAGGAAGGGGTCCAGTTTTAGTCTTCTGCATATGGCTAGACAACTATCCCAACACCATTTATTAATAGGGAGTCCTTTCCCTATCACTTGTTGCTGTTGATTTTGTCAAAGATCAGATGGTTGTAGGTAGGCAACATTATCCCTGGGATCTATGTTCTGTTCCATTCTATCTGTGTCTGCTTTTATACCAATACCACTCTGTTTTGGTTACTGTAGACTTGCAGTATGATTTAAACTCAGGTAATGTGATGCCTCTAGGTTTGTTCTTTTTGCTTAGGAATACCTTGGTTATTCAGGCTTCCTTTGTGGGGGAGGGGTTCATATGAATTTTAAAATAGTTTTTCTTCTAATTCTGTGAAGAATGTCATTGGTAGTTTGATAGGAATAGCATGAAACCTGTAAATTTCTTTGGGCAGTACAACCATTTTGGCAATACTGATTCTTCCCAAACATGAACATGAAATGCTTGTCCATTTGTTTGTGTCGTCTCTGTTCTCATTGAGCAGCTTTTTGTAATTTTCATAGAGGTCTTTCACCCCTGTGATTAGCTGTATTGCTAGGTATTTTTTGGTGTTGCTATTGTGAATGAGATTGTGTTCTTGATTTGGTTCTCAGCTTGAATATTGTTGGTGTATATAAACGCTACTGAGTTTTGTAGATTGATTTTCTATCCTGAAACTTTGCTGAAGTGGTGTACAAGGAGCTTTTGGACAGAGACTATGTGGTTTTGTAGTTACAGAATTATATTATCTGTAAATAGACATAGTGTACTTTCTTCCTATTTGGATGCCTTTTA
Source organism: Macaca fascicularis (assembly GCF_037993035.2). NCBI lineage: Eukaryota > Metazoa > Chordata > Mammalia > Primates > Cercopithecidae > Macaca > Macaca fascicularis. The sequence continues at coordinate 145,955,520 of NC_088382.1, forward strand.
TTTATTTATCTTGCCTGATTGCTGTGGCTAGGACCTCCAGTACTGTTTAATAGGAGTGTGAAAGAGGGCATCCTTATCTTGTTCTGGTTTTATACTTGCAAAGCATTTTTACTCTACTATCTTTCTTTGGAGTGTCTTATAAATTAAATCATATTGATATACATAGTATTGTTCTAGTGTTCTATATCATTAATGAGTTTCTCACACTTGCTATATCAATTATTGAGAAAGGACCATGAAAATTTCTAACTGTAATTGTGGCTTGGTTATATTTTCTTGCAGTTCTAACAGTTTTTGCTTTATGTATTTTGTTTTGAGTAATACAACCATTTAAATTTGTTGCAGTCACTGGATGTATTGACCCTTTTAATACCATAAAATTATTGCCTTTTTCTTTGGTAGGATTTACTTCTCTGCAAACTAGTTTTTATGATATTAATATCACCTCAACAATTTTCTTTTGATCGTCACTTGTTTTTTTTTTTTGTATTTTTATTTTTGTATTTTTAACATTTTTATATATTTACACTGAAAATGTGTTTCTCATAGGTGGTGAATGGCTTGGCCTTGCTTTTTAAAAATTCAATCTGACAATCTCTGCCTTTTCACTAAGTGTTTAGATAATTTACATTTTCTGTGATTATCGGTATGGACAAGTTTAAGTCAGTATTCTTGTTATTTATTTTCCATCTTGTCCCATATATCCTTTGTTAATCAAATGAAAAAACTGGGGTCTTTTAAAATATATTTTCTGCCCCTCAATTTCTTCAGGAAATCCAGTTTCATGTCTGTTAAGTTTTCTTGAAGTTTTACTATAACTCACTGCTCTTATTGTCATTTTTAAAATTGATTATTCCTTCTAGCCTGCCTTTTAGATAGTCTGAATTTCTGTGCCTTCAAGTTCACTAATCTTTTCTCCTACAATGTCTAGTCTGCTGTTAATCCTATGCAGTGTGTATTTCATCTCAGACATTGTAGTCACCTTATATAGAAGTTTGATAATTGATTTAAAAATTTTTAAAAAAAAGTTTGATTTGGATCATATATATGTGTACACACACAGACACGCACACACATACAGACACACACAACACTCCTTAATTCTACTTAACTGAACATAAGGAATATAGATCTAATTATTTTAATGTCTTTATCTGATAATTCTAACATTCGTGTCATGATTAAGTATGTTTTAACTGAGTTTATCTTCTTCTTATAGGTTGAACTTTCTAACTTGATTTTGAGGGAAGCCTGGTAATATTTTATTAGGTTCCAGATATTCTGGGCATTATCTTGACAGGTGATAGATACTTTTGTATGTCTACAGATATTCTTGATCTTGGATCTTGGACGTAGTCAGTTACCAGAAAGTAGTTTGATTCTGTTTGATCTTAATCACAATATTTCTTATACAATACTACAGCTGTGTTTACTCTAAAGTTAATATCCCACTTTGGTAAGACTCTACTGAGTATTCTGCCCAATATCCATAAATTATGAGATTTTCCTTTCTGTCCTACGGGATCAAGTACTATTCCCAGTCTGGAATTCCCATAGCACCACTCCCATGAATTCTTTCTGTGGTGTTTCCGACAGCATTAGGCTGTGGGATGTTCTGATCAGTGTTGAGCTGAATACATTGAGGAGGATGTTCTTCATATTTCTCAGCTATCCTTCCTTCCAGTACACCGTCCTGTAAATGTCAGTCACCTTGATCTCCAACACAAGTCATTGTACTTTCATAGCCCTGCTTGTTTGTAGGTGGCTAGAGACAGAGACAGGGGTCTGGCAAGTTCCAGTTTGTCTTCAAATGCTTCTACTCTAAGTCCAGGGTTCCTTCTCAAATACCAGGCCTACTGACTGAGAGGAAACAACCAAATGTGTTTTTCTAAGCTCAGAGAAGCAATAGCAATGTAAATTTCTACCTTAACCCATGGAAGTTCCACTCCAGAAACTGGATATGTGTAGCTTCCTGCAGCCTTCAATTTGTTCATCCATTCCTGGGCTGCTCAGTAATATTTGAAACTATTTTATGACCTTTAATTTCCCAAGTATTTCCAACAATTGTATATTTAATTTGTATATTAACAATTTGTTTTATGTAACTAAACAGTTTATTATTCAGCTGCTCTGAGTGGGCCCTAAATGATTGTTATTATTAATAGCTCAGAACTGTTTCCAGTGCAACATAATTTAAATATGAGAATCTGGAATTAGCTCTCCAATTTTATTATCTTTAGAGGCCCTGATGTCCATGTTGCCAGTGATAAAGGGACATTGATAGTTCATAGCATATAAAATTCAGTAGAGACTTTGGAATTATGGTCAGAATATTATGCTTCACTGTTTAGATATGTGAAGTATAAGAGAATGGTTACATAAATTATCTCCTCTGAAATGACCAAGTGCTTGTAGAAGGCAAGCTTTTGGTTGGCCAAGGATTTGCCACCATAGAATATTTTAGGCAGAATAAGTTGACAATAATGGAGTTATTAATGGCTTCTTGGTTGCAGAATACCTTGGAGTAAGTAAGTGTTTAGCTCAGCTATTTAAATTTCAACTTCAGCACCTGATTTAGAGACCAAAGAGTTTCTTGGGCTTCCCTGAAGGAAACTTTGTCTCTTATAACCACAGGAATCAGATTTTCTGAACCCAAAACCCAAAGTCCTATCTTTTGGATGAGTGGCAGCTGAATTACAACAGATTGAATTCACAACATCATATATCAAAGTGAGGGAATCGTTTGCAAAAAAAAAAGTACAAAACCCTGTAAGTCAACATGGACAGATTCTGAAGACATTTTAACCCTAAATTTTACTGAACCTCTTTACCAATGGAAATAAGCACTTTTTCTTGTTTTATGAGTTTAATCTCTTCTTGCCTAAAAAAACCTGTAATAGCTTCTTCCGAGATAGAATTCTGGCAGGGTATTGCTAATTCTCCACAGCACCTGCTCCTGTCACTCCTCACTTCTCATTTCTCAATTCTAGATCTACCCCAGAGGATGAGGTACAAAATCTGAGAGACACTCACACCAAAAGCAGTACATGATCTTATTAGTATATATTGAAAGACAAGAAGGATCATATAGGAGAATGAATTCTAAATGTGTTGTGTCAGGAGCAAGGAGTAGAATATTGATCTGGCTAATTGATTGATACAGGCGCACTGAGCAGGATTACTGGATCCCAGGTGTTCATTTGAGTACTGGGGGTGACTCTTAGAGTTGGCTTATTTCCTTTCTGGACTGAAACCTAAACCCTAAGTTGGTCCACACAAAATAAAATTCAAATGTCAGCACTTTCTTGATCGCTGTATAGAAAGGTATCTAAAGGTTTGGGAAATTAGAAGCAAGAATAGATTTATTATAATTGGGCTGTTTACCCCTACTTTGGCTATAAAGCCTAGAAGGACACAGCCAGCTTACTTCATTAGTATGCCTTTCAAACTCTTCACAAGGATTGTAGAAAGACATCATTATAAGATTTTAAAAATGTATCTCCATTAATTTATAAACAGGAAGTTTCTAAACCAGATTCAGTCCATTATTTAATTATGGAATGTTTACCTTGTGTTGGTTTTCCATGCCCAAGTTCTTTCTTGAGGTAATGCTAGGAAGGGGGATATCACATTGCATGTATAGATTGGTTCTATAGGAAAGAAACCTTGAAATTATGAAACTTGGAGTTTACATAGGAACTGCTGCACATCTACCCCACCTCACCTCCAGAGAGAGGAAGAAAGACCTTTGTTCTTTAATGTACTCAAGTCCTTTCTGGAGAGTAGAAGACGGTCCATACCTCAGAATGTAAGTGTTTAGCTCTGGAGATTATAAGAAAGTCTTTGTTACTTTTGAATGAGAGCATATGGCTATACCAAAAAGGAGACAGATGTCTTCATATCTATTACCCTTACAATCAGAAGAGCAAATGGTTCTGGGGAAATAAGGAAGAATTCTCTATCTTCATAGCATCCCAACTTTTTTTGTTCAGAAAAACATGACATGCAAAAATATAAAAATATTCGTATTGTTTTTGACACATTGATGAGGGAAGCACACATTTTTTAACAGCTTTGTAGTTATTCTCAGCAGGCTAGTTATAACAGCAGGGAATGTTTTCTTTAACCCAGGCACTCTAGATTCAATGGAAATGGTAAGATTCAACAAGGGTCAAATGGTGCTCTTAATAGCCAGAGAAGCGTGGACATGGTTACTGCAATAGGCAGAAGAGATGATATGATAAGGTAATTAGAACGGCTTGACTAGTAGAGCTCTTTAATATTGACTAAGTTGATCATTGCATCCTTAGGTAAAATTTAGTAGGCAGCCAATTAAAGTTTCCTTTAATTTGGGTAAGGGGAACAGCTCTAGGTCCAGTGAACAAGTTGCTCATTTTTGCCTCAGGAGAAATGGTTAGAGGTGTGGATCTACACTGATTTGTAATCAGTAGCTAATAGTTGGGCTGAATCTCATGGACTTAGAAAGAATATAATTGGAAAACTGATTATATGAAGCTATGAGAAAGAAATATTTATGTAAACTTTTCTGAATATGAACAAAATGTAAAGATATTTGTGTGCCAGTGAATGACCTCAGAATTTTAGTCATCAGTGGACAAGTTGACCCATCTGTGGATATCAGTCAACTTTTCTCCAGCTACACCTGTCCTTACACTTGTCTACAATGGGTTTATGGACAAAATGAAAATGGCAACAGGAGTGGAGGTTATGCATGAGCTCAGCAGCATAGTTTTCTACTCATCAAGGCTGATCTGGCTACAGCCACTAGTGAGTCGCCAACCTGCTAATGACATAGACCAATACTATTCCCCAAAGGGATCAGTCAGTGTGAGGGTAGGTTGTTTATATTCTACCATGTCCATCCTGGATGAAGCAGTAGATTATTCTCACTGGAATGGGCACTTACTCTGCTCAAAATGCTTTGCCCAAACCATGATCTTTTGACTTAGAGAATGTCCTATTTATTATCATGGTGTTCCACTTAGAATTCTTTATGGCCAAGAAATTCATTTTACAGAATATGAAGTGCAATGATGGACTTTTGCTCATAAAATTCACATGTTTTTTAATGTCACCCATCACATGAAAGCTGAGAGAAAAATTGAATGTTCTTTCTGGAGTTTCAATTGCAGTGCCAGCTGAGTGACCATGATTTAGGGGCAATGCAATATTCTATAGGATGCATATGTGCTCCAAACTAGCTAGAATAATATGGAATTATAGCTCCTCTAGCCAGAACCTATGGGTCTAAAATCAAGGAGAGAAATGGGAGTGACTTCTTTCACTATTAACTCTAATGATGAATTAGTAAAATTTTTGCCTCTTATCCCCACAACTTTGGTTTCTGGTTTGAAGATCTTTGTTTCTTGAAAGGAAAGTTCTTAGCAGGAAACATGTTAATAGTATGTTAAACTGGAAAGTAAAGGTGTCATTTGACCACTTTCTACTTCTCGGGTCCATGAATCAAACAGGAAAGAATGACATTATTACCTTGGCTGGGGTAATTGATTTTCAGTTTTGTTGTTATGCTCAAGAAGAATAAGGAAGATTATGTCTTGAATGCAGGAAATCTCCTTGGATGTATCTTAATATTTTCAAATCCAGAGATAAAAGTGAATGAAAACTCACAGCACAATACACATAGGACTGCTAATAGTCTAGACTCTTCAGAAACAAAGGTTTCAATAACCCCACTAGTTGAGAAACTAAAAACAACTAAGGTGTTTGCTAAGAGAAAAGGAAATATGTAATAGTGGAGGTAGAGAGAAGTTTTAACTATTAATACTGCAAACATATGACCAGATACAGAAAGAAACACTATATTGAGTATTTATTTTTAATTTTAATATGAATATAGTTGTTAATATTTTGAAAATTTTTCATTTTTCCATCTGCTAATTGTATATATATTCATAGGAATTAATGTTATATCTCAGTGCTTATGTTACTAGACATAAAATGGTGTGTGATCAAGTACAAAAAGCAATAAGTACATCACTGAAAGATGAATAAGATGACACATGAGACTTGATATTCTCTTTGGGGAAATGGTTAGCACAGTTTTGTTTACAGGAGGAATATTTGCATCTCGTTGGGTAGAAGCAAAATTTTATTAGTATTTTCATTTGAAAGTTACATCAGTTAACAGAGATATTTAAGGACGGAAAGTGGACAAGAGTGGGTTGTGGTGTTGTGTGTTGTGTTAACTTGTCTAAGTTATAATTAACTTCCTTAGGATTTCTCTGGCCAGAAGAAAAAAAAAAATCTGTGGGATTTGGGTGGCAGAAATGAAACGCTCAGCCTTTGAAATCTGGAGGTTGTCTTTATAGTTGTTGAAACCCGGAAGCAACAAAGATGCGCTTTCGTAGTTGAATGAATAAACAAACTATGGTACATCCACACAATGTGATATTATCCAGCAAGAAAAGAAAATGAGATATTATATCATAAAAAGATATGAAGGAAACTTAAGTTCATTCTGTTAAGTGAAAGAAACCAGTTTGGAAGACTTTGTAATTCCAACTACAAGACATTCTGGAAAAGGTAAATCTATAGAGATGGATGAAAATAAAAAAAGGCTAGTGGTTGCCAGGAAGTTGGGAGAGGGAGGGAAGAGTAGGTGGAACATGGAAGCGTTTGAGGGCAGTGAAGCTGTTCTGCATGACATTGTGATATTGGATACAGTGCATTATGCCTTCATCAAATCCACACAGCTCTACAGCATAAGGAGTGATTCCCATTGTAAACTAGGGAATTTAGTTAATAAAATAATCAATACTGGTTCATTAATTACAGCACTTCTGCCACACTAAGCAAGATGTTAGTAAAAACTGGGGGCAGGAAATGAATATATGGAAAATGTACTTTCTGCTCAATTTTTCTCTAAACCTAAAACTGTTGTAAAAATAATCTATTAATTAAAAATAAATCTGAAGGTTGTAGTTATTTAGAAAAGGTGAGGGGCAGAATGGTCTCCTTCCTTACTTTAGCTCTGCTGGTCAAAGCCTCTCCAGGACCGCCGCTGTGTGCTTTACTCTGCACTCACTGAGGTCAGAACCATGAAGACCAGGACCCGCACATCCACTTCTATACCTGCCCATCATGGTTACAATCCAGCAGCTGCATTCAGAAATGCATGACTTGCTCATCCATGCCAGGGCTGGCTGGGACTCTTTTCTGATCCTTTCTATAATTTTACCTCCCCAACTTCACCATCAATTGTATGAGATTTAATTCCTGATATAAAGTCTGTATCTCATAATACTTACACTGCCTCTGCTTCCCTAATTGAACCTTAACTGAATCACAAATTTTAGAATATCCTCTCTATTCTATTCTAAAGATTATTTAGTGAAAGCAGGGCTATCGTGTTTGTGATCATAAAGTGAAATTAAAAGACCATTAGGAAAAAAAAGGAGGACATTTCTATTGCTTCATTCTCTGGTCATAGGCCTTCAATATTTGTTTCTCATTTGTGGGTCTATGAATATAGACTTTATCTGAAATTGCAATGTATATTTAAAGTGACTTGCTATTAACTTCTTGCAGAATTGGTAACATGCTCCTCTACAAGCTACTTAATTTGTGTACCTTATCCAAGCACATGTTTTGCATAATAAATAAACAGTAACTCACTGTCCTGCTTGATAAGTGACTACACATTGTATATTTTAAGCAAGTAGACCACATCTAATTCAAACTGCTTTTAATGGCTTATATTTTTCTCCCAACAGCTGCTCCATGCAGTAGAGATAACTCTGAACTAAACCACAAGTGTTTATGTAAAAACTCTAGCACAGGGTATATTATCTGACATAATTACACCTTTGAAAGATGCAAATGTGCAACCTGAAACCCTGAACAATCCGTGAGATGTATTCTAATGTACTAATTCTCTGTGTTTCTTGGCCATTGTTACAGATACCATTTTATGCTTAATCAGCCTGTAGGAAGTGTGTGTGTGTGTGTGTGTGTGTGCGTGTGTTCACGTTGTGATGTTTTGGCTATGGCACTATTTCTGTTAGCTGCTCTTATGAGTATCTCCTAGGAGACAGGCAAAAATACAATTTTATGTCTTCCACTCTTCCTGTCCATTCCATTTGAATGAGAAGCTTGTAGTCACTCTAAGAAAAAACTAACAATAGAATTCTCAAGGGGATGTTTTTGTACTGTTTGACCTAATAGGATTCTCAGCATAACGCACAAGAATCCTCATTATTTAACTCCAGTCAGCCTCACTAGCATCATCTTTGTCTATTCTCTTTCTTTGTACCACAACCTCAGGGCATTCCACACTACTTTTGGTTCTCTGAAACTATCATGTTTTGCTCACCTTCTGGGCTTTGGTTTGTGCAGTTGTATATCTCTAAAATGATTTCTCAAATGCCTAATTTTTTTTATCCATTTAATTTCTATTTATTCCCAATGATGTGCACCCAGCTTCTTTTGGGGCTTTTCACATTGAGGTGGCACATGGTAAATATTGGTTACTGATGGACATCTTGGGGTTCCGTTTAGAGATATTTGAATTTTTAATTTGTGTTCTGTTAACACTTCTATTTTCATGTAGTACCATGCCTTGATTAGTGATCCTCCAGCAATGTGTGTGTGATTTTTCAAGCCTACTGAGGGCAGACTCTTCTGGCTTATTCTACTCTTATTTCCTGAACACAGTCTATTGTTATTCTGTGGTTATCAGTTGTTACCAGTTCTATCAGTGCATTCTGGTTCAGTGAAAATGACTGACCAGGCTTCTCTTTAAACCTTCCCAACTCATGGTTTGAGCCTTTGGGATAGAGAAGTCAGGCAACACCATCGGAAAAGAAATGGCCCAATGGGGCATCACAAGCATAAGTTAACTCACTGATGTCTTGTTACTCATCTGGGAGAGATACTATGTCCTTATTTAGAATATACATTTGATTAATGTACAAAGATGGTAGGAATTTGTATTTACTAATTAAATAGCAATATCAAGAACTTCTAGAATGTATTGAACACTTAAAGTAATGTTGACACAGTCTTAAGCACTTGATGTGTAGTAACTCATAATCCTCATTAAAAATCTAAGAATTAGTTACTATGACTAATCCCACTTCATGGGGTAGGAAATCAAGGCATAGAATCAGAGTGTGTTTTATTTTAGCAATCAAAAGCATAAAACTAAGGCTTTACTTAAGTAAAAATAAAAAAAAGTGATAGAATTGAATTTATATATTTTATGAGCTCCAAGATAAGACCTTTATGTGAGTGACCTCACAATGCAGTTCATTAAGTAAATAGCTAATTCTTACTGATCTTTCTACCAAGTGTAGTTTATATGAGACTACCTGAGAGATTCTTCTCTAGTCATTCTCCATTCTTTGTATATCATACCTTTTTATATATGCCTCTTATTTTTCTTGACAACACTTACCAAAATCTGTTCTAAGGTACTTACTTCCATGATTTATTCCATGATTTAGCCAGTAAACAGGAATGGAAGCTCTCTCTTTGGGCCATGGTTTCAGATTTTTCTAGTTGAAGGTGAGGTTTCACTGGGGACCTGCACCATCTGCCTCCTGCCTCTATCACTTGTATTCCCCATAACCTAACAGATCACCATGGATCAGATTGGAGAAATCAGTTGGTTTGCTAAGAGGAAGATGCAGAAATAATAAGAGAGATTGAGATGTTGGCAATATCAAATCCTGAGATTTCCATAAATTCTGTGAGACTTTTGTACTTTCACAAAGGAACTTCTCAGAGAAGAAATAGATGCAGACATTAAGGCTACAACTCAACAAGCAGATGTATCCTCATGATACATTCTACACAAGAAGAGACATAACTTCCTTAGAGAACATCATCCTTTTACAAAATCTCAAAAGATGATCTTCTGTGGCACAGAAGCAATCTCATAGAAAATACATATTCAGGACTTCTCATTTATTAAGCCATTTAAAGGCCTGAAAATTTCCCTCATTTTAACTCAAAATTCAACAATTCAGGCATTTTCTGTCAGAGCCCTCACTTAATCTGTTTACTTATTCTTCTATCCATCCATTATCTTTTGTTCATTTAAGATTATTTATTAAGTATTTTCTCTGTGTTAGACACTGGTTAAGGTACTGGGAATACAGAAGTGAATAAAACAGACAACAAACAAAATAAAATGAAAATACCTTGCTTCATGGAGCTTACATTCCAGTGGAAATACTTGAGTCCCAGAGTACTAATGACAGAGTTATCTGTAATATACAAGTGAGACATTTGTACCAAGCACCTCATTGACTTTTGAAAGGCTGAAACAGGAGCATCCAAATGAAAATATCTATATAAAATAGTATTTCCTATGCAGCTGAGCTATTAGCAGTAGTCTTATATAAAATTAAATCATGCCCTTTCACATTTCATGGGAATCTCCACTACCATTCCAATATCTAACTTTTTTGATTTATTGTAAAATGAAGGAATCTTTACTCCTGGATTTATTCAGCACTGATTTTCAGCTTCTACTGAATTCTGTCACACAGCTCACTTCAGGCGACTGCTCCTCTTTCTTGGTCACTGTGTGTTGACCTAAATGTGGAACATAACCCCTTTACCTTCAATTCTACAAAGCACTACTCATTACAACCCACTATGTATAGTGGATTTTTACAAAAATTCAGGGTAATGACCGGTGTTTATGGTGCACAAACCCAACAAAGCACAAGAAGGGGAAAATTTTACAATTAAATTTTAGCTAGACCGAATAGTTTTTGTTTGTTTTGTTTGGAGACAAGGTCCTGCTTTGTCCTCCAGCCTCCACAGGCTAGAGTGCAGAAGCATAATCACAGCTCACTGCACCTCAACTTCCCAGGCTCAAGTCATCCTCCCACCTCAGCCTCCTGAGTAGGTGGGACCACAGGTGCCCACCACCACACCCGTGGTTAGTTCTATTCTTAAAGCTTCCAATAACCTTGCTATCCTACCAGTATCTCCCCTAGAAATGAGTAGACCCACGCAGACACGTGCTAATACACTCCCTGAGGCATCTGCACACTCACTATTTTCTTCTTAAGTTCTAACTTGTTTCTATTTTGCTGAACGTTTTCTTTTATGTTGGACTTTTTTCTTTTCAACCTCACTTACTCTCAGTAGAATGTAAGCTCCAAATGTTCCAGGGGTTTTCAGTCTGATGCATTCTCTGTTAAAGCTCTAAGATTTAGATCAGAGGTCAGCAAAGTGCAGCCTACAGGTAGTATTTGGCCTGTTACCTGTTTTTGCATGAGCTTTCAGCTAAGAGGAGTTTTTATATTTCACATGGCTAAAAACTTATTTCAAAAGAATAACGTTGTAAGGCACGTGGAAAGTACATAAAGGTAAAAATGTTAACCTTCATGAGTACAGCATGTTTGTTCGTGTTACATTCCATTTGTATGGAATTCTGTGGCTGCTTTTGTGCTATAATGGCAGAATAATAGCAACAGAGAGCTTGTATTTACTGTTTATCCCTTTACAGAAAACATTGCCAACTCCCAAATTAGAGGGTTTCCTGTTATATAGGCATTAAAACAACATTTTTAACATTATATCCAAAAAGGACTTACCACTACTAAATTGAAGATTTCATCCTATGTCCATGAATAATCATTTAATACTCACTGAATGTCAGTATCACTGAATGTCAGCATCTTCAGCTAAAACCTAGAGGAAGAGTTCTATCTGTCTTGTCAAAATAAAAAAGCCGTGAGACTCAAATGAGATGTAAATAAAGTTCTTTGAAATCTGACAAACTTGTAAATTTACATGTTAACTGAGAGTGGCAGGAAAAGGGGTAAATTGAGATGTTAGACAACATCTGAAGTGTTACATAGTTGCAGATCCCTTTATAACTCATTGAAAATGGCAAGGAATGAATCCCCACAAGTCAACTCCTCTCTGACCTCCAACTTTACAAGCATCATATGATTATATCGATATAATAATATAAATAGGCCGGACATGGTGGCTCATGCCTGTAATCCCAGCACTTTGGGAGGCCGAGGCAGGCAGATCATGAGGTCAGGAGATCGAGACCATCCTGGCTAACAGGGTGAAACTCCGTCTCTACTAAATAATACAAAAAATTAGCTGGGCATGGTGGTGGGCTCCTGTAGTCCCAGCCACCTGGGAGGCTAAGGCAGGAAAATAGTGTGAACCCGGGGGTTCACGCCAATGGTGGAACTTGCAGTGAGCCGAGATTGCGGCACTGCACTCCAGCCTGGGCAACAGAGCGAGACTCCATCTCAAAAATAAATAATATAATATAATATAATATAATATAATTAATATAAATAAAAGCAAAGAACAAAGCCCAAGTTTTTATGGAAAAGTGATCCCTAGTCATCCAACGGACTGTCTAAGTATCAAGACAGTGAAGAAGAAAGAAAGAAGACTCATGTGCAATGCACTTGAGCTCACCAATAAATCTTAAACCTCAGTTTTCTCATCTGCTAAATGATACATTTTTTCTTTCCCTCATCATATTGTTTTGAAACTTTGGAGAGAGATTGCAAGCAGTCACATTCTACATATTTTCCCCATTAACCAGCACACAGTAGGTGTATGCTGATTAAATAAAGTTTTATGGTTCTGAAAGGAGTTTTGGAATGGAAACTTTTATCTGCCAAAATATGTATGCCAAAGACATGTGTTGTTTGAAGCCAGTCCCAAATGTCCTAGACTCTTCTAAAAGGTAAAGTTCAAAAAGAATATTATTAAATTCTACAAAAACAATTAAAAACCCCCAAAACAGATGAAAGTGTCATTGTGATTAACCAACAGTACACATTTTAATGCTTTTATAATAAACCAGGGTGAGTACCTTGCATTCCCATCAGCAGAGTGAGTGGTCGGGAATATTGCTCATTAATGTGAGTTACAGTGTCTGGGAGTCGTTCTTTCCAAAGACGTATTAACAATTCTCACTCCATCTCCAGGGAGATTGCCATGGAACTCTTTCAGGGTGTTTATTTCAGAAACCTGAAGCCTAGATCAGGTCCATATGATTAAAGTAAAGTGGACGAGGAAGGCAAGATTTCAAATCATAAACCCAGCCACCTCCTAAAATGTCGCAAAGATGATCTAAGTTAGTCATGTCCTCTCAGACTTTGGAATGTTTCCGAACAAGCTGGGAGAAGTTGTCAACAATAAGGATGAATACAGCTCATTGGGGACACAGACTATCTACTGCTGCCTTTCCAAAAATCTTCCTACCTCTCTGATTCTCTTTGCATTTTTCTTTGACTTCATTTGTTAATTCATTCATTTATTTATGCAAAAACGTCATTTTCTATGACTTATATTCGATTCTGAATATTTATGTATAAACAAAATAAACATGGTCATTGTCTTCGAGTTGTACATAGCACATAGGGCCCTACCTCTTTGATTTTGAGTTTCTACTAATGACTACCCTTTATTCTGATGTCCACTCTTAGCTTTCTGAGGCCTATGTCCGCAAGAGGCCAGATGAATTCAAAGAAGGATTCATAGTTCCCTTGGGACTTTTTGAACATTTTTCCATTTGTTTCACTGCAAATTATTTTATTTTTTACTGGTTTAGTCCAGAACTATTCATGACAAACTCTTCTGTGTACTTGCACCATTTTAGGTACTGAAGATAACATATCCTGAAAGAATTACAAAAATGATGAGGGAGACTGAAAATAAATAATACTGATATATAATACAGTCTAAAATGATTCACACAAAATACAATTATCTAGATGTAATTAAATGTTTATTTTATGAGTAGGGTGATTCATCGACTGTCATGTACTGAAGATGAAGTCACAGAAAATCTCTTTAAAAAAGAGAAATAATAGAAATACTACATCTTCTTCCACATAGAAAAAGAGGGTCATTGCTGCACTGGGTTCCTTCAAAATTCATATATTAATCTTTTTTTCAATTTTTGTTTAATTGTTATTAAAAGTAAGTATTTCTTTTCTGTTTGAAAAGGGGCTTTTTGCATATTTATTTATTTATTTATTTAATCTTTTATTTCCATAGGTTTTTGGGGAACGGGTGGTGTTTGGTTACATGATTAAGTTGTTTAGTGGTGATTTGTGAGATTTTGGTGCACCCATCACCAGAGTAATATATACTGTACCCAATCTGTAGTCTTTTATCCCTCACCTCCCTCCAGCTATGAAGATGCAAAGCCATATATTAAATTTTTAACCTCTAGCACCTCAAAATGCAACTGTATTTGGAAATATGTTCCTTAAAGATGTACTTATGTTAACAAGAAGTCACTATGAGGTGGATTAGATAGGATGGGCATAACCTCCCTTAAAGGGGAACAAACTTGCCAAATAGATGCAGAGGAAAAACTGCCCAACAGTGCACAAACCACATCGTGGGCTTATGGTTAGAGTATCCTGCAGCAAGGAGGTAGAAGAAGAGAAGGGGAAATCTCCAAATTCATGAAAGTACAGAAACCCATGATTAATGTCCTTGGGTTGACCTGTTGCTCATTATAATAGTAAAACACACACCCCTGGATGGAGACTTAAGATGCCAATGTGACATGCGATGTATGTACTGGCATGTACATCAATAGCACATGTGCATCCGGAGGACCACCCAGAACATGCTTAATAGCAACAACCCTTCCCACCCACTTTATAAATAATCTCGTAAGCGTCCCATAAAGGGACACTCCCCAGTGTCAGTCAGTGCCATCTTACCTTTCAGCAGCCCGCTCTGACCAGCTCTCAGAGTACACTTTCCCTTTGCAGTAAATTCTCTTGTTTACTTTTATTTTGGATTCACTCTCAAATTCTTTTGTGCAGTGAAGTCAAGAACCTGAACCAGCCCACTGGCTACAACTAGGGTTGTCCCTAATCCAATATGCCTCAGAAGAAGAGAAAATTTAAACTGATACACAGGAAAGCAATCCCACGTGGAGCCACAGGCAGCAGACAGCCAGCTGTAAGCCAAGGAGAGAGGCCTCGGAAGAAACTGAATCCCAAAAATTTGAGACAGGTCTCAGTTAATTTAGAAAGTTTATTTTGCTGAGATTGAGGACATGTGCTCGTGACACAGCCTCAGGAGGTACTGATGATATGTGACCAAGGTGGCCAGAGCACAGCTTGGTTTTATACATTTTAGGGAGACATGAGACATCAATCAAGACATGTAAAATGAACATCGGTTTGGTCAAAAAATGTGGGACCACCCAAAGCAAAAGCGGGATAACTGAAGCAGGAGGAGGCTTCCAGATCACAGGTAGGTGAGAGACACATGGTTGTATTCTTATTTATTTATTTATTTATTTATTATTATACTTTAAGTTCTAGGGTACATGTGCACAACTTGCAGGTTTCTTACATACGTATACATGTGCCATGTTGGTGTGCTGCACCCATTAACTCGTCCTTTACATTAGGTATATCTCCTAATGCTATCCCTCCTCACTCCTCCCAACCCATGACAGGTCCTGGTATGTGATGTTCCCCTTCCTGTGTCCAAGTGTTCTCATTGTTCAATTCCCACCTATGAGTAAGAACATGCGATGTTTGGTTGTCTACTCTTGGCAATAGTTTGCTGAGAATGATGGTTTCCAGCTGCATCCATGTCCCTACAAATGACATGAACTCATCCTTTTTTATGGCTGCTTAGTATTCCATGGTGTATATGTGCCACATTTTCTTAATCCAATCTGTCATTGATGGACATTTGAGTTGGTTCCAAGTCTTTGTTATTGTGAATAGTGCCGCAGTAAACATACGTGTGCATGTGTCTTTATAGCAGCATGATTTATAATCCTTTGGGTATATACCTAGTAATGAGACAGCTGGGTCAAATTGTATTTCTAGTTCTAGATCCTTGAGGAATCGCCACACTGTCTTCCACAATGGTTGAACTAGTTTACAATGCCACCAACAGTGTAAAAGTATTCCTATTTCTCCACATTCTCTCCAGCACCTGTTGTTTCTTGACTTTTTAATGATCACCATTGTAACTGGTGTGAGATGGTATCTCATTGTGGTTTTGATTTGCATTTCTTTGATGACTAGTGATGATGAGCATTTTTTCACGTGTCTGTTGGCTGCATAAATGTCTTCTTTTGAGAAGTGTCTGTTCATATCTTTTGCCAAAGTTTTGATGGGGTTGTTTGTTTTTTTCTTGTAAATTTGTTTGAGCTCTTTGTAGGTTCTGGTTGTATTCTTTTGAGTTTCTGATTAACCTTTCCAAAGAAGGCAATAAGATGCATTTATCTCAGTGTGCAGAGGGATATCTTTGAATAGAATGGGAGGCAGGTTTGCCCTAAACAGTTCCCAACTTGAATTTTCCTGTTAGCTCAGTGATTTTCAGAGCCCAAGATATTTTCCTTTCACAAAACCAACCCTCATGACAGCTTGATCTTGGACGCCTAAACTTCGGAATTGTGAGACAATAAACTTATATTGTGAAAGCCACCCAGTCTGTGATAATTTGTTACAGTGACTCTAGCAAAATACAGAGAAGAATGGAACAGGGTCTCATCCCCTCCTCTGTGAAGCCTTGTCCTGTGAGGCCCATCTTCATTGCTTTTGCTGTAAGACTCCTGAGCTGCTGCTGTTTCTCCCTTATTTTTATTCTATTAGTGCTGACACTTTTTTTTCCTGCCATATAAGCCTTACGTTTACCATGTTGACACTGAACTCTATTCTGAAATTATTTGTGGAGCAGGGAAAAGAAACAGTGTCTCAAGACCCCCCAGAATTCTGATTTTGCCACTTACTCAGTGACAGTAATTGAATCTCTTCACAATTTTGAGCTTCCCTGGCTGTACTAGCCCACAGAGATACTGCCCAACTTACTAGATGGTTGTCAGGAATAAATACAAGACTACAAGCCCAAGTGTCCAATAGAGTAAGCACTTAACATATTTATACTCTCGAATATGTTGATTCTAAATATCCTGGGGCAGCTTGTTCCAATTTAATGAAACTGAGTTGTGGAAAAAATATCTATATTGAGTCCCAAGATTACACAGGTACCTTTTACTCTTGAATGTAAGTTCTGCTGAACGAGCCAAGGCACAATATTTCTCTGTGGAGTCAGAAAGTAAATTAAGTAACTGTTTTCTCCTTGGTGCTTTGTTTTCATGTTTTTCTTCCAGTTGTTGAGTGTGATGCTCCACTGATTTTAGAGCGACCAAGGCAATTTAGGGGATCAACACTGAGAAATATGGGAGAGCAGAGACAGCCTAGATTGTTCACAGGGTCGATGCTGAGTCTATGTTTTTGAAAATCTGGAAGGATCTGGGTAGAAAATCCAAGGCCTTGTACAGAACCAGACGAAAAGTGGAAGGTCAGACAGAGGAAGGTGAGAGATGGCCAGTGAGACCACAGTGAAGCAAAACCAGACACAGTTCTAGAGATGTTTGTATATTAGTCTGTTTTCACGCTGCTGATAAAGACATATCCAAGACTGGGTAATTTATAAAGAAAAGGAGGTTTAATGAACTCACAGTTCCACCTGGCTGGGAGGCTTCACAATCATGATGGAAGGCAAAAGTCACATCTTACATGGGGCAGGCAAAAAGGAAAATGAGAGTCAAACAAAAGGGGTTTTCCCTTGTGTAACCATCAGATCTCCTGAGACTTATTCACTAGCATGAGAACAGTATGGGGGAAACCACCTCCATGATTCAATTATCTCCTACTGGGTTTCTCCCACAACCTATAGAAACTATGGGAGCTACAGTTCAAGATGAGATTTGGGTGGGGACATAGAGTCAAACCATATCAGTTTGTCAACATTAACACTGGCTTTTTCTTCACATCCTCTAATAAAAAAGCATAACTTTTCATATTCTCAAGGTAATATTTACCCATTTAAAATATTAGATTCAATTAAATAGAATAAATTTTAAAATACCTATAATTTCATCATAGAGAAAGTAGCACTATCAGCTCTTTGCAGTCTCTTTAGCCTATATATATAAATTATTGGTTTAATTCCTGAAATGTTATCATGTTGTGTACAGTCATTTGTAGCATACTATTTGGTACTTGAAAATTGAAAAAAATATTAAACATCTCCACATGTCCATACATACTTAACCTTATGTGGGAAACTGAAATTTATTTATATTTTTGGTTGCTCTGCAAATTGGTAGAATCTTTGTACCAGGTTACTTGTTAATGCAGGAAAAGCTTAAAGTGACTTGGCCCTTTGACACAGTATGGTCTTACTGATGCTTTAATTTGGACTTCTTTGATAAGAATTTAAAAGGATATATTTTATATATTTCATGGCTATTTCCATTTATTATTAATCAAGTGAAATATTAATATACATTTTCTCATTTTTTCTATTATGTATTTAAAATTCCTCACTGATTTTTTTTACATATTAAAAATATTGATCCATTATCTGTAATATATTTTGACAATTTATTCTTTACCTTTTTATATTGTAATGTTGGATGATAACACATTCAAGTCCTTTCATAGATTGATGAAAGAATCTAGACCCTTCTTATTAGGAAAAAAATGTGGGTTTGCAGGATATTGAAAATTAAACAAGAGGGAAAAATTGAAAGAAAAAAATAAAGGAAGGAACGAAATACAAGAAGGAATAAATCCCAGTATAGATCAGGACCAACCTTATTTTATGCTAATTTTTCTTGAAGTTTGGACATAAATGTAGACAGTATTTATCAAAAGACAAGAAAAAGATAAATTTCAAGTCAATTTCTTCTTGAAGCTCAATATGCATTTAAATGGTTTGACTAACCTTTGAATTCACTAAATGAGTTAATTGAATTATGTGGTTTCAACCAATGGAGCTTCTAGTCATTTGTCTCCAGAAGAGTTTGAAAGTATTGAGCCCTTTTACCAGAGGTCAAATGGTGATAGCCTCTGGGATCAATTAGTAGGCCAGCTAATTAGGTGTGATTAATCAGCTCTGAACCATGAATTGTTCTTGTGTAAGTGTTGTCTCTTTAGCATATGAGCTTTGCTGACTAGCTGGGCTACTTCTGATGGACTGGATACAAAGATAGGCTTTGCCCATATATAGAAATTATGTCCCATGAAGGAGATGGAAGAAAATAGCTAGTCTGGAAGCAGCATGTCATATCTGTCATTTTCACTTTTTTTGCAACATGCCTAACTCCTAGAAATATATTTGGGCCGTCTTGTGTTGAGCATGATAATAATGTTAGTGCTAAAAATAGGAACTTAGTCTATGATTCTGTTTTCACTTAAGAGAAAGTAAGTGTAGATGAAAGATAATGAGCATGGAATCTGAACAGTCTCGGTCCAACTCCTGACTCTATCATTTACCCTGACTCTTAGCTAATAATTTTTATAATACTTTTTCTGAGGCTTATCACTTGTACACAAGTTCTAGATATTCCACTAAGCCTTCTTCTAACTCCATTTCCCTAAATAGGGCTAATTTTCAGGTAGTCAAAAATAACCAACTAAAAAATAATTGCCATGGTTTAGGAGTGACTTTGTTTCCCCTGGGGCTTACTAAGGTATTTTTGCCCTCGGTGATTTAAAATGATGTCGAGGAGACACCACTCAGTCTCAGGAAGAACAATAGAAAATCACCAATCACTGACACTTGATCTTTGAGATGTCAGTTCAAAGTCATCTCCAGTAAGTTCCATCTATTTATCTTTGTTTTGTTGCATTTGTTTTGGGTTTTTTGTCATGAACTCTTTACCTATGCCAATGCCTAGAAGAGTGATTTTTTGATATTATCTTCTAAATTTGTTATGGTTTCAGGTCTTAAATTTAAGGCTTTGATAAATCTTGAGTTGATTTTTATATAAGATGAGAGATGGGGATCCAGTTTCATTCTTCTACATGTGGAGTGTCAATTATCCTATGCATCCAACAAAGGACTAATATTCAGAATCTATGAGAAACTCAAACAAATCAGCAAGACACAAACAAATAATCCCATCAAAAAGTAGGCTAAGGACATGAATAGACAATTCTCAAGATACGCAACAACAAACGTTTAAAAATAACATCACTAATTATCAGGGAAATGCAAATCGAAAGGACAGTGCAATACCACCTTACTCCTGCAAGAATGGCCATACTTTAAAAATACAACAATAATATGTGTTGGCATAGATGTGGTGAAAAGGGGAACACTTTTACACTGCTGGTGGGAATGTAAACTAGTAAAACTACTATGGAAAACACTGTGGAGATTCCTTAAAGAACTAAAAGTAGAACTACCATTTGATCCAGAAATCCCACTACTGAGCATCTACCCAGAGGAAAAAAGGTCATTATATTAAAAAGACACTTGCATGCACATGTTTATAGCAGCACAATTTGCAATTACAAAAATATGGACCCAGGCTAAATTCTCATCAACCAAAAAGTGGACAACAAAAATGTGGTAGGTCCAGGTCCGGTGGCTCATGCCTGTAATCCCAGCACTTTGGGAGGCCAAGGCAGGTGGATCACCTGAGGCCAGGAGTTTGAGACCAGTCTGGACAACATGGCAAAACCTTTTCTTTACTAAAAACACAAAAATTAGCCAGGCGTGGTGGTGCATGCCTGTAGTCCCTGCTACTCAGGGGGCTGAGGCAGGAGAATTGTTTGAACTTGGGAGATGGAAGTTGCAGTGTGCCAAGATCATGCCACTGTACTCCAGCCTGGGAGCTTGGGTGACAGAGTGAGACTCCACCTCAAAAAGAAAAAAAAATAAAAATCATGTGGTACATATATACCATGGAATACTACTCAGCCATAAAAAGAAATAAGGATGAAGTTGGGGACAACTATTCTAACTGAAGTAACTCAGGTATTAAAAAGCAAACATTGTATGCTCTCATTTACCAGTGAGACCTAAGCTATGAAGACACAAAGGCATAAGAATGATACAATGGACTTTGGGGATTCAGGAGGGAGGGCAGGAGGGGGTTAAGGGATAAAGGACTACACGTTGGGTGCAGTATACACTGCTCGGGTTATGTGGGTGGACCAAAATCTCAGAAATCACTACTAAAGAACTTATCCATGTGACCAAATACCACCTGTTCCCCAAAAGCTATTGAAATAAAAATAAAAAATAAATGAAAAACAAACTCATCACCAATGCAGGAGCTTTTCTGATGATCCCCATTACCTTGCTTCTTCCAAGCAGTAAATTTACAGACCTGCCTTTATCTGGTATTTGTCCCTGGCTGTGATACTCTTTCATCACGCCCTATATGCACAATCAGTTGCCAAGTTCTGTTGACTCAACCTTCTAAAATCTCTGGAATCCACTTGTCTCATGTTTCTCAGGACCCCACCACCACCACCCCTGTACCTTACAGGTAATATTACACTCATTATACTCACTTACATTATTGCAACAGCCTGTTTTCTCTGCCCCGATATTTGTGCCCTCACATCTATTTTCACCATTTCCCAACTAGGGAGATTTCTACTAAAATAAATACCAGATGATGTCACTTTTTCCTAAAATCTTTTAGAAGTTACCCATTACACAAAGAGTAGAATCCCATCACCCCAGCAAATCTTCAGTCCTGTAGTGTGATTCAACCAACTTACATTTTCTGCAAATTGACCTTCATAATACATCATATGTGAAATCACGTGTCTTGCAGTTCTCCAGTCCATCAGTTCTATGTCCTTATAAAGAATGGCTGCCAGCTTGTGTACTGGTCTTTTAGGACCTTCTTCTATGAAGTTTCCACCAGTCACATTAGGTGTTATTTCTCCCAGCTCCAATGACGTTCAATCATACCTCTATTTTTAGGGCTTATGCTGGAATGTGGTTGTCAAATGATTTAAAAAAAATCTTCAGAAAAGGGATCACGTTTTTATTCCTGTGTCTCCAACTGAGCACACTGTCTGCTTATATTAAGTTTTCAGAACAGGTGTATTGAACATGTGAATCAATCCACGAATGAATTTTTTTTTCCTCCTTTGATTCTCAATTGCCTTTGACTTACTCTTGTCTCACCATGGGATGTTGCTTAGGATGCTGATCTCTACATATGCCTATCTCTCTGGTAGCATGGCAAAAGTCTAAGGACTTTTGTTTCAATTATTTTTGTATTCTTTATAATATATTCACAATATATGACACATAGTAGGAACTCTAAAAATTTGTTGAGTAATCCATAGATCCATTGATTTATTTATTTACTTGTTTACTAATGGAATATTTTGAATACCCATGGCCCACTGTATTAACCCATGTTTCCTAGAAATGGAGCCCATGGCAAAAACTTGCATGTTCACTCTGTATTTGTGAATACAACCCCAGGAAAGTGAGCGAGTCAGGGAGGAATGGAGAATAAATAAAATCATGTACATTTCTGAGATGCTCACAGATTCCACACAAGCACAACTGATGGCAAAGCCTCACAGAACATCTTCAGAGATTATTATATATGTATGTATATAATGTTTGTATTATATATTTGTGTATGTGTGTTTGTGTGTGTGTATTTACCCCAATGTAAATGTAGAAATTAGGTGTGAGTATAGATTACAAGTGTGTCACACCAAAGAGAATGGGGCACAATATTAGTCCGGGACACATCCATTGATATGGAGTCACTTAGTAGAGATTCTGGATTTCATATGTTAATTTATGTGGCAGTAAGTGGCTTGAAAATTCACTTGTTCAAAGAAGCAAAAGCTTCCTTGGCATGATGTGAAAGAAGGAATCTGTTATCTGCAAAAGATAAAAATGTTCTAGTTGATTTACCATATGCAATCTGAACCCTCACCTCTTCACTATATTCTTCCAGACAACCCAGGAGACATTCTTTTTACTGAGACGTAGAAAAACACATTAGAGTGTAGAGCACCTTCATTTTTGAAATGTTCTGCTATGATTTGAATGTTTTTGTCTCCTCCAAAATTCATGTTGAAACTTAATCCTCAATCGAACAATCCTCCGGTATTGGGAGGTGCGGACTTTGGAATGTGATTGAGCCACGAGCGCTCCACCCTCATGAATGGTATTAGGTGTCCTTACAGGTGAGCTTGACAGAGGGAATTCATCTTTTTTTTTTCTCTCTGCCCATTCAGCCTCTTTTGAGGTGTAAGAACACAACATTCTTCCCTTCTGACATGCCATCTTGGACACAGACCCAGCTCTCACCCAATACCAAACCTGCTTGTGCCTTGATCTTGGACTTACAACCTCCAGAACTGTGAGAAATACATTTCTGTTTGCCCCGTCTTAGGCATTCTGTTATTGCTCCACAAATGGACTAAGGTGCTTCCCTTTATTGGGTCACATTTACCAGACAAGATGGTTCCATTAAGATAGATTCATCTAATTTCAATGGGGATGATGGGATACCAGGCTGGGAAAGATGAGGTGGCAGCACTAAACCCCTAAAACCAAGGTAGGCACAGTTAATGTAAAACC
Source organism: Macaca fascicularis (assembly GCF_037993035.2). Classification (NCBI taxonomy): domain Eukaryota; kingdom Metazoa; phylum Chordata; class Mammalia; order Primates; family Cercopithecidae; genus Macaca; species Macaca fascicularis. The sequence continues at coordinate 145,978,917 of NC_088382.1, forward strand.
AGCAGGAAAACACTGGTGACTCACTGTGTCTTTGATCAGTTTCCCTATAAATGAAATAGGTAGCCTACTGGAGTATCAATTTATAGTTATAGCACAAGGCTTTCTAGGTCTGGAAGCCAAAAACCTGACTCAAAGTTGCAACAGTGTAGACTCATAGTCCTTTGGGAGTTTTTAATCTAAGCTGGTTCAAAGACTTGATCATATTAAGAAAATATCCCCTAGCAGTTTCACAGTGTGTAATGTTAACTAATCTTGCAAGCCTTTCCTGCAGGGACCTGAAGCCATTTTCTAGAGTGGCTACAATGGGGAAACAACCAAACATGGGTTGAAAATTGACCCTAATTCCTGGAAACCCAAATGCTAATTTAACTGATCAAAGAGGATACTTATTGCAATCATATGATAAATGAAATATTAGCTTAAGTTAAAATTGCAGGATGTTAGTGACTTTATTATATCAATATATGGTTATATTCCTAATTCCTAAATTAATAATTGGCACAGAAATACCTGGAAATCTGTAGAATCCCCATTTTGGCTTTCTCACCTATTGGGTAGTGGCCATTACTGTAGGAAGGGGTAAGAAAAAGATTCTGTAGCTTTCTCTTTATAGTAATGTTAATTATGGTAATGCATGTTAATCTAGGAGCAATATTTTATTTTCATGGAAATTGCAGAGGATCAAATACTTGAAATATGCAAGGTTATAAAAACATATGATATTCACACTTAATTTGCATCTTTTGCCTGTGCAAAAGTTGAATGTGTCTTGAAAGAGACTTAGCACCAATATACCCAAGTTATGAATCCAATCGCTGCTGATATTACATATGTATTATAATTGGGAAGCAAATCAAAACAGTCTCTTTCAAAATGCAGCTGTTGGCCGAATGGTTTTTCTCCCTTTGCAATTTTCAAGGAGCATCAGAAGCAGTCTCATAGTATATACCAGATCTAACAGTATACATTTTAGAATCTTGTTACAGGACTGGACCAACTCTTCTTTTCTCTGCCTAACATAGTCTGCGGAGTTATTGATCATTCTGACATTCCAAGATCATCATACCCATCCTCCACATCTATGCTACTATGGATCCAATGAGCAGAATTATACTAAATGCCTAGGAAGTACTTACAAGAACCAGAGAAACAGAGAATTTGAACAAAATTTCAAGGGTCCACTACTTCAGTGAAATTCCTAGAAGTCGAATAGTCAAGAGCATGTAAAGATAGCTCTTCAAAGGTAATAGGCAAGTTGCTGCCTTTTGTACCATCTACCTCAAAAATGAAAACCAAAAGGATGCACAAGTCTTATTACGCCTTTTTTTCTGGATTTTAGAGGCAGCACATAACATATTTAAGTATGTTTCTGTGGCCAATCTTTAGAGTCACCCATAAACTTACCAGACATCAGTTATAAACAGAATAAGAGAAGGCTCTGTACCAAGTCCAAGCTTCAATGCAAGCTTTTCTCCTAACTGGTCCTTAAGATCCAGCAAAGCGAATGTGTTTATGGTTTGGTAGAGGTGGTATGTTTAATCTCTCAAAAGAACCAATAGGAAAATCACACAGCAAGCCTCCCTCTAATAAATCCATGCCATCTTCTATGGATAACTATTTACATTTTATACATAGCCCTTGGCTTGCTACTGGGTCATAGTAGAGGCTGAATACTTAATATGGGACATCAGATAGCCATATAAGCAGAGTTTCCTATCATGCTCTGGTTGTTATTTGACTCACCAAACCATAAAGTTGAGTGTATGAAAAAAAAAACTGTCAAGGGGAAAATAGTGCACAGGAAATTAGACTTGAGCTGGTCTAAAGGGTACAAGAAAATTATTTGCACAGATAAAGTCAGCTCCTTCAAAACAGATTACCACAACATTACGTGTTCTCATTTAATTTATGCTTATGTGACCTGGTGTGGACAAACTCAGGCTTGTTTTACTGATGGTTCAGCCCAATATTCTAGCACAAACATGAATAACTGCAGACCAACAACCCTACTTCAGAGTTTCCCAGTTTTGACAACCTCCCCAGGAGACAGAATTTCAAGTGATACATTAGATTATCTATTTTGTCTAGACAGAGATATAACCATAAATATAAATTTGCATGGATTCTTAAGCAGTCGATAACTTGAAATTGCTTGAACACATTGGATCCTATTCATTACAGAGGAACAGAGACAAATCCTATTTCCTACAGAAGTCTGGGTAAGCTATGTTACTCAGGCCTAGTATTGATGGGAATAATTAGAATCCTAGTTGTTATCTCAGAGCTGTGCCTTTGTATCGGCTGGGATAAGTCACGTTTACATTGGGTTGCCTCAATGTTGACTAATCTAGTCCCTGCAGAATTGGTCACCATGGTAGTGGTGGGGGCTTAACAAGAGTCCAAAGAGGACCTTGGGCAGGAGAAGCCAAGGAGATAAACTCTGATTTGGATGAAGGGAATAAAGTTATGTGATATAGTGTATCTGAAACTTTCAGGAAAAAGTGAAAATATTAATAGGTTTTTCTTCTTATGGTTAACTCTCTCTTGCAAACTTTGATCAGCTATCCCTGTTGGTATGCTTTTTCTCTTTCTTCCTTCCTTCCATTGTAGCTAGTACTGTGATACCAGATTTTTTTTTCTTTTCTTTTTTTTTTCCTAGTGAGGTAATCTCAATCTGCTTGAAAGACTATCTAAAATTAGGATGGGAAACCAACATATACAAACTTAGAAGTAGTATCCATAGACCAGATTTGTTCTAAGATTTAACATTTTGTCTTCTTTTATTTACTAGCACCCTAAGAAAATAAAATTCTGAACTTGTCTGTTCAAGATTGAGATGTGAGTCTCAATCTTGAGAATATGTAGAATAACCCCAACAATCAGGCAGCCTGACTTGGTTCTCATCAGGGCCAAGGTGGCTTCTGTTTCATCCAACTCTCCAGGATTACAGATCAAATAAAAATGTAGGGGTGAATCCAGAGGTAATAAAAATTACGAAAAAAGAGAATCATGTGTATGTCTCTTCTGAGTTTAACAACCAAGGAATTGGATATTAAAACTCCTAACAAGATAGCTTTAAAAAATAGATGTAACAAAGACATACTTACGTGTCATGCACAGTGATAGGGACACCAACATGATGAGATATAGTTCATTTTCTTTGTGCTCAAGAAAGTGATAAACACTGTATACATGAGAATAAAATACATGATTACAAAAGCATAAAAAGGGGTATAATATCATTTTGTGGAAATGCAGATGGAGAATATATCATCTGTTGTAGACAATTGCTATTTTTTTGCCTACCCAGTCTCTGTTTTCTTTTCTGGTGATATCACTCCGATTTCCTTTTAAAAACACATACTCCCTCCATTCTCAATCCACATGTGTTCATTGCCCTTATCCAAGCTCCTGGGTGGTTATGTGATCCAAATTGAGCCCATGAGAGTTCATAATAAGATTTGTCTGAGCTTCAGAAAAGAGAAACACTCTCTCTTTCTCCTCTTTCTTTTTTTTTTTTTTTTTTTAATTTTTCTTCTTATAGTGAAGAAAGTTCTAAGGACTATTGAAACTGCTGCCAACCAGTTTTTTCACCATATAGAAAGATCTTACCTATACAATATGGCTTCTACACTGGCAAGGCAAGGACCTAGTTGGAGAAAGAGAAACAGAGACCATGTCTTTGCAGCCCTTAGATCTAGCCATGACTGAAGTTATATTTAACTTGGAAATTTTCAGTTGTGTGAGCTAACAATAACACTGTTTTGTTTATTCCACTTTCTGTTTGGTGTATTTGTAACATTTCAAAAAACTAATCAATACATAATTCAAACAATAAAACCATTATCTTTAATTCTACCTGTGTATCAGAGTTAACTGGAAAAGAAAATAGTAATGATAATTATTATAATGAAATACACAAATCTGGATCTTATTCGTGCAGACTGACTCTGCAGTTCCAATGTGCAACACACTTTCTCTCAGTCTCATGCCTAAGCTTCAACAGGCCTTGTGTATTTCTTTTATCTCTGTTGTTCTTCTGCCTTCAGTATAATAACAGGTACATGATACCCTTTGGGAGAGGTTAGACATCTGGAACAGAGCTGAGTCAGCCTGGTTATCTCAGTTGAGACTTTAGACATTTGAGAAAGACCAACCAAAATAAGAAAAGCTGCCTGCTTAACCTGCAGCTAACCAAAGATGGATGAGTAAATTCTGCCAACCCCAACTTAGATCTATCAAACCACCATGCTAACCCATATATTTTTAAGAAAAAATAAGTAACATTATTTTAAGTCACTAGGTTCTGAGGTATTTTGTTATGCAGCAATAGCTAACTGATACACTCAGACACATTTCCACAACTTGCATAAGTTATATATCTCAGACTCATGCCTTAGTTCTATGGTACCAGAGCCCATGGGCTTTTCCAACTTACTATTACCTTGGTTCTTCTCTGCTGAGCCTTTTATTCATGAATTTTTAAGGACATAATCTTTCTGTGAAGTATATAACCCTGAGGTTTATTTTCCTTTTCAATGGAGATTATCTAATTTCCTTTCAAAGTCTTTCCTTAACCTCATCAGCACTTGTCATCTGTGCTTACCATATCAAGTGGTTCTGTGTTACTTGTGCAATTCCACTATGCAGGCCAGAGATGAGCATCCCTGAAATAAATATGCTGCCAAGAGAGTTTATCTGTCAAGAGAGGTTTGCTCCAAGTTTCTGAAATACAAGGAGACATCCCGATTTAAAAACAACAGATATGCTATGTGGGTATGCTCAGGAAACTCTTGGTTGACTCAGAGAGCTATTTATGCAGTATACTATTTTTTGTAACTATTTATAATTTAGTGGGAAAAATGGGAGGAAGGGAAAGGATTTAAAAGTTTTTGAGCTCTTCTATTGTACCAAAAATATGTACATGTACTATTTTATTGTCACAAAAACCTTATGAAGTATTTATTATTCACATGTCCTAAAGTTAAAAAAATTTAGTTTAGTAAAAGGTAAATATTGTATTAGAGTTCTCCAGACAAGCATGACCAACAGGAGATAGACAGATCAATAGATCGATAGATTGATAGATCAATAGATAAGCAGATAGATAGATAGATAGATAGATAGATAGATAGATAGATAGATAGATAGATAGAGATAATTTATAATGACTCACAAAATTATGTAGGCTGGGAAGTTCCACAGTGTGCCTCCTATAAGGTGGAGATCCAGGGAAGCCAGTAGCATGGCTTAGTCTAAGTCTGAAGGCCTGAGAACCAGGTAATGTAACTCTCAGTCAGAAGCTAAAGGCCTGCAAACCTGGAGGGCCATTGGTGCACATCACAGAGTCCAAAGGCTGGAGAACTTGGAGTACACCTGCTGTCTAAGGGCAGGAGAAGATAGATTTCCCAGCTTCAGAAAAGAGAGCAAATTTGCCTTCCTGCCCTTTTGTTCTACCCGGGCCTCCTGTGGATTGGTTTATGCCTGCCCACATTAGATACGGGTGGATCTCCCTTAGTCCACTGATTCAAATACCAGTCTTTTCCAGCAACTTCTTTTCAGATAAACCCTGAAATAATGTTTGCCCAGCTGTCTGAGTATCTCTTAGTCTAGTCAAATTGACAACTATAATTAATCATTGCAAATATCATATAAAATATTCAGCTTGTACATAAATAAAGCTGGGGTTTGAAGCCTAGTTCTTTACATTGCATGGCAGTATAAAATCCAAATTTTGGTATGATTAAGACTAACAGAACAAGTAAGTCACACTTCTAACTAGTTTTATGACCTTGGAACAACCTGATGTTGTCATTTTTTTATTTTTATTTTTTATTTTACTTTAAGTTCTGGGATACATGTGCTGAACATGCAGGTTTGTTACATAGGATATAACCATTTTTCTCATCTGTTAAGTGAAGAAGGAAGTGGCCCAATTTATTTTAGGCTTAAAACTGCTTTATCCAATAATATCACCAATAACATTGAAAGAGATACATTCACAGTCCCCAGGGACGCAAATTCATATTTCAAATAATTTATTTTCTTTTTTAAAAACTATAAAATTTAATCTTCTTTACTTTTTCCTATGGTATTTCAACACCCACCATTGTTTGCAACAAAATGGAATAGTTGTTTAGCATTTCCAGAACAAATATAATCAGAAGGAAAAAGGCGAGCACTGAGGCACAACATCTCTCTTCAAACACATTTTTTATCTGGAATGTGATCTATGTGTACCTGAAGTGCAGGGAATACCTGATATCTACTAAAAGGCAAGCAACTAATCTTAAAGGTGATTTTCAAAAATCTTTGTTCTGGTATAGTGAAATATTTTCTCAGGCTTCATCATTACTGAATATTGCAAAATACCATGTGTGAGAAGAAATTACAAAATCCCTTATATTCATTCTTGGCTAGATGCCCATAGATTATTTTTCATTATTTAATCAGTGACTTTCCTGCTGGACTTTATATATGCTTTGCATTGCATTTGGAGAATGGAATTCAACATTTAGATTTAGAGCCAAGTCTCACCTTACCCAAGGCTGTGACCTTGGGCAAATTATTTCCTATCCAGTGGTATAGTGCTAGTAGTAAGACCTACTGAAAGGTGTTGCAGCCACAGAGGTAAATAAATATAAAAGGGTTGGCATAGAGCAGATCGTACATGCTCAACTGAGTCTGCTTAGTTTCTCATCTTTGGGAGAGAGAGTCAAGTGGAAGTGAGTTTAAATCCAAGTTATATCTTCTACTTACTATGGCAAACTCAGCAGCTCATTTCTCTGTTTTGATATAATGTCTTCATTTGCAAGATGGGTTGTTAAATTCTCTACAGTTATGCTGAGAATTAGAAACCATACATATACATACTGAGTTTTAGAACTTGAATGGCCCAAAGGATGTGATGGAATAGTAATAATAAAAAGGTACCTCTTATAATTAGATCCTCCAGTGTAGCAATTCCTTCATTTCTGAGTCTTGAGGCTACAAACCTAGAAGATTTTCCTACAGAGAAACTTCGCTGGAATCAGTGCAGCACTCATTTTTAAACATTACAACAAAGCAGCACATAGGGCTGACTTCATTGCACTAGCCTTCAAAACAATTAGGCATAATGCTAAATCAGGGTAAACTACATTTCTGAATTTATCTACAGAGTAATGAATAACATCTGCATCTGCAGGGGAACAATTTACACTGTTCTGTAAAACACAACACGGTAGTGATTAGATTCTCTTCCATCCCTTATATAATATTTCTTTATTATTTGGTAAATCTTTCTTTTCAAGAGTCATGCTGGCACTAGTAGGAGCCTTTGCTGTTCTACCAAGTACTTCATTTCATAAAGAAAGACTCTGAGGAGTAGAGCATTATGTTACCGCACCAAGGTTTCCCAGGTAGAATGGAGCAAAATTGAGCCCAGAATGTGGGAAGTATGGCTGATTAACATCCCTGTCATTGTATCACACACTTCGGTGAAAACTGGACTCTCAAGTTTGGAGGGGATCTAAAAACATATCTCATGCTTTCTTATTTTCAGTTCATGAATCTCCTCTGGATTACCGACAAAAGTGGCCATGAAGCTTTTTCTTTTCTTTTTTTTTTATTGTTATACTTTAAGTTCTAGGGTACATGTGCACAGCGTGCAAGTTTGTTACATATGTATGTATCTGCCATGTTGGTGTCCTGCACCCATTAACTCGTCATTTACCTTAGGTATATCTCCTAATGCTATCCCTCCCTTCTCCCCCCATTCCACGACAGGCCCTGGTGTGTGATGTTCCCCATTCTGTGTCCAAGTGTTCTCATTGTTCAATTCCCACCTATGAGTGAGAATATGCGGTGTTTGGTTTTCTGTTCTTGCGATAGTTTGCTGAGAATGATGGTTTCCAGCTTCGTCCATGTCCTTACAAAGGACATGAACTCATCCTTTTCTTATGGCTGCATAGTATTCCATGGTGTATATGTGCCACATTTTCTTAATCCAGTCTATCATTGATGGACATTTGGGTTGGTTCCAAGTCTTTGCTATTGTGAATAGTGCCACCATAAACATATGCATGCATGTGTCTTTATAGCAGCATGATTTATAATCCTTTGGGTATATACCCAGTAACACATGAAAAAATGCTCATCATCACTGGCCATCAGAGAAATGCAAATCAAAACCACAATGAGATACCATCTCACACCAGTTACAATGGAGATCATTAAAAAGTCAGGAAACAACAGGTGCTGGAGGGGATGTGGAGTCTTTTCTTAACTGTCTTCAGGGAGCCAAAATGTACTACCTCTGGAGCTAGACTTCCAGCATTAACAGAAAACGAACGTGTGTTAGTAACAGAACTTCACCAGAAGCAGAAACAAATAAAACTGGGCTCCTCCGAATCCTAGAATCCACTTCAGATGTTCAGACTCCTAACTGTTGTTATATAAAGGTTTGATAAGGAAGCCGAAAGACAAATAGACTTAGTAAAGCAACACTTCTACATTAGTGAAAGCCATGAAAAGTTTTATTAAAAAATTGAAAATCCAAACACTTAAATGTATATTAAATTTAAACTAAATATTTTTTTTATTTTAGTTTAAGTATATTAAAATGCCTTTGGTAGAGTTTAGTTTACTATTTGAATTATTAGGTTCATCATATTTCAATTAGGATAATTTAGAATCTAAAATATACCTGGCACTCTGCTATGGGCTTTATAAATGGCATCTCATTTACAATATTTATCTCATCCAAACCTGGAAAAGAAAAGTCACTTTTTAATTGTCCTCATATCTGGGATGATGTAATAAATGTACCAGTAGTCTTAAGCTTGAGCATGCGTCAGAATCACTTGGAGAGTTGCTAAAACAGATTGCTGGGCACCATTCCCAGAGTTTCTGATTCAGTGGGATGTGGGTGGGGTCAGGGAATTTGCATTTCTAGTAAGTTCCTAGGCGATACTGATGCTTTTGGTCCAGAGTCCAGGGTTTCAAAACTGCCACTGTAAGTCATAAGCTTTCAATACAAAAAAGAGGAATAAAAGTTCATCTAATTCAGTTTACCAGCTAGGTAATGTTGAGCAAATTAATTTTGCAGAAGCTCACTTTTATTATTTGCAAAATAAAAATAATATTTCAGTTTGAATTTGTTTTAGATGATTGCCATAGAGAAATGTCACTTTCAAGACAATTATTATTATTATTTTTTGCTTTCCTTCTCCTCTTCTGAAATCAGAAATTACATATGTATGCCATTGAACACAGATAATGCAAAGTCTTTGTTGTTAATATTTTAGTAGTGTAAAGTACAGGGAAAAACAGGTGCTTAGAATCAGATTTAGGTTCAAATGCTGTTTCTACCTTCATTACCTTGGCTGCATTAAATACCGTCTATTAGCTGCAATAATCCTCATCCCCCACCCACAACTTAGGGATAATGTGGCACTTCTGCTAGCTTCAGCCAAAAGAGCCTTTCCACCTGAATGCCTGAGAGGCATCTCAAGCTCAGTGGAAACTAACCTCATTACCTTTCTCCTAAAGTCTTGATTTTAGTAGGTTACAACAAAATTTCTGATATATAATCTAGAAATTTTGAGGTGACAATTGGTTCTTCTGCCTCAGCCATATTTATCCAGTTGAACTTTTGAAATTTCCTTCTAAATCTTTCTCAAACAACTGACATACTTTTCAAGTCTTTGTTCAAATATTCACAGGTCTCTCACTGAATCCATTGCAAGAGCCACTGAAGTTGAGAGTTGTCATTGTTTGAGACAATCCAACATGTAAATCCCTCTTATGCGTTTAGAGAATCCTCCTATTCTTAACCAGTAAGCTCCAGGTAAACTCTTTCCCATCTTGCCTTACTGATGGGTCCCAGGATCTACTAATTAGGTGCTCCCAACTTGATCAGAAACTAGGAACACCAAGAAGCAAAAGCCCTGCCAGACTAATTCTAGTAATGAAAGTAGTAGCAGTGGCCTCAACTACTTCCTAGAGGAATGGTTATCTGTGGTTGTAGTGGAAGATTCTATGCTCAGTATCTAAGATGGTACAGAACCCAGTTCTGCCATGATAGTGACCAAATCTCTGTGTTTTCCTGGAATTGATGGGGCTGCAAGGACATGGGATTCTCAGTTTTAAATCTAGAGACAGTCATGGCAAACTAGGATGAGAGTCTGGAGGTATATGGGTATCCTTTGTTCTTGACTGCTGACACTCAAGCCTAAGTCTCTGAATCTTCCAGAAATGTGTTAGATACTTTAGGATCCTTTAATAAGTACATTTTCTGCTTACATTTACCAAATATTTTGTTGTTTGCAATTAAGAATGTGGACCAGTGTCACTTCCTACTTTGCCCCCGATTCAGATAAGTTCTTTCTGTATGCTTCTGTCAGAACAGTCTCTGTAGCACCCACACTTGTCCAGGTGGACCCTAAATCCAAGAGATAACCACCCCTCACTTACTGACTCGCACCCACATTTCACAGTGTTGCCAGGTGGAGATGTGCAGATGCAGCTTGCCCTTCCAGCCTCATCTCTCATGAGCAGGGACTATCCTTCCATTGTGTGAGTCTTGTCTTGTTGATTGAGTCTTTGTAGATTTTCTATTAAAGGGTGGAAGTTGTTGTAAGCAGATGTTTTTTGCATGAGTTGATTTATAGATTTTTTTCCTTGAATTGTACTAGTTATGCTTGGATGCGTATTAAATTTTGAAAAATTCACAGCACAGCAAATTTAAAAGCAGGATTTCTTGTGTTTACACCTGGACTCCCACTTCTTGTAGCATAGCAAGCATTTGCAGTATCATGGCAACAAATAAATAAATAATTATCTAAAACAATGCCCGTTCATATTTAGGATTTTTAAAAGTAGGTTCATTTAGCAGCTCATTCCTTAGGGGTATATTCCTCTACTGAAGACACACAATGGAAGGGAAAAAAAAGGAAAGAATAAAGCCTATTTGAAAATAGGACAACATGAGATTTTTAAATAAGTAAAGACAAAGGAAGCATGCTCCCTGGGTTCCAAATGACTCTTCAATTATAAAACATGCCACTGGCTTTGAAAACCACAGCTAAGGGATATTGTGCCACAGTTGCACCTCAGGGTTTTGAGTAGTTTGATATCATTATCATTTGAAACATGGTGACTTTGTATTCACACGTACGGTGCATAAATTTCTAAGTTCAGGCTACACAAATTAACAAATAGAAACATTTTTGGAAACAACAGGTTTTCCTTTGTGATTTGATCCACAAGTTAATGGGTTTGCTTTGTGGTTTCTTGGTTATCAATTGGCTAATCAATACATTACTTGTTAACTAGATGATCAGGTTATATCTCTGTTGTACGTGCTTAGAGGGTTTGTGACAAGTTGGAAAATCATTGATCAGAATCACTTTTCTTTAGAGAAGCCTATGGTTATTCTTATATAAAGTGCAGTATTATGGAAGAAAACTATATTTTAAAGTCAAATAGACCCTGATTCAATTGTAGATTAGTGACCCAGAGGGTATATGTCTTTAGATAACTTCTTTAGTTTCTACGAGTTTATTTTTTCCATCTGTAACTTATTGATTATGAAGAAGATTCATAAAGCTATCCATTTTAGGTTAAGTTTGCACAGTGGTATAGAACCTAGTATATGTGTAATAACTATTTTTTTCACACCCTAAGAAATAAGGAATAAGTCAATGATTAAGAGATTTTATTGAACAGCTACTATTTCATCTGATTTCTTTGTTCATCTCTTTATTCAATCATCTGATGTAATCAATTGGTTACAGAGTCCAAAGATGAGTAAATGTCAAAAGGAGAACACAGTCCAATGGACGAATCAGACAATTACAATGTTTTGGGATAAGGTGTGTTATGTGCTAGTAGAGCATGATATGAGACTGCTTAGGCCCCTCAGGAAGCCAAATAACTCAATGGTTAAGGGCCAGTTAAATGTGGTTTTTGAAAAAGAAGAGAGAAGAGAAGTAAGAGAATGGAAGTTTGTGAAAGAAGAGAACCTTGTACCCAGCCAGGACAAGTGGCATGAATGTGTAAGGAGGCCAAAAGAAAGAGTAAATGAGAGAGAATTGAGAAGAAACAAGATGAAAGAGATAGTTTAGAGAAGTTTAATATACATTAAATATATAACGTATATTATAATGTGAGACTCTTATAACTATGCTTTCTGGTTTTGGCCCAGGACCTTTATTTTCTTTCAGGAACAATTATCCATTTCTGTAGAAAATATTTTCTCATAGATGTTCCATATGTGGTCTAAATGAGAGCTGATATTTTGTTAATAATATTACAGTTACTATACTTGTGATTGGTTTAGGTTGCAAGATTGCATGTTTCCTAAATCTGGCAAATTAATACCCTTAAGAAATAGTATAGTGAGGTGGTTAGGAACAAGTAATGTGGTTAGTAATACAAGTGCCCAGTTGTCAGAAATGCAAGCAAATTGTTTAACCTTATGTCTTGATTTCTTTATTGGTCAAATGGGGAAAATAGTATCTATCTTCTAAATTTATAGTAAACATTAAATTAATAAACATAGACAAGGACTGACCCTAACAGTGCCTATCACTGCCACCACCATCACTCACCCTCCAGAAGCCTGAGGACCAGACCATCTGTTGTTCCATTCCTAGTAAAGCCCCCCCCAGCAATCCCACCAACATAAGCCACTGAAGAACTCTGAAAATGATTAAAGCTGAAGAAATAATACAAAGACTAAACTACTGCATCACCCCAAAGCCAAAGACAAAGCACTCAACTCAACTGACATTATAAATGCATCTATATGGGAACACATAGACACATAGAGGGAAACAACAGACATTAAGACATACTGTAGGGTGGAGTATGGAAGGAGGGAGAGGACTAGGAAAACTAACTAATAAGTACTAGGCTTAATAACTGGGAGATGAAATAATCTGTATAATAAACCCCTATGACACAAATTTACCTGTATAAACCTACACAGGTATCCCTGAACTGAAATTAAAGTTAAATAAAAATAAATAGACATACTCAAGGAAAGAAGCACATGCCCATAGAAATAAGTCTTTCCCTATGAAAGCTACCCCATAAAATTGGAAGAAGTGACTGTTACACAAGATCACAGATATCAACATGGGGACACAAGAAATGTGAAAAAGCAAGAAAACATGATACTGCCAAAAGAACACAATAATTCTCTAGCAATAGACCTTGGAGAAGACAAAATCTATAAAATGCCAGAAAACAAATTCAAAATAATGATTTTAAGGAAACTCAATGAGATAGTAGAGAACATAGATTTACAGTATTTAAAAGTTCAGAAAAATAAATCGTAATCTGAATGAAAAATTTAAGAAAGAGATAGATACTATAAAAAAAGAACAAAAGAGATATCTTACAACTGAATAATTCAATAAAAGAAATACACAATATACTTGTGATCGTTAATATTAGGTGTCAACTTGATTGGATTAGAAGATGCCTAAGTAGCTGGTAAAGTATCGGTTCTGGGTGTGTCTGTGAGGGTGTTGCCAGAGGGATTGACATTTGAGTCAGTGAATTAGTAGAGAAAAACCCACCCTCAATGTGGGTGGGCACCATCCAATAGGCTGCCAGCATGGCTAGAAGCAAGCAGAAAGGTGGTGGCATAAGCTGGCTTGCTGAGTCTTTCGGCTTTCGTGTTTCTCCCATGCTGGATGCTTCCTTCCATTCCTCCTGTCCATTCTTCCTACATCAGACTCCAGGTTCTTTGGCCTTTGGACTCTTAAACTTAAACCAGTGGTTTGCTGGGAGGCTCTCAGGCCTCCAGCCACAAATTGAAGGCTACACTGTTGGCATCCCTGGCTTTGAGGCTTTTGGACTTGGACTGAGCCACTACTGCCTTCTTTCTTCTTCAGTTTGTAGACAGCTTATTGCGGGACTTTGTCTTGTAATCGTATGGGCTAAATCTCTCTTTTAAACTCTCTTTCATATATACATATATTCTATAAAGTCTGTCCCTCTAGAGAAGCCTGACTAATGCAATGATCATCAAGAACTTCAACAACAGACTACATGAAACAGAAGAAAGAATTTCTGAACTTTAAACTAGGCCTTTAAAAATAACCCAGTCAGGGGGGGAAAAAAAAAGGAAACAAAGTGTTTATGATCTACGGGATATCCTTAAGCAAATAATATTTACATTCGAGTCTTCCAGAAGAAAAATAAATAGAAAGGGGTACAGAAAGAGTATTTAATAAAATGATAGCTGAAAACGTCCCAAGTCCTGGGAGAGATATAAACATTCTGATACAGGAAGCTAAAAACAAGCCTCAAATAGATTCAATCTAAAAAGATCTCTCTCCAAGGGACAATATAATTAATCTGTCCAAAGTCAAATACAAAAAGAGAATTCTAAAAACAGCAAGAAAAAAGTGTCAAGTAACATATAAGGGATTTCCCATCATAATAACAGCAAATTTCTCAGCGTAAACCTTACAGGCTAGGAGGGACTAGAATAATATATTTGAAATGCTATAAAAAAATAAAAAGCTACAATCCATGAATACAGTATTCAGCAAAGCTATCCTTCATAAATGAAGGAGAGATATTTTTCCAGAGAATCAAACACTAAGAGAATTCATTACCACTGGATTAGCCCCACAAGAAATGCTTAAGGAAGTCTTATATCTGGAAGCAAGGGATGACATTCACAATCATAAAAACATACAAAAACATAAAACTCATTGGTAGAACAGATACACAAGAAAGAATGAAAAAGAAACAAAAGGTTACCTCCATAGGAAAACACCAATCTGCAAACATAAACAATAAAGAGAAGAAAGGAACAAAGGATATACAAAACAATCAGAAAAGGATTAGCAAAAGAACAAGAGTAACTCTTTACCTATCAATAACAATCTTGAGTTTAAATAGTCTAAATTCTCCAATTAAAAGATGTAGACTGGCTGAATGGATTTTAAAGAAAGAAAACAAGACCTAGCTATGTGCTGCCTATAGAAACTCATGTCACCTGTAAAGATAACATAGACCGAAAATGAATAGATATAAAAAGATATTCCACACAAATGGAAATGAAAAGCATGCAGGAGGAGCTATATAAGACAAAATAAACTTTAAGTGAAAAAATAAAAAATAGACCAAAAAGGTCATTATATAATTATAAAGGAATAAATTCAGCAGGGGTATATAACAATTGTAATTATAGATAGGTAGATAGATAAGTAGGTAGATGGATAGATAGATAGATTGGTTTAACACTGGAACACCCAGATTTATAAAGCAAATATTGTTTGAACTAAAGTGAAAAAACAGACCCCAATAAAACAACAGTTTGGGGCTTAAGTACCCCACTCACAGCACTGGACAAAACATCTAGAAAGAAAAATCAACAAAAAAACATTGGGCTTAAACTGTTCTGTTGGCAAAATGGACCTAACTTATATTTACAGAATATTTCATCCAAAATGCATATACATATTCTGCAAAATACACATTCTTCTCATCAGCACATGGAACATTATCTAGGACAGACTATATGTTAGGCCACAAAACAAGTCTCAACAAATTTAAAAATCTCAAAATCATATCAAGTGTCTTCTCAGACCACAAGAGAATAAAATTAAAAATCAATAACATGAGGAATTTTGAAACCTGTACTAATACATCAAAATTAAACAATGTGTTCCAGAATAACCAATAGGTCTATAAATAAATTCAGAAGAAAATTTAAAAAAAACTAGAAAAAATTAAAAATAGAAACACAACATACCAAAACTTATGAGATACAGCAAAAGCAGTAATGAAAGTTTTAACAATACATGCCTATATCCAAAAAGGAGAAAGATTTCAAATAAACAACCTAACATTGTACCTAAAGGAATTAAGAAAGCAGTAACAAACCAAAATTAAGATAATAGAAGGAAAGAATAATAAAGATCAGAACAAAACTAAACCAGAAAGAGACAAAATCAGCAATATATAAAGATCAACAAAACAAAAAGTTATTTTTTGAAAAGATAAACAAAATCAACAAACTTTTAGCTAGACTAAGAAAAAAAATAAAGTCCTAAATAAATAAAACAAAAAAGTACACATTAGAACTTATAATACAGAAATACAAAGGATCATTAGAGAATATTGTGAATGTTGGTGTATTAATTATACAGGAACAAATTGGAAAACCCAGAAGAAATAGATAAATTCCTGGGCACATAGAACCTACCAAGACTGAGCCAGCAAGAAATAGAAAAGCTAAATAGACCAATGATGTATAACAAGATTGAATCAATAATAAAGTCCTCCATCAAAGAAAAGCTCAGAATCCGATGGCTTTACTGGTGGATTCTATCAAACTTTTATAGAGGAACTAATGCCAATTTTTCTCAAATGATAATAAAAAATTGAAGACAAAGAAATTCTTTCTTTGAGGCCATTCAATGAACACATTCTGTGAGGCCAGCATTACTATGAAACCAAAACCAGACAAGGACGCAACAAGAAGTAAAACTACAGGCCAACGTCTCTAATAAGCTTAGATGCAAAATTGTTAAAATACCAGCAAAGCAAATCCACCAATACATAAAAATATAATGAACCAGGATCAAGTGAGATTTATTCCAGGGATGTGAGAATGGCTCAACATATGCAAGTCAATAAATGCAATATACCACATGAACAGAATGAAAGACTATATATATAGTCATCTCAATAGACACAGAAAAAGCATTTAGTAAAATTCAACATCCCTTCATGATAAAATCTCTCAACAAATTAATACTAGAAAGAATATATGTAAACAATAAATGCAATATATGACAAATCCACAGTTCACATATTGAATGAGGAAAAGCAGAAAGATTTTTCTCTAAGATCTGAAACAAGACAAGAATGTCCATTTCACCACTTTTATTCAACATAGTAATGGCAGTCCTAGCCAGAGCAAGGAGGGAAGAGAAAGAAAAAAGGGGAAACAAATTGGGAAACCAAAAAAAAAAAAAAGTCAAATTGTTTTTCTTTGTAGATGACATGATCTTATGAAAAGAAAAATCTAAAAATCTCCAAAAAATGTCTTAGAACTGGTAAGCAAATTTAGTCAAGTTACAGGATATAAAATCAACATACAAAAATCAGTAGCATTTCTGTATGCAAATAATAAACTAGTTGAAAAAGAAATTTTAAATATATTATAAGCCCATTTATGCCAGCTACAAAAATATATCTAGGAAAAAATTTAAACAAGGAGATGAAATATCTCTATAATAGAAATACAAAATGCTGATGAAATAAATCGAAAAGAATACACACAACAAAAATAGAAAGCCATCCCATGAATTGGAAGAATTTCTATTGTGAAAACTTGCCATATTACCCAAAGCAATGTACAGATTTATTTCTATCTTTAACAAATTACCAATGCCATTCTTCACAGAAATAGACAAAAAAATCTCAAAATGCATACATAACTAAAAGACCTGAATAGTTAACGTAATCCAGAGCAGAAAGATAAAAGCTGAAGGCATCATACCATCTGACTTCAAAAGATACTACCAAGATATAGTAACCAAAGCAGCATGATATTGGGGTACAAACAGAAACATAGAGCAATGGAGCAAAACAGAGAACACAGAAATAAACCTGTGTATGCACAGTCTACCGATTTTTCACAAACGAGCCAGTAAATACATACTGGGGAAAGGATAACCTCTTCAATGGTCCTGGGATTAGTGGATATCCATATGCAGAAAAATGAAACTACATCCCTTTTCTTGCCATATACAGAAACCAACTTATGACGACTTAAAGACTTAAATGAAAGACCTAAAATTACAAAACTACTGAAAGAAAAATCCAAAAAATCCTTCAAAATGTTGGTCTAGACAAATATATTATTGGGTAAGATTTAAAAGCACAGGCAACAAAAATAGAAATAGACAAGTGGAAGTGTATCAAACTAAAATGATTCTGTATAGCAAAAGAAACAATAAATAGAGTGAAGAGACAACCTGGAGAATGGAAGAGAATATCTGAAATTATTCATTCAACAGGGAACTAATATCCGTAATATACAATGAACTCAAACAACTCAACAGTAACAAAACAAATAATTCAATTAAAAAATAGTCTGGGTGTGGTGGCTCACGCCTGTAATCCCAGCACTTTGGAATGCCGAGTTGGGCAGATCACTTGAGGTCAGGAATTTGAGACCAGCTTGTCCAGCATGATGAAATCCTGTCTATACTAAAAATATAAAAATTAGCCGGGTGTGGTGGCAGACACTTGTAATCCCAGCTTCTCAGGAGGCTGAGACAGGAGAATCGCTTGAACTCAGTGGGTAGAGGTTGCAGTGAGCTGAGATTGCACCACTGCACTCCAGCCTGGGAGACAGAGCAAGACTCCGTCTAAAAAAATAAAAAATTAAAAAAATTAAAAAAATAAAACAAACGATTTCAATAGACATTTCTTCAAAGTAAAGATACAAATGTCCAACAGGTATATGAACAAATACTCGTTATGTCTAATCGTCAGGAAAACGAAAATCAAAACCACAGTGAGATGTTATCTCACAGCTGAGTGAGGTGGTTCACACCTATAATCCGAGGAATTTGGGAGGCTGAGGCAGAAGGATTGCTTAAGGCCAGGATTTGAGATCAACTTTGGTAACATAGTGAGACCTTTATCTCTGCAAAATAAAACATTAAATAATTAGCCAGTTGTAGTGATGCTCACTTGTAGTCCCAGCTACTCAGGAGGCTGGAGTGAAAGGATGGTTGAGCCCAAGAGTTTGAAGTTACAGTAAACTATGGTCATACCATTGCACTCCATCTTGGGAAACAGAGCAAGACCTTGTCGCAAAAAAATAAAAATAAAAAGACAGAAAGAAAATTAAAAGATATCTCACTCCAGTTAGAATGGCTACTATCATAAAACAGAAAAGAACAAATTCTGCAGAGGATGCAGAGATAAAAAATTTCATACATTGATACACTGATAGTGGGATTATACATTAGTACAGCATTTATGGAAAACACTTTAAAGCTTTCTCAAAAATTAAAAATAGAACTACCATATAATCCAGCAATCCCACAATCCCACTACCGGGTCTTTATCCAAAGGAAACAAAATAGTATATTCAACAGATATATGTACCCCCATGTTTATTGCACCACTATTCACAAGAGTAAAGACATGAAATCAACCTAAATGTCCATCAACAGGTGAATGGATAAAGAAATGTGATATGTACACACACTGAATACTATTCAGCCATTAAAAAAATGAAACACTGTTATTCATGGCAACATGGATAAACCTAGAGGACACTGCGTTAAGTGAAATAAGTCAGGCACAGAAAGATAAACAGCACATGTTTTCACTTATATGTGGAAGTCAAAAATAGCTGAGATCATAGAAGTATAGAGCAGAATTGTGGTCATTAGAGGGGAGGAGAGGGAGACGTTGGTTAATGAACAATTACAGATAGATAGAAGAAATAATTTCTGGTGTTCAATAGCACTGTAGCATGGATATCGTTAACAATGATTTATTGTACATTTAAAAAATATTAGAATAGAAGATTTTGAATGTTCCCAATACAAATACAAGATAAACATTTGAGGTAATGGATATGCTATTTACCCTGATTTGATCATTACACATTGAACACATGCATCAGAACTTCACTCTGAATCCCATAAATATGTGCAAGTATTATGTATCAGCTAAAAAGAAAAAGAAAAAATAAGTAAACATAGGTTAAAAAATGTAAAACAGTGCCAAGCACTTCCATAATGCTATATAAGCTTGATATTATTTCCTGGAATGTTTGTTATTATAAAAAAGGGAACAAGGTAAACAAATACTTCTCTCTCTTCCTGGAGATACAGTCCAGGTGTTGCTAGAGATCTGGTCTGCTTTTCATGAGAAGGAAGCAAGTCTTTACTAAGACAGACCACAGTAGAGTCAAAAGTTATCTAGCCTCCTTTTCTCGCCCCTAAGATTCCTGGACCACACTATTTTCCATTATTTGATGTCTAATTATTCAAAAATTATTTTTGTTTTGTGAGCTACTCAATAGTCTTTACAATAAACACCCTTAATTTTTTTGACTAAGGGAGATTTACTTAAAGAAATAAAATGTGATACCCAATGTGGTGCTAATACAGATGGTGTTACACAGATAATGAAGAGGAGATGGAGTTACATCACTGATCATAGGCCATCATCACAATCATGAGTTAGAAAATTTACTCTGGAAGCAGGGAGGGAGAAAGGCAAGACAAAAAGCTACTGCAGGTGTCAGTGAGATGTGGGGCGAGGGTCTGACCTGCAATCATGAGAGGAGACCAGAAAGGCAGAAACATGTTGGAGGTAGAGCTGACGAAATGTGACAAATATTTGGAAGATGTTTGGGAGAATTTAGTAGAAATCCATCATTTATGAATGTTCTAAATTGTATGAACCCCTTTCCATGTTTTGGTAGGACGCTATGTTAATGGAAACTCATGCATATCCAAGCTACGTTCTTGATTTTCAGGTTTTCTTGCAGTGATCAGGGAACTGTGAAACACAAAGACAGAGTTCTAATATGTACAAGTTTCAGGTAATACAATGTTATGGAAAGTAAGAACTGCCTGTGTGCATGTGCATACTCTGCATTCCTACATTTCATGCTACTAGTGTGCAGGTTTGAGATGTTGGTTGTTCCAGCTTGATCTTCTCTAGGAGTCTTTGATTTGGAAATGAACTTTTTGAAAATATAGATTAAGCATAGGGCATTGATTCCTTCAACATAGTAGCATATCTAATATACTGCAGAAGGTCTCTAGAATTAGAGGTAATGCATAGCATTGCTCAGTTTTCTACTAGAGCAGAGGAATTCTCTATTGGGGGTTTAGCAAAAATAATACCCTTAACAATACCAGACGGTGGGGGGGGGGCATTGTTTCCCAAAGCCCTGGATATATGTATATGTGTGTGTGTTTATATATGTGTGTGTGTGTGTGTGTGTGTGTGTGTGTGTGTATTCATAAGTCCACCCCAAATATTCTGTGAACTACCAAATATCACTTAACAGCAGAATATCATAGGTGCAGGGACAGGAAGAACAGTCTTCCCCAGATTCAGGAAATAAGCAGGTACAATATTTGCAGAGAATTTAAAATCAATAATGAAATTAACCAAAAGTTAGTCTGCTTTTTATTATCATCACATATCCGCAATTCCAAACAATCTCAGTGTTAAAATACTCCTCCTCCCTGGAAAAGGTATTCCCTACAGACATCCCCCGACCCTGTTATGTCAGTGTCCCTTCATAAGTTTCTTCCACATAAAATTGCTAAAGTGCATTCTGTTACCTGTAGCTTAGAACTTTGGCCAATGGAGAGGAAGAGGTGTTAACAAGTCTTAGTTGTCAAGTCTAAGCAGCAGGAAAAGAGATTATGACATTAGCTAGTTGGGTGAAACTAGTTTGGAAGAATGATTATGAGTAGTTTTAGTTAACTACATTTGAGGTAATTGTGACCTATGCAGAGAAATATTCACATGGAAATTAGGAAAAAGAATAATGCTGAACCATTGCTATGAAAATGCAATAGCGAGACTCCGTCTCAAAAAAAAAAAAAAAAAAAAAAAAAAAAGAAAATGCAATAGTAGATTAATCATTTTAGCAGTGTTACAGTTGTAATGCAAATGTGCTTAATACATGCTGGACATTGTAGTTGGTATCTTTATACTTTTACATATTTATATTAAGCATATTTAATTAAATATCAATATTTATTACATGATATAGGTGCATTTTTAGTTCTCTGTTTTAATGTTTTCTTGTGTTTCTCACTTTTTCTCTATTTAGGAAAACCGAAGGAATAGAAAGAGATTGAGAATCCTTGTAAAAGGCTACTTAGCAAGAACAGGCTAATGCCAGATTTTCAGCAAGGTATGACTAACTCTAAAACCTATACCTGTAGGGAGACAGACTGTGGACAAGATTTCCAAGCAAAGGTTGGGTTTTGAAATAAGGTGGGAAAATGGGAAATATAATAGCAAACTAGGCTATAAGAATTGACTTGAGAAGATATAGATGAAGAAGGTAAGTTTGGAAGAGTGAAGGTCACCCTTCTTCGAAGTAAGATTCATTCCTTTATTCAACATTTACTGAAAAATACGCCAGTCTGGTGCCAGTCCCTGGAGTTGTGGAGGTGACAAACTATAGTTCTGCTCTTGGGAAGACTATGGTCTATGGGTGGACACAGACTCTCAGAGAGAACCCATTACAATGCTTTAGTGAGTGTTATGAAAGTACAAGTTCCCAAGGGCTACAAGAACCCCAGAGGAGGGCTAGCTCCAGGCTTTCTGCAGGATACTCTCAAGGAGTCTTAATGGCCAGGAAGAATTAACCCTCCCAGAAGCTTGAGAAGCACTGATGCTCAAGGATCATGACCAAAGGCATGAAAAAAGGAGGCAGCAGAGGGTGTACAATGGGAACAGAAAGCTTCTTGGTGTCCCCGGACCATTAAACGTAAAACCACAGATACCCATGAAAATTAATGCTTGAAACCAAGGAAACTTTGGTTCTATTCTATACTGGCTATTTTGGAGCTAAGTGATGAGAACACATGGACACAGAAGGGAACACCACACATTGGGGTTTATTGGAGGGTGGAGGGTGAGAAGAAGGAGAGGATCAGGAAAAATAACTAATGGGTACTAGGTAGCATACCTTGGTGTTGAAATAGACTGTACAACAAACCCCCATGACACAAGTTTACCTGTATAACAAACCTGCCCATGTACCCCCGAACTTAAATAAAAGTTAAAAAAAAAAGAGCAAGAAAGGGAAACTACTATTTATGGAACACCTATTGTATATCTGCCAGAGACAACTTCCCCAATCTGATTTAAGTAATAAGAATAGTTAACACTTTCTGAGCACTTACTATTTGCAATTTTGTATTGAGACTTTCCTGTGTTGCATTAGCTTTTATATCAGTGTATTGTTTTAACCTGGAATATTTCTGAGGTATAATCTGCAGTGGCTGAATTTTATTCCATTGAATGGATGTTTGCTAGTATGACAACTATTTATTAAGTGCTTATCACATGCCACGTACCATTCTAAGTAATTCATGTAAATTTGTTTCTTTAATATTCATAAAAATGCATATGAGGTAGGCTTGCTATCATTCTCCTTTTACAGATGAGGAGGCTTTGACACAGAAGTTAAGTCACTTGCCCGTGTCACTCGGCTAAAAAGTGTCTGAGCCATCTTTCAGGGCTAGGAATGTGGCTGAGCGTCTGATTTCTTTACCTCAGCTCTCAGACTTAAGTGACCTCCTTCTACTCCCCTGGAACAAGTGGCCTGCACCTACCTGTATCCATGACTTCCATGGTATCTTAGGCTGATTTAGTGCTGCTAGAAAGATGTGCCTGGGACTGACTAATTATAAAGAAGAGAGGTTTATTTTGCTCACGGTGCTGCAGGTTGTACAAGAAGCATGGCACGATCATCTGCTTCTGGTGAGGGCCTCAGGTTTCTTCTACTTATTGCCAGAGAGCAAATAGGAGCAGCTGTGTGAACAGATTATATGGCAAGGGAGAGGAAGCGAGAGAGGAGGAGGAGTTACCTTTTGAACAACCAGTTATCACAAGAACTAAGAGTGCAAACTCACTCCTGTGAGAATAGCACCAAGCCATTCTTGAGGGATCCACTCCCATAATCCAAACACCTCCCACCAGGCCCTACCTCCAACACTGGGGGGCAAGGGGCCGATTTCAACATGATCAAATTTGATAGGGCCAAACAAACCATATTCAAACGACAGCACACACCGTGAGCTCATGAGTGCAGGGGCTCCACTGTTTCTATGGAACTCCTGGTACCCAGCTCTAGGCCTAACACAAAGTAGGTGTTCGATAGGTGTTTGCATAAAGACTGCCATGATAAAAAGTCAACATACCAAAAATGTGTATCTGAAAGTGACTCCACGAGATGCTGAGCCCCACATTATGCTGAAAGAGTCCTTCCTGCACCCTTTGGTAAAGCATGCCTGCACTTTTGTGGCTCAGAATAATGGAAAGTCCCATGGGAAACTTCATGAACTTAACTCGTATAATCATTCTCAATTTGGAATTCACTCCCTTCTATGCTTCTATATTTAGTTCTCTGCTTTTGGCTGCAGAGACTTGATAAAACTCATTTCTCGAGTGACCCTCAAACCCTGGATTGAAAAATAAATCAATTCGGCTTTGTTTTTAGCTCTTTATTCTCCTTTTTAACAATGTAAAAGCGAATGTTTTCTCTTTTAATCCTAACCGCAACCATTTGGGACTATTTTTATACTTGAGGATACTGAAGCACAAAATGTATAATTAATTTGTTCAAAGCCTCACAGCTACTGGTATGTGGTAATGAAAAGTATAGAATTCCACTCATAAGATCAGCATTTGTCCAGAATTAAAACATGTATTAATGACCTCAGAAACACCTAGGCGTTTGTTGAAATGCACCGGTCCCGGGTCCACTCCAGATGTGCTAACTTTGGGTTTCAGTATCTTTGGGTTTGAGGTCTGGGAATTACATTTTTAGCAAGCTCTTTCAATGGTTCTCATGTGTCCTAAAATTGGTAAGGATTTATTTCATCAAGTCGCTGAAATGAATTCTAGGAACTCTGACTCTTACTGATTGGCCATAGCATGTAATCTTCCTCCTTGTATTCCTTAGATCAAATTATGTGCCTCTCAAATCCTAAAGTGCAAAATAATGTGTCTGGATATCTGTTAAACTACAGATCCTGATGCAGGAGTTCTCCAGTGGGATACGAGCTCCCAGGTGATGGTGAGGCCAGTGGTTCACTCTGGCAGACACAGGTGCTACTCAGATCCCCCTTCAAGAAAATACTCATTACCCCTTGCTGAAGAATGTGGCCAGCTGGTAGCCACCAGCATTAGCTTCATCAAAGTCCAACTCAACTGTCCAAATGAAGCTGTAGCACTCCCAGTCAATGAGGGAGCACGGTATTGGGACAACGGTCTGGCTATTTCTAATCACAGTAAGACTCCAGGCTGCAGAGTCCTTCTTCCATGGACTCCCACTGGGTTGGCAGAGACTTTGCTGTATGTACTGTGAAGGTCTCGCTGACCTTCTCAGCCCCTCTCTTTTCCTTGCATAGGTATTACTCTTTTTTTCACTCTGAAATTTATGTTTGCACTTGCCTTCTGGAGAACCTAGAAGGCACATCTATCGCCCAAACTTTAAGTAACAAGGAGCTTACATCTTGGTTTCCAAACTTTGAAGCAGCCAAAGGCAGTTGTTCCATCCCTATTGGACGGATCTTATCTCTGAAATCAGGGAACAGACTAAGATGAGCTTAAAACAGAGAAAAACTGTAATCCCAGCACTTTGGGAGGCCGAGACGGGCGGATCATGAGGTCAGGAGATTGAGACCATCCTGGCTAACCTGGTGGAACCCCGTCTCTACTAAAAAAATACAAAAAAAACTAGCCGGGCGAGGTGGCGGGCACCTGTAGTCCCAGCTACTCGGGAGGCTGAGGCAGGAGAATGGCGGGAACCCGGGAGGCGGAGCTTGCAGTGAGCTGAGATCCGGCCACTGCACTCCAGCCTGGGTGTTAGAGCAAGACTCCGTCTCAAAACAAAACAAAACAAAACAACAACGACAAAAAAAAAAAAAAAAAAAAAAAAAAAAAACAGAGAAAAGGAGGAGACCTGATTCATCACTCTTCTTAACTGTCAAGGTTTATTTGGACCCAGCGCTGACTTAGGTTTCTTCCTGATTCCTGAAAGCCAACCTCCTCTTTCATGCCCTTTGCAGGGGATTCATATAAGCAATGACAGTTTTTTACAAAGAAAATCTCATGACAAAATAAATAAACATAATAGATTTATATAAAGCAGTTTGGGCTAAAGTTGGGGATGGGCACAGATCCCAGCCTGCTATCCACCTCCAATCGTGAAGTTTGTCTTCAGGGCCTTAGGCTCAGTGTGTACCATTTGAAAAACAATTCTTTTCCCATGTTAGCTCTCAGTATAACAGGCTGGAATAATTTTTCACAGCTTCCTAATAGATACCTCGCTTGAAACTGCTATTTAAGTCAAAACCTCCAGTTTTCTCTCAGTGAATTAAAAGGTAATGCAGTTTTAATTTTAAGTCCAATTATATCTTGAGAGATGAATGGTACAGGGCTAATCCTTGCTTAGGGCCAAAAGGGAGTGGTAAATCATTTGCTCACATGATCAGATTGCTTCCATGCTCCTCTGGGCCACTAAGAAAACAGAAATGAGTCGTTAACACCAGCCTCTTCGGTGAAAAATGAAATGGAAGGGAAAGTCACAGTAGATGTTTCCTGTATCAGTCAGGATATTTAAGTTACACTGTGGTTAAATAAAATGTCAGTAGCTTATCCCAACACCAGCATTATTCTTATTCATGCCTCATGTCAATCCAGCTCATTGAGGGATCCTGCCTCCTGCAGTTGTGCAAGTACCCACTGATACTCCAATTTGATACACACTTGGAGATTATGGCCATGAAGAGAGGTAGATGTGGTGAATATGGTGGAAAGCTTCCATTGATAATTTATCTATCAGTCACATGGATAATTTATCTATCAGTCACATGGATAAGACAAACTTTCAGAGGTAGGGAAGAGCAATCTAATACTGTCTTCCCAGAAAGAGAACTGGAAAAATACATCAAATAAAAATCACCAGTGGTTCCAATGGCTATTGCACTGTCTTTCAGTCTCTGAACATGGTTTTCAAGTAAGGATGAGGCTGAGAGCAGAAGTAACATGTATTACTAAGCATCAAGTTTGGGTAGGCACTTTGAGATATAAAACGCTCAACAACGTTTTGGGATAGGTAAAATTTCCTATTTTACATTTTCTATGGCCCAGAGAAGTCCAAGGCTTTTCCTGAGATGAAAGAGCTAGTGCATGAAATCAGGATACTCATCCAGAAATGTCTGACCCTGAAGCCCACATTTGTTTCACTACTCAGTGCCGCATACTACATATGGAGATGTTCACCCTTTGAATAAATCACAGTCCTTGAGGCTGGAGTGCCATGAAATTGAACCTAGAGAGAAAGGGAAAAAGGGGATAATCAGGCAGAATGAATTTAGAAATTTTTCCAAAGAATAGATCAATCTAAAGTAGCTTAAGTGTGCATATCTGCAACAATAATGAACAATTACTGCATTTGTTCTAAGTGTCTAAGCTAACAAAATGTATTTTGTAGCTACCCCAAGAAATAGTACATGAAAAACACATTTTGTTGGTTTAGACACATAGTAATTACCTTTTGGGAACAAAGAGGTAATTATCTCTGTAACCCCATGAGATAAATTCAAATTTTAGTTCTGCTGCCTACTAGTGCTATGATCTGGACATATTCATTAAAGTCTTTGAACTTTAATTTCCCTAGTTATTCAATGGACATATTCATACTTTCTACATATTTACTTGGAAATGAAAATGTAAATGGGACGTTATAGCCATTAAATGGCATTAAACATACTAGATGCCAAGTAAAGATAGGCAGGGATCATGTGAGCAAGTAAACAACACAGGCTTTGGAGTAAGACACGACTTACATTCAAATCTCAGCCCTTTGTATTTGGCTGCATGGGTAAATGGCTTAACTCCTGTGGCTTTCCTGAGTTAGTGAAATCTGTTGAAAAATGGGGCTAGTAATTTCAGTCTGAAGGGATGCTGTGGGGAATGCATAAGATACCGTAAGTGAAATTTTCTAGGGAATAATGATACTCAGCAAATGGTGCTGACCTGTAATTCCCTTGATGATCACAGACTCATAATGTGAATGTGTCCACCAAAGTTCATGTATTGGAAACTTAATCCACAATTGAACAGTGTCAGGAGGTAGGGACCCTGATGAAATGTTTATTTAAGTCATGAGAGCGTCACCCTCCCAGATGCATTAGTGCCGCTATTAAAAGGGCTTATGGGGATTGGGTTCTCTCCCTTCTGCCAAGTGGGAACATGGCTTTTTGTTTCTGTCTTGCCCTTCCACCTCCCCTACACACCTTCCAGTATGTGAGGACACAGTAAGAAGGCACTCGTCAGAAGACAGCACCTTGATCTTGGACTTCTCATTCTTCAGAACTATAATAAATAAATTTCTCTTTATAAATTACCCAGTGTGTGGTGTTCTGTTACAGCAGCACAAGACTGACTAAGACATAATGATTTTGAGAGAATATTCTCCCAAGTCCTCTGGAAGTCTTTTTTTTCTTTTCTTTTCTTTTTCCTTCCTGAAGGGGTGGCCTGCCCCTCCACACCTGTGGGCGTTTCTCGTTAGGTAGAACCAGAGACTTGAGAAAAGAAATGAGACACAGAGACAAAGTATAGAGAAAGAAAAAGTGGGCCCAGGGGACCGGCGCTCAGCACACAGAGGACCCATGCAGGCACCGGTCTCTGAGTTCCCTAGTATTTATTGATAATTATCTTTACCATCTTAAAGATAAGGGAGTGGCAGGATAATAGGATCATTGTAGGGAGAAAATCAGCAGTAAGACATGTGAACAAAGATCTCTGTGACATGAATAAGTTTAAAGGAAAATGCTGTGCCTTGATATGCATATGCAAACCTCTCCATAAACATTTTAGCAGCATTGCGCCAGCATGTCCCACCTTTTGCCGTAAGGCGGTTTTCTCCTATCTCAGTAAACAGAGCATACAATCAGGTTTTACACCGAGATGTTCCATTGCACAGGGACGGGCAGGAGACAGATGCTTTTCTCTATCTCAACTGCCAACAACCGCCAAAAGGCCTTCTTTCCTCTTGTACTAGTCCCCTCAGCACAGACCCTTCATGGGTGTCAGGCTGGGGAACGATCAGGTCTTTCCCTTCCCACAAGGCCATATTTCAGACTATCACATGGGGAGAAACCTTGGACAATACCTAGCTTTCCTAGGCAGAGGTCCCTGTGACCTTTGGCAGTGTACTTGTCCCTGGGTACTTGAGATTAAGAGACTGGTGATGACTTTTAACCAGCAAGCTGCCTTCAGGCACTTGTTTAACAAAGGCACATCCTGCACAGCCCCAAATCCATTAAACCTTGAGTCACCACAGCGTATGTCTCTTGCAAGGACAAGGTTGGGGATAGGGTCACAGATTAACAGCATCTCAAATACAGAACAAAATGGAGTCTCTTATGTCTACTTCTTTCTATACAGACACAGTAACAGTCTGATCTTTCTTTCTTTTCCCCACACCTACCTACCTTCCTTCCTTCCTTCCTTCCTTCCTTCCCTAATGCCTCTCTCTCTCTCTCTCTCTCTCTCTCTCTCTCTCTCTTTCTTGACCAAATTTTGCTCTTGTCAACCAGGCTGGAGTGCAATGATGCAATCTCCACTCAGTGCGAACTCCGCCTCCCGGGTAGCGATTCTCCTGCCTCAGCTTCCCGAATACCTGGAATTGCAGGCACCCACAACTATGCCAGGCTAATTTTTGTATGTTTAGTAGAGATGGGGATTCACCATGCTGGTCAGGCTTGTCTCAAATGCCTGACCTCAGGTGATCCACCCGCCTCAGCCTCCCAAAGTGCTGGGATTACAAGCGTGAGACACCATGCCCAGCCCTCTGAAATTTTTTATGAGTATTCTTGCCTTACAATGGAAAATTCCTTTGTGTTGACCAAGTTGCTTATGGCCTTCATGCTCAACTTCTTCTTGCCTGGGTAAAGACTAATCCTGCTTGGCAAAGTGTATTTCTCTAAATTTTGTTTTCTAAGTCCCACAACCACTTACTTGAGAAAATCCACTCCTGAGGTGCTTCAGTATTTTGGCTCATCTCTTTTTATTGTGAGACATTCCACTAAATCACTTCTGGGTGCTGGGGGAGAGACTCCTAGTAGTTGTTTATCATCCCATCCTCTTTGTGGGGAGAACAATGAGGGACAGAGTGCACCTCTACTTCAGGGTCCTTTGAAACTTCAGCTTTCTAAAAACAGGCTTCCCTGATGAGTAGAAAGATGAAGAGGAGCAGGAAAAGCCACAGTCCAGGGCAGTGGAGGAAGTGGAGGAGAGCAGTGGGAAAGTTCTTGGTCAATTCCAGTGCCCACGATGCAAGCTGATTGCTCCAGAAGAGATAGCAAAAGTGTAGGTAGGCATCAGGGAACACCACAGTAAAGGGAGAAACTGGCAGGAAGTGGAAGTAGGGCTATGAGGACCAGAGGAGAGACTCATTCTAATTAAAATAACTTCTAGAGATCAAAGGGATCATGAAGTGTGAGTGACTATTGTCTTGAAAAAATTTACCACGGAAAAACATGCTCCTATACTACCCAAGGCAGTGACGCCAATAGAACAGAATATTCAGAAAAGAAGGGAGAACATAACTTCCAGGGGCCGTTCCAGTTTGGGAGGTCAATGCTTACTTGATTTCTATTATGATTTACTTGACCTTACCCACAACAGCAGCTTTTCTTTCTGGTGGATCAATGGTGGTATCTGTGCTTTGTGCCAGTTCAGTATTCAGACACTGATAAACATCTGCACCGATACACTGACCTTCTTGTTTTGATGGACAGTTTTGGTGGAAATAACAAATCCATATGTCAATATGTGACCTCACTCAGGTTAGATTTCTACTATACCCCACAAATAATAATTTATCATGTTTTTGAACTTAAGACCTTTGAAAGTTTTTACCATATTCGCCTTACCTATGACTTCTATATAACATGCACATGCTGAATTTATGTATGTCAATACTTTTTCCTACGTGCATTTTTCATTGAAATATAAATACATAAGGGCATGAACCCTGTCCATTTTATTCACCGTCACGTCCCGGCACCTACATTCCACTGGCACATGGTTGATGCTCCATTGTTTTGTTGTGGTCATTAACTGATTAAATAAATGAATAACTATTGAATGAATGAGCAAAGTAGCATAAGAAGACGATAGGCTTGGGAGATAAACACACTAGCATTTTTTTAATTTGTAAAACTTTGAAGACTAGCAGCCCATTGTGTATCATCAAAGCCCTTCAAGATAAAATCTGGTTTAGGGCATGATACTAGGGAGTGATATCCAGGGCGGCCTTCAACTCTCAGCTTCTGAAATCCATAGTGGCACCTCCTTTGAGTCACTGTGTTTGACGCCCTCACTCACAACGATAATGCTCCATCACCCCAGCTCTGTGATTGCCCAGCTCCTCTTTCCTGAGGGTGTGAAGATCACCCACACGGAAGGCCAAGGCAGCCTCTGAGTACTGTCAGCAGCAGGATCAAGATGGTGTTTAAGTAGGAGGATGAGTCATTAGCACTTAAGTAATTGAGGCTCTGTGGTAATAAAATTGCCAGTAATTTTTTTTTCTTTTCCTCCAGATTCTGTTTTTGTTTTTCTCCCATGAAATGAAACAAGACAATTGCCATGCATCCCCGGGTGATTTGAAAGGCCAGGATAGCGGTGCCTTTTCAGCGTGATACACAATTCTATATCAAATTACCAGGAGCTGCAGAGAATTGCAGCTAAGTCAGAATCTAATGGCCACGGGGTAGGATTTATGTAGAGATGGAGTAATAGACAGGGATTTTAAAATCTGATGGAGAGCTGAAGAAATTCAATAAAAACTGGGTCTACGGAGGCATCTTTTACTGTGTGTGAATGTTTTCATAAACACCTCTGAAGAGATAATACTATACAGGTGAGCTTAATAAAAAAGGACTTTCCTTTTCATTCCTGCCAATCTGGCCCTTTCACAAACTCTCCAATGAGAGAGAAATATGGGCTTGTTGGGACTTTTCTTCCTTAGTTATCTAGTTTCCTTTTTCAGCCTTCTAATCTTGCTCCTCGCCTTTCAGCTTTTATTGAATTTTTGCAACAGGAAAGAATTTTGCTAGAAAGGATTTTACTAGAAAGAGCAAGTTAACCTGAATTGCTGACAAATGCAAGGCACTCAAATGCCTAACGAGTCACCTGCAGCTAAAGGTGCAGCATCCTAATGAACCCAGGTATCACTGGGGAGACAAGAAAAAGAGGTAGAGGGAAAAAAATGCATATATTAGAAAAGACAATTACACTGGAAAAAGTCTTACATATGGGTTCTTGGAAAATGTACTGGCACTGGAGCCTAGAGTTCCTGGTTTTAAATCCTGACTCAGCTTCTTACAATCTCCATGACCTCTAACATATTGCTTAATTCCTATGAGTTTTAATTTCTTCCTTTTGAAACAGGAGATGATTTTTCTCCCCAGGATAAATGGACAAATAAATATGATGTATGCGGACTACTATATCCACAGCCTTGGCACCATAGTTCTTCATAAACTCAAATTCCCACTCTGCCTTCTAGCGCCATAAAGAAGGCAAGGAGGAAGTGGGAGAGGCAGATTTTTTGCTATGGGACGAGAAGTAAACCATTAATGTGTAAGCGAACTGAACACCTACCGGAATTACACATTCAAACGACTCCCTTTTCATCCATGCGTCTTTTAGTCCAGAAAGCAAAACACAGGAGAAGGGTTCTGATTATCTTCGCTTTGGCATCACCCTGAGGCTATGCTGGGGAATGAGAGGAAGCCCTAGGTCGGGGAAAAGAAAGAGGAAAAGCTCAGGATGCCTGGAGGTTCCACGTGAGAAGCTGCACCGATGGTGAGACGCCTTTAAATGACTGCAGACCCAAGGGGAGGAGGAGAGTTTGCTGGAAAGATGATGGGCCTCAGGTTAATCTGCTTGAACACCCACACTGCTCAATTTACCTTGTTGGTGCGTCAACTTTATCTGGTATATTTTCTCCACCGTCAAAGCGAATCCTTACTGCAGCAAAAGAACAGAGGTACCTTGTTAATAAAAGCAGTTTCTCAGCTGGCATGTGGTTGGCCCATGCTTCAATATCAATCTGTGTGTCCCTCTATCGTTTTTTTGAGAGGGAGTCCCCCTCCGTCTCCAGGCTGGAGTGCAGTGGCATGATCTCGGCTCACTGTAAGCTCCGCCTCCTGGGTTTAAGCGATTCTCCTGCCTCAGCCTCCCGAGTAGCTGGGACTACAGGCGCCCGCCACCATGCCCGGCTAATTCTTGCGTTTTTAGTAGAGACGGGATTTCACCATGTTGGCCAGGATGGTTTCGATCTCCTGACCTCGTGACCCGCCCACCTTGGCCTCCCAAAGTGCTGGGATTACAGGCGTGAGCCACCGTGCCCGGCCTGCGTGTCCCTCATTCACATTCTCTTATTCATTCGGTTGATCATCTATTTGTCCTCCAAGTTGGAACGGGAAGATCATCTGTCTCACTCGAGTTTACTTCCTTTATTTCCCTCCAGAATTAGTCTCTTGCCGTTTGGTGTGAACCAGTGGAACGGTACCAGAGGAAGTGAGGAAGGAGGCCGGTCTGTGTGATTAGGCTATCTGTGTTTGCTAACTGGCACTCATTAAAGTTAGGCTCCTGCCCTCCTGCAGATACTAGAAGACAGGATGTGCTCTCTCCTCGCACAATTACATTTCAAAGAAATGACTTCCACTCCTTAAGAAAGATGTTACTGGAGTGTCCAACTGGTTGGAAGATTTACATCCCAAAAGGAGTGGATAACAAATTTATAATTGAAAATTTTCTGAAGTAAATGCTTTAAGAAAGAGGAGATCAGGAGCCTAAGGCCAGGAAAAAATTAATTAATTAATTAAAGGCTGTCTAAAATATAGTCAA
This sequence comes from Macaca fascicularis, assembly GCF_037993035.2. Classification (NCBI taxonomy): domain Eukaryota; kingdom Metazoa; phylum Chordata; class Mammalia; order Primates; family Cercopithecidae; genus Macaca; species Macaca fascicularis. Next base: position 146,012,592 of record NC_088382.1, read on the forward strand.
GTTGTGTTGAACTTCAAGTCCATCTTAATTACTCCCTCACCAACTGAGGACTGCACGCAGGTTATACGTGGGAGTCCTGCATCTTCCCCTCTCACTGACTCAGAACACGGGTCTGGAGCACTAATGAATAGAAATGAAAATTCAAGTACACATGCCTAAATCAAATGGCTAAAATTACTCTATTTTTCCCTTAGTGGAATATTATCACTCCTGAAGACATATAATGTTTTGTCATCTTTTCTGTTCACTTAGATATCTGTTAGTTCCTAACCCAACCTCCCCCTGCTTCACTCAATAAAGGCTTCTGATTTCCACTTTCAGGTATAGCCTGGGCTCCACTTGAAGAATACAACAAGGAAATATCCTCCGTGTTGTATTCTAGTAGTGGAACCCAGGCTATACCTGAAAGTGGGAATCAGAAGGATAAATCAGTGAGAATAAAAGGATACACACAGACACAGATGTCCTTTTATTTGGGAGACTAATTTAGAAGATAGCATTCTACCATGATTAAGAATGCAGAGAGTAAGTGAAGCAAGTTTTAAGTGGAAAATTTAGAAGGAGGTTCAATTTTAATAAAATGGAATTGCAGTTTATATAGTAAATTTTTGCTTCGTCTCTCCGCCCAGAATCACCTATATCCATAATTTAATATAGGTAATAAAATCTAGGTAAGGTCCTGTTCCTTCCACCATGCTCTTAACGTTATTTCTTCCACATTGCTGTTCTTAATGATACAATATCACACTTTCTATTCTCTGATTAATCCTGGATACAACCTACTTACCCACCCGGTCTTTTTCTTAAGAAAGGGTCTTCATCTTCCGTGGATGTTCAAACAATGATCGGTAAAGGAAAAGTGCGCTATGAATGAGGTGGACCCTTGGATTTCTGAAGACATTAATGTTCTTAATAGTTTCCAGGTTCCTTGCCAACAAATCAGCAGAGGTTTAATTTGTCTTTATGAAGTTTTCATTCATCATTGTACAATCTGTATTTGATGTTTCTAATTATCCAACTGATGTATTATTTGGAGACCTTCTAAGACTAGTCAGATTCACTGGAAGTTTCTCTTTATTTTATTACCAATAAGAACGTGTATCAGCCAGAAAAAATTTATATTGTTCCATGTTACCCAAGAATATTGTTCATTATTTACTTTAAAAGAAAAGCTGCTCAGGGAAAAAGAGAAAAGCGCTTTAGTAAATTAGTTTTTAGTTTATTTTCTCAGCAAAAATATATAATAAGTATATTATAAATAATTATATATTATATATAATAGTTATATAATATACTTTATATAATATATTAGTTATATATAATATGATGTATTATATAATATATAACTAATATAGCATTTAATAGTCTTATGTAATCACTTAAATACTATAATATAATATATAATATATAGTATATGTGTAATATATAATATATGCAATATATAAATATAATTATATAATATATTATAATATATTAAATATAATAAAATGTATTCTATGTAGTAGTTACAAATAATACATAATTATTATATATAATATGTTTTATTATATTTAATATATTATAATATATAATAATTATATATAATAAAATGTATTATATATAATGGCTATATATGTAACTGTTATATGTTTTACATTATATATAATATATTATATATATAGTCCAAGGAGAATATATATTATATATAATGTATAACATGTAACAGTTACATATAATCATTTACCATCTTATATATAATACAATATATTATATATTAAATATTTCTCATATGCAATTATATATTAATATATTATATATTATATTTTAATCATTATATCACATATCACCTATAATAGTTATATATAATAGTTATATATAATAGTTACATATAGTTACATATATAACTATTATATATAACTCTTATAGGTGATTATATATATAATAGTTATATATGTAACTATTATGTATTAGTTATATGTAATATATAACAATATTATACATCATAATAATATATAATTATTATATATAGTTATATATTATATATAGTTATATATAATTATTATATATAGTTATATATTATATATAGTTGTATATAATACATTTCATTATATAATTATATATTATTATGATATATAATATTGTTATATATTATTATGATATATAGCTATGTAGTAATTATATATTATTATATGTCATATAGTTATATATAATAGTTGCATATGATACATTTTATTATATATAATAATTATATATTATTATGATATCTAATATTGTTATATATTATATATAACTATATATAATAGTTACATGTAATAATTTACTGTCTTATATATAATACAATATATTATATATAAAATTAAATATTTATCATATGTATTTAATTATATATTAATATATATTATATTTTAATCATTATATCACATATACAATTATATATAATAATAAAATATATGTTTTATGTATTATATATACTATATATTATATAGTACATGTTTTTATATATGAATATAAAATATATATTTAAAATATTTGGGTTACAATAGTAAGGCTCAGTTTTTAATCCTCCATGAAATTATTATTAATAAGTAATGACAGTTTTACTCTGATTTATTAACCTACCCACTTTTCTATCAGTTTAAAAATGACGGTGATTTATATGGTGTCTAATTTTGGCTATGGGCCAAGGTTTAGTGCTATTTAATAGAGTAATTATTGGCAACTAGTAATGCCTGATCTCACCTATGGTGGGTTGCTTTATTGTTCTCAGTTCTTTTTCCCTCCTAGTGTCCTGGCTTCTAGCCATATGACTTTGCAGTTACTCTTACTAAAGTCGATCTCATTTACGCTGTGCTTGCATGGGAGTTTGGTCAAAGGTTCCAAGACTAAGTCTAGTGTTTCTACTTACTCCTCCTGCACTTCTGCCATCACCATAACAACAGGCACCCCAGGGAGCCATTGGCTCTAGGAAGACCAAGTAGATCTGGGCTGAATACTGCAGTTGGACAGTAAACTGACCAGCAAATACATGAACAAGAATAAATGATTTATGTCTTATGCTACTGAGTTTGTGTTGTCTATTATAGAATATTATTATGGTAACAACTGACTGATATATCTGTCTTCTTTCAGGATTTATAAGGGAGTTATGGACATACAAGACGATAGTGATAGCAGACTAGAAATCAAAAAGTTGATCTAATGTAAAAGAGTACAAACTCACTGCCTGCATGCAGAGTCTTAGAAAGCCTGGGCTGGTGCTTGTGGTTTAGCCCTGAAGTCCAAGGAGAATTTTTTGCTTTCCCTGAGTCTTGTGGCCTCATCAATTCAGCTTGGTCTAGACTGAACAATAAACAAAAGAGAGTAAGAGGGGCATTGATAGGCCTGGTTCTGGAGATGAATGTGGCCAGCATCTGTGAAAACTGCATGTAGGCATGAACTGACACAACTACTTCAAAGCATACTGGAAGCTGATGGCAACTGAAAACCCTTCCTTCTTCTTCCTTTCCTTCCTTTCCCTTTCCCTTCCTTCCCCTTCCCTTCCCTTCCCTTCCCATCCCTTTCCCTTCCTCTTTCCCTTCCTTCCCCTTTCCTTCCCTTTCTGTCCCTTTTCCTTCCCCTTCCTTCCCCTTCCCTTCTCCTCCCTTTTTCCTTTCCCTTTCCCTTCCCTTTCCCTCTCCTCCCCTCCCCTCCTCTCCCCGCTCTTCCCCTTCCTTTCTTTTCCCTTCCCTTCTCTCTGTTCCGTTCCCCTTTCTCTCCTGTTCCCTTCCCTTCCTCTCCCTTCCTCTTCCCTTCCCTCCCCTTCCCTTCCCCTGCCCTCCCATTCCTTTCCGTGCCCTCCTCTTCCCTCCCCTCTCCTCCCCTTCTTTTCCCTTCCCTTCTGTTCCATTCTGTTCCCTTTTCCCTTCCCTTCCCTTCCCATCCATTTCCCTTCCCCTTCCTTCCCCTTCTCCTTCCCCTTCTCCTTCCCCTTCCTTCCCCTTCTCCTTCCCCTTCTCCTTCCCCTTCCTTCCCTTTTTCCTTCCCCTTCCCCTTCCTTCCCCTTCTCCTTCCCCTTCTTCTTCCCCTTCCCTTCCTTTTCCTTCCCCTCCTCTCTCCTTCTTTTCCTTTCCCTTCCATTCCATTCTGTTCCCTTTTCCCTTCCCTTCCCTTCCCTTCCCTTCCTTTCCTTTCCCTTCCCGTCCCATCCCTTTTCCTTCTTGTCCCTTTCCCTTCCCCTTCCTTCCCCTTCTCCTTCCCCTTCCCTTCCCTTTCCTTCCCCTTCCCCTTCCTTTCCCCTTCTCCTTCCCTTACCCTTCCCTTTTCCCTTTCCCTACTTCTTCCCTTCCCTTCTCTTCCCTTCCCTTTCCTTCCCCTTCCCATTCCTTTCCCCTTCCTTTCCCTTCCCTTCCCCTCCTCTGCCCTCCTTCCCTTCCCTTGCCTTCCCTTCCCCTTCCCCTTCCTTCCCCTTCCCTTCACTTTCTCCTTCCCTTCCTCTTCCCCTTCCTTTTCTTTCTCTTCCCCTTTCCTTTCTCTTCCCCTTTCCTTTCCCTTCCCTTCCCTTCCCTCCCCTCCCCTTCCTTTCCCTTCCCCTCTCCTTCCCTCCTCTCTCCTTCCCATCCCTTTTCTTCCATTCCCTTCCGTTCCCCTTTTTCTTCCCTTCCCTTTGCTTCCTTTCCCTTCCCTTATCTTCCCCTTTCCCTTCCCCTTCCTTCCCCTTTCCCTTCCCTTCTCCTTCCTTCCCCTTTCTTTTCCCTTTCATTTTCCTTTCCCTTTCCTTTTCCCCTTCTTCTCTTCCTTTCCCTTTCCTTTTCTTCCTTTTTTTCCTTCCTCCACATCTTCTTGCTCTTTTTCTTATCTTCATATTTATCTTTGTCTTCCTCCACCCCTTTTACTGGCAGCTTCCATGATAAAATTAACATGAGCAAAACAGAAAACATCCAGTTTCTAGACATGTTCACATCTTAGATAGCAAAGCTGTCTGGGAGTCCTGTGACCCAAGGAGCTAGATGAGTAACCATCACTTTGGTTGGAGTAAGGGCAGTGGCCACAATCACCAGTGGAGACAGATGTGCTTACTGGGGCAGCCAGCCCATGATGGCCCTCAGCCGCAGCAGCAACAGCGAACAGCAATATACAAAGACACATGCACCTGGGAGATTGCTTTTCCTCACCAAAGACAAGATGCCATGTCCTGAGAAACTCAGAAAATGTTACAAAACATTCCTATGCACTGAATGACAGTTAATTTTTATCAAGTATTCTAAAGAAAGCGTGTACCCTAATAATATGCAAACAATAGGAAATGAATATTTATTGTGTAAGCATAGAAGAGCAAAATTTTTGTCTCAGTCTGTTAGTGCTTCTAGGACAAAATACCATTGACTGAGTAGTTTACAAAAACCAGAAACTTATTTTTTTACAGTCTGGAGGCTGGGGAATCCAGGTCCAGACATGGGTGTTCAGTGTCTGGCGAGGGGCCCAGTCTCTCCCTCCAAGAGGGAGCCTGTTGCTGTATTTTCTGGAGAAGAGGAACATTGTGTCCTCGCATGGCAGAAGGCAAAGGGGAAATGAGCTGATGACTGTGTAAAGCCTGTTTAATCAAGATCTTAACCCCATTCACAAGGGAGGAGGCCTCATGGCCTAATCACCTCCCGAAGGCCCCACCTCTTCATAACTTCACATTGGCCACCCTTGAGGAGCTAGAGGGGATCCTTTTAAACTACAGCACACAAGATGGTAAAATTACACAGTGATGTGAAATCCGCATCCCTTATAACCTCCAAGATGTTGCCAGAAATCTATCAGAACTGGCCATAAGACAAAACTATGGTATTATCTACAAGGAGTCCGAAAAATATATAAAGAAATCCTGCCTATGATGCTTTACTTTATTGAAAGTAAAAATTCTATTTTTTAAATAAGTGTTCCACAAATGTTCATCCTTCTAACTCTTTAAAGATGATCAATACTAACTCTAAACAGTGAGGGAGAATGATGTTCGTGCTTCATGTGGTATTATTGAAGATGATTGAGTGGAGGTGGCTTGGACAAAGGAGAACTTTCTGTTCAGAGTCTGCTTTCTTCTGATGTTTTTGATGTGTTTATTTATCCACATAAATGTCATATACTGTACTTATAAATACACAAATCTTGGGTTGCAAGATTTTCTGCCTGCAGTGAGATGTACATTATCTTCAGGAGCTAAATATTTCTTAAGTTTCTCATTTCGGTCTAAAAGCAAACAACAGTTAAAAACAATGCAAATGGCTATCAAGTGTGACTTTCTGAGTTATTCTAAGACACAGACATGAATGTCCTCCGCGTCTCGTTTCAGGCTGCTGGCTTTTTGAAACAATCCTAAGTAAGGAAAACAGTCCAAGTCAAGTGCAGGCTCTAGTTTGAGTCTAATGGTCTCAATACTGGCATTCAGTTACCCAGCATGACTGTAGGCCACCCGTGTGTCCACTCACTGGGCCTACTCCACTCCTGCAAAAGCTTCTACCTGTGCGTCTCAGTTGGCACTTGAGAGTGGATACTTAACCACCTTTGAAATAGGCAAAGCCTGGGGCAGAAAGTGAGGCTTCAGGAAAAGCAACTTGAGAGTTGAAAGAGTTTACTTTCAGGGCTCCGTTTGGAGGGGACAAGTGGGATTCAGGTATCAGCAGGAGAGATGTTCAAGGGACGACTGTGGAAGGAAAGTGAAGTGAACCTCAGCCAGTAATGAGATAGAGAAATGTGTTCTTGGCTATTCTCTGAGCATGGTCTTCTGTCTGTAACTTTGTGTGCTGAGTGAAGCCCTATCCACTACAGTTGTCAGGCAGTATATGCCATAGTATTCCGAACAGTTTGGAGCCACACAGCCTGAGTTCAAGCCCTCTTTCATGGTCTGCAACTACTTGGTGTATCAATTTGTCTAAACCTGGAGTTCAGTGGCAGAAAGTCTACCTTCCTGCATAAATAAGGACATTTTTCATCATCAGATTTACTAGCAAGAGAGGCATATTTGAGCCTTCACAATCTTACCGTTTTTTTTTTTTTCTGTTTGTTTGTTTTTTTGTTTTGTTTTTGATAATAGGGTTTCATTCTGTCATCAAGGCTGGAGTACAGTGGCACAATCATAGCTCAGCCTTCTGAGTGTCTGGGACTATAGGTACATGCCATCATGCCCAGCTAATTTATTTATTTATTTTATATTATTTTTTGTAGAGATGGGGTCTCACTTAGTTGCCCAGGATAGTCTCGAACTCCTGGCATCAATAAATTTCTCCCACCGAGGCCTCCCAAATTGCTGGGATTACAGGTGTGCCTTTTTTGATATAAGTCAATTAGCCAGCCTGTTTTCATTTTATAAAAAAATAAAGAAGAGTTCTACTTATTAATACACTTGTATCTTTCAAGAAAAAATTGCCTTTCTCATAGTGTTATTGTAAGTCTTAATTGTATATCTCTTTAATATATCCTGACACATAGAAACAATAAATAAATGGAAGATGTTACTCTTGATGTTTTGCTATCAATTTTGATATTTTATCAAATTCTTTCTGTTCTTGTCATTTCTATGGATACATCAGGGGAAACAGAAGCATGAGTCATTCCCGTAAACTTAACTCCAGGTAGGCAAGGGATCTACTCAGGCAAGTGTTTTCTTGAATGTAAGACTTGTGAATTCTTAGAAAAGTATCATGAAAAAAGATCAGCCTTTGGGGTTGGGAAGAGTCATATTTGACGTCAGTTCTGACATTTTTCAGCTCAAAGGACTTCCCCGAACTATCCAGTAAGAATGGTAGTTCATACTTCCTAAGAAGCTGTAATTGCCAGACACTGATCTAACTGGTTTACATATATAAGTAATTAACTTTCATAAGGCCTCTTTCAGATTAATGCTATTTTTATTTCCATTTCTTAGACAATGAAAACAATCCAGAAAAAAAATGATGGTAACTCACTGTGCTCTGAAGTAGCTCAGCTCCAAGGACTGTGACTTTAACTTCTAAGCAACACCCCCACTCCACTTCGGTTTTCTTGCTGTGCAATGGGAGTGATTCCCACTATTCAAGCTTCATTTATGAGGATTAAATTCACAAACTTTAGTAAAAGCCCTAGCACACTGATTGCCACACTCTAATTACATGTAAATAATGACTTTTATCATTAAGTTTCTTGGTTGCAAGCAATAGAAAGCAACTCTTGCTAACTAAAGTAAAAAAAAAAAGGAATTTAGTAAAAGGATTTTTGGTAGCTGAAATAGTTATAAGAAGGCTGAAAACCAGGCTACTCAAACAAGCAGGACCCAGAAGAAATTTTTTATCATATGTAACAGCCAAAGAATGCATGCCTCTGCACCTGTTTATTTAGGAAGTTGATGTACCTACCATCATCACCTTTTCTCTGACATATAGCCACTGCTAGACAGTGTTTCTTCAAAGTGTAAGTAACAAGACTGAATCAGTAATACAGTCTCCTGAAAAAGAAAAGTCTAGAACTGCATAACTTCACTGCTGATTTCTATGCAAGTTTTAAAGAAGAAATAATACCAATTCATCTCAAACTACACCAAAAACTTAACATGGAAGGAATACTTCCTAACTCATTTTACAAGGCCAACATTACCCTGAGAGTACCAAAACCAGGGAAGGAAAAAAGAGAAAAGGAAACTACAGGTCAATATCCTTGATGAAAATAGATGCAAAATTCCTCAACAAAATATTAGTGAACTGTCTAACAACACATCAAAAAATAAAGAACAACACCATGATCAAGTGGGATTGATTCCAGGAACACAAGAATAGTTCATCATACACCAATAAATGCGATATATCACCTCAACAGAATAAAGGACATAAATCATGTGATCAGTTCAGTAGATACAGAAAAAGTATTTGACAAAATACTTTTAAAAACTCTCAATATCATGAAAGGATGTTGAATTTTGTCAAATGCTTTTCTGAATCTGTGGAAATGATCATATGATTTTTGGAAAGTACCACAATATTTGCAAGCTATACAAAATTTTGGAAAGTACCACAATATTTGCAAGCTATACAAAATTTTGGAAAGTACCACAATATTTGCAAGCTATATATAACTTTTGGAAAGTACCACAATATTTGCAAGCTGTATATAATTTTTGGAAAGTACCACAATATTTGCAAGATATACATAATTTTACAAGGAAAGTACCATGACACAATAAAGGCCATATATGACAAACCCAAAACTAAAATACTGCATGGGGAAAAACTGAAAGCTCTTTCTCTAAAAACTGGAACGAAACAAAGATGCTCACTTTCACTACTTCTATTCAGCATAGCTCTGGAAGTCCTAGCCAGAGCAATTAGTCTAAAGAAAGGGCATACAAATTGGATGGAAGGAAGTAAAATTGTCCTTATTTGAAAACAGCATGATCTTATATATGGAAAAACCTAAAGACTCCATCAAAAACCTCTTAGAACTGAAAAACTAATTCAGGAAAGTTGCAGGATACAAAATCAGCATACAGTATCTTATTATTTTTGTAGCTATTAAAATAAAAGTGTTTTTGTAATTTTGTTTCAGATAGTTCACAATTAACATGTAGAAACACTAATTCTTTCTGTATATTAATTTTTTTGTACTGTAACTTTACTGAGTTAGTTTGTTAGTTCTGAGATATTTTGGTATTTAGGTTTTTCTAAATATAAGATCATGTTGTCTGCAAACAGTGACTTACTTCCTCGTTTCCAATTTATATTCCCTTTATTTTTGTCTATCTTGTCTAATTGATCTGGCTAGGACTTCCAGTACGATGTTGTGTAGAAATAGTGAAAGTGGACATCCTTGTCTTGTTATAGATCTAAGAGGAAAAGCTTTCAGCTTGCCCTCATTCAGTATAATAGCTGTGGGTTTGTCATATATGGACTTTATTGTATTGAGGCACTTTCCTTTTACACCTAATTTGTTGAGTGGTTTATTGTGAAAGAATGCTTAATTTTGTCAGATGCTTTTTATATACTTACTGAAATGATCATTTAATATTTGTAATTTATTCAGTTGAGGTGATAAATCATTTATTGATTTGTTTATGTTGAATCATTCTTGCATCCCTGAGATGAATCCCACTTGATCACAATGAATAATCTTTTAAATGTGTTGTTGAATTTGATTTGTTAGTATTTTGTTGAGAATTTTTGTATCTATACTCACCAAATTTATTTGACCTTTCTTTTTCTTTCTTTCTTTCTTTTTTTTTTTTTTTTGCTTGTTTTATCCTTGTTTGGTTTTTATATAATGGTAATGGTAACCTCAGAAAATGAATTTTGAAGTATTGCCTTTCTTTAAATTTTCTGGTATAATTTGAGAAAAATTGATATTAATCCTTCCTCAAATATTTCATTGAATTCCTCAGTAAAGACATCAGGTCCTGGACTTTTTTTTTTTTGTTAGAAAACTATTTACTAGGCCGGGCGCGGTGGCTCAAGCCTGTAATCCCAGCACTTTGGGAGGCCGAGGCGGGCGGATCACAAGGTCAGGAGATCGAGACCACAGTGAAACCCCGTCTCTACTAAAAATACAAAAAAAATTAGCCGGGCGCGGTGGCGGGCGCCTGTAGTCCCAGCTACTCAGGAGGCTGAGGCAGGAGAATGGCGGGAACCCGAGAGGCGGAGCTTGCAGTGAGCCGAGATCGCGCCACTGCACTCCAGCCTGGGCAACAGCGTGAGACTCCGTCTCAAAAAAAAAAAAAAAAAAAAAAAAGAAAACTATTTACTATCAATTCAATTTTCTCACTTGTTAATGGTCTGCTCAAATTTTCTATTTCTTCAGAATTTAATTTTGGAAGGTTGTATGTATTCGAGAATTTCTTCTACATTAGAAAATTTGTTGATGTACATTTGTTCATAATTGTCTGTTCTAGATCTATGTGCTTTTGTGGTATCAGCTGTAATGTCTCTTTTTTCACCTCTGATTTTATTAATTTGTGTCTTTCCTCTTTTTTCTAAATACATCTGGCTATGATTTATCTTTTTATCTTTTCAAAACAACAATTTTTCATTTTGTTGATGTTTTAAATTGATGTTCTAGTTTCTATATTATTTATTTCTGCTCTGAGCTTTAATATTTTCTTCATTGTGCAAAGTTGGGGCTTATTTATTTCTTATGTTTGCAGATTTTGTGTGGTGCATCATTAGGTTGTTTTTTAGAAAGTTTTCTTTTCTTAAATGTATTTGTTTCTCCACGTCTTCTCTCTGCACACTCCTATAATGTAAATACTTGTTTGTTTAATTAATAGTGTTCCGTAAGTCCCATAGGCTTTTAAAATTCTTTTTAAATTTAATTTGTTTCTCTGACTGGATTATTTTTAAAGACCTGTCTTCAACTTCAGATTTTTTTTTTCATCTGCTCAATCTAGTATGTTGCTAAAGTTCTCTGTTGTACTTTTTATTTTGTTCATTGAATTCTTCACCTCCAAGGTTTGTTTGGTTCTTTTATATGATATCTACCTTTCTCGAATTTCTTATTCAGATTATGAATTGTTTTCCTGATTTCATTAAATTGCCTGTGTTGTCTTATATCTCATAGAGGTTCCTTGAGATCACCATTTTGAATTCCTCTTCAGGTGTTTTAGAAATTTCCTTTTACTTGGGGTCTGTTACTGGAGAATTATTATATTTCTTTGGGAGTGTCATGCTTCCTTGTTTTTTCATGTTTCTTGTGTCCCTACTTTGACATCTGCACATAGAGTGGAACAGCCACCTTTTTTGATTTTATGAAGATATTTTTAATGTAGATGGGTCCTAGGGTGTTGGATGGGTGTAGTGCATTGGTTTGATTCCGGCTAGACTCAGTAGTGTGGTCTCTGTGATGTTTCCTCAGCTATAATCCACATCAGTGATATTTGTGATGGTGTCAGTAGCTTAGGTGACAGGAGTGAGAGCAGTAGTTAGTTTTTGCTGATGGAAGTGGTGCCACACTGGCTGTCACGCCAAAAATGTGCATGCTTCATGGATCAGCTTGGTATGCTATGGGCTTTCCAGGGGATGGAGTCATCTTTGCTCTGGCTGTTAAGCATGGTGACCCATGGACTGGCCTACTGTGTTGTTAACTCTCCAGGGACCTGAGCTACCACTCTACTGGTGGTCAGATGGGACATATTGTACGTGGATATACACAGGTGTGTATAGGCATGGTGGACCAGCCAGCTGTGTGTCACCTTTCTCACTCTACAAGTGTCTCTTTTCCTTGGGATTTGGGGTTCTACGTAGGTTCACACATGGGGTCTAAGCCATGTCATTAGACCTAGTTTTCGTGTCACCATGGCCAGTTGCTGCAGTGATCTGCCTGAGCATGGTAAAATGATGATGGAGATTCAGGGACACAAAGAAGCAGTGGCCATTGGCCCCAAGGGCAGGGACATACTCTAGCTGTGGGTTCAGCTTTGAGATGGAGCCATCTTGGGTTGCAAGGATGGGGTGTCCTCAACCTAAGCTCCTATTCTGGGGCAATGCAATTGAATGATCTACAGGTAACTCTCAAAACTGGATTTGGAGTCTGTGAGGACTGTGAGACTCTCCTGTAGCAAGGACTACAGGCATCTGCAGTTGAAATGGGTACTTCTGGAAGTCTCCAGCCTAACAATGATCCCAGCTTGGGAGATGGTATGGTAGAGGTAGAGTGCTTCACTCACCATTCTATGTTGCTGTCCTAGGTGACCATCTTCTACAGGAATTTAGTCACTCCTCTGGCTCTCTCCAGCATATTTTCTTAATCATTCTAACAGAAATATGGTTGTTTGTTCATTGTCTTGGTTTATTTCTGTTGGCTGACTAGCACCAGGAAACTTTAGTAGGGTATCTTGCTAATGTCACTTATAACTCTTAGTTTATGCCATTGAACTGTAAAATTCCTTGGAAATAAAAATCATGTCTATTGTTTGTTCATTTTGTAGTAAATACTCAGTGCCCTATATTCTATTGGGTATTGAATTTTTATAAAAATAGGATCACATTAAGAAGCTTGGGAAGCAGAACAAGATGGCAGAATAGAAGCCTACACAATTTGTTCCCAGTCCCACAGGAACACCAAATTTTAACAACTATCTGCACATAGAAAAGAGAAAAGCACTATCATAAGAACCAAAAATCAGGTGAACAATCACAGTACCTGGTTTTAACTTCACATCACTGAGAGAGGCATTTAAAAGAATAGGAGGTACAGTCTTGACTAATCAATGCCACCCCTCCACTGGCAGTGACCATTCAGCACAGAGAGTCTATGCACTTGTGGGAGTGAGGGTGAAATGACTACTGGACTACATTGAATTCAATGTTGCCAGGTCACAGTGAAGAGAAAGACCATGCTGGGCTCAGCCAACATCCACACAAGGAGGGAGCATTTGGACTAGCCAGAAGGGAATTGCCCATCTCAGCAGGCAGAACTTTGGTTTCTTAGAAAGCCTGGCCACCATGGGCCAAAGTGCTCTGGGGTCCTAGGTAAACTTGAAAGACAGTCTAGAACACAAAGACTGCAATTTCTAGGAAAGTGTTAGTACTGGGCTGGGCTTAGAGCCAATGGACTAGGGAGGCACATGACCTAGGGAGACACAAGCCATGACAATTAAGGAAGTACTTGTGTCACTCCTCCCCCAACCCTAGGCAACACAGCTCACAGCAATGAAAGTGACTCTTTCCTTTTGCCTGAAGAGAGGAGAACAAAGAGTAAAGAGGACTTTGTCTTGCCTCTCAGTCACAGTAATATAGAACGCCAGGATGAGTCATGAGGTCTCTGTTTCAGATCCTAGCTCATGGATGGTATTTCTAAACACACTCTGGGCCAAAAGGGAACTTCCTGCCTTGAAGGGAAAAAACAAGTCCTGGTGGGATTCATTATCTGCTGACAAAAGAGCCTTTGAGCCCTGAATAACCAGCAGTGATACCTAGGTTGTATGCTGTGGGTCTTGAGCTCTGAGACATGCTGGCTTCAGGTGTGACCCAACACATTTCCAGCTATAGTGGCTACAGTGAAAGATTCCTCCTGTTTGGGAAAAACAAAAACAAAAACAAAACAACAACAACAACAACAAACACAGGGAAAAGTTAAGGGGACTTGGTCTTGTACCATACATACCAGCTTAACCACAGTAGGATTGAGCAATAAAGAGGATCTTGGGGTCCTCACGTCCTAGCCTAGGCTCTTGAACATTATTTCTGGACCTGCCCTGAGGCAGAGGAGAGCCCAATGCAGAGTAAGCCCCAGGCTTGGCAGCATTCGTCACAAACTGATGAAAGAGCCCTTGCACCTTAAGAGAACACTGGCAGTGACCTAACAGAATATCCCCATTGACTGGTGGTGGTGGTGACCATAAGGAGAAGCTCCTCTGTCTGTGGAAAGGGGAGGGAAAAGTGAGAAAGACTTTGTCTGGTGATTTGAGTGCCAGCTTAGCCACAGTAAATAGTACATCAGGTAAATTTCTATGTTTTTTTACTCCAATCTTTTGCTCCAAGATAGCCTCTTTGGACTTGTCTGGGGCCAGAGGGAGCTTGCTGCCCTGAAGGGAAGTCTATAAACTGGACTGGCTTTGCTATCTGCTGATTATAGAGCCCTAGAGCCTTGCATAAACACAGATGGTAGCCAGATAGTGGTTATAGTGGGCCTTGGGCAAGACCTAGTGCTTTGTTAGCTTCAGGTCTGACCCAGCACAGTTACAGTGATGGTAGCCACAGGGTTGCTTGCATCATCAAACTCCCAGTTCCAGGTGGCTCAGCACAGAGAGAAACTCCATTTGTTTGGGAGAAAGTAAAGGAAAAGAACAAAAGTCTGTGCCTGGTAATCCAGTGAATTCTTCTAGATCTAATTTAAGACCACAAAGGCAGTACTTGTATGAGTCTGAAAAAAAAAAATCACAGCATTATTAGGCTTAGGGCTCATGTCCTTTCAAATAGCTAGAAAGCTTTCCCAAGAAGGATGGGAACAAACAAGCTCAGACTATGAAGGCAACAATAAATACCTAACTGTTCAATGCCCAGACACCGATGAACATCTATAAGCATCAAGACTATCCTGGAAAACACGACCTCACCAAAGAAACTTATTAAGGCACAAGGGGACCAATCCTGGAGAAACAGAGATATGTAACCTTTCAGAAAAACAATTCAAAATACCTGTTTTGAGAAAACTCAGATAAATTCAAGATAACATAGAGAAGGAATTCGGCATTCTATCATGTAAATTTAAAGCCAGTTCTCAAGGGAAGATAAACAAATGGCCCATGAATAAAGGAAAAGGAAATGTTCGATATCACTAATTATCAGGGAAATGCATATTAAAACCAGAATGTGATACTACTTTACTCCTGAAAGAATGACTGTAATTTAAAAATGAAAAAATAATAGATGTTGGTTTGGATGTGGTGGAAAGGGAAAACTTTTACACTCCTGGTGATAATGTAAGTTAGCATAACTACTATGAAAACAGCATTGAGATTCCTTAAAGAACTAAAAGTAGAACTACCATTTGATCCAGCAATCCCACTACTGGTTATCGACTGAGAAAAACTAATCACTATATGAAAAAGACACTTGTACATGCATGTTTATAACAGCAGAATTTGTAATTGCAAAAGTATGGAACCAGCCAGATGCCCAATCAATAAGTGGATAAAAAAAGTGTCATATGTATACACCATGGAATACTACTCAGCCATAAAAAGGAATGAAATAATGGCATTAGTGGAAACCTGAATGCAGTTGCATATAATTATTCTAAGTGAAGTAACTCAAGAATGGAAAAGTAAATATTGTATGTTCTTGCTTATAAGCGGGACCTTATAAGCTTTGAGGACACAAATGCATATGAATGATATAATTGACTTTGGGGACTTGAGGGGAAGCAGGGAGGGGGTGAGAGATAAAAAACTACACATTGGCTACAGTGTACACTGCTTGGGGGTTGGGTGCTCCAAAATTTCAGAAATTGCCACTGAAGAATTTTTCCACTTAACAAAAAAACACATATTCCTCAAAACTATTGAAATAATTTTAAAAGATATTGAAATAAGAAGAATCAAGAAGAAATTCTAGATCTGAAGAATGCAATTGACATATTCAAGAATGTCTCAGAGTCTCTTAATAGAGAATTGATCAAGCAGAAGAAAGGATTACTGAGCTCGAAGACAAGCTATTTAAAAATACACAGTCAGAGGAGACAAAAGAAATAAAGAATTAAAAACAATGAGAGCACATCTGCAAAATCTAGAAAATAGCCCCTGGAGAGCAAATCTAAGAGTTATTGGCCTTGAAGAGGAAGTAGATAAAGAGATAGGAGTAGCAAGTTTATCCAAAGGGATAATATCAAAGAACTTTCCAAACCTACAGAAAGGTGTCAGCACTGAAGTACAAAAAAGTTATAGAACATCAAGCAGATTTTAACCCAAAGAAGATGACCTCAAGATATTTAATAGCCAAATTTCCAGAGGCCAAGGATAAGAAAGGATCCTAAAAGAAACAATATAACAGAAACAGATAACATATAATAGAGCTCAAATATGTCGGTAGTACACTTTTCAGTGGAAACCTCAGGCCAAGAGAGAGTGGCAAGACATATTTAACTGCTGAAGAAAAAAAGAAAAACAAAAACTTGTACCCTAGAATAGAATATCCAGTGAGAATATCCTTCCCGCATGAAGGAGAAATAAGAACCTTCCCAGCAAAACAAAAGCTGAGGGATTTCATCAACACCAGACCTGTCCTACAAGAAAGAAAGTTCTTCAATTTGAGAAAAAGGGCATTAATGTGCAATTAGAAATCAACTGAAGGTACAAAACTCACTGGCTATAGCACAGAGAATAAACAGTATATTTTAACACTGTAATTGTGGTGTGTCAAGTACTCATATAAGTAGAAACACTAAATGAGAAACCAATAAAAAATAATAACTACAACAACTTTTCAAGAAATAGTATAATAGGACATAAAGAGAAACAACAAAGAGTTAAAAAGTGTGTGTGGTAGGTGTGAAGTTAAAGTGTAGCCTTTATTAGTTTTTCTTTTGGTTTGTTTGTTAATTTATGCAATCAGTGTTAAGTTGACATAAGTTTAAAATAATAGGTTATAACGTAGTATTTTCAAGCCTTATGGTAACCTCAAATCAAAAAACATACAACAGATACCAACAAATAAGAAGCAGTAAATTAAATTATAACACTGAAGAAAAATCACCTTCACTAAAATGATAACAGGAAGAAAGGAAAAAACGAAGAGAATACAATTAAACAACAGGAAAACAAATGACAAAATGCCAGGAGTAATTCCCTACTTATTAATAATAACATTGAATGTAAATGGACTTAACCCTCCAATCAAAGGACATAAAGTGCCTGAATGGGTGAAAATACAAGACCCAATGATCTGTTGCCTACAAAAAACACACTTCACCTAGAAAGATACACACAGACTGAAAATAAAGGGATGGAAAAAGATATTCCCTGCCAATGAAAACCAAAAAAAACAAAAAACAAAAAAAAAACAGGAGCAGCTATACTTACATCAGACAAAATAGATTTCAAGGCAAAACTTGTAAGAAGGCACCAAAAGGTCATATATAATGATAAAGGAGTGATTCAGCAAGACAGTATAACAATCATAAATATATATGCACCCAACACTGGAGCATCTAGATATATAAAGCAAATGTTATTAGAGCTAAAGAGAAAGATAAACCTCAATACAATGAGAACTGGAGACTTCAACACTCCACTTTCAGCATTAGACAGATCTCCCAGACAGAAAATCAACAAAGAAGCAGAACAAATGGACCTAATAGATATTTACAGAATCTTTCTCTGAACAGTACAGAATACACATTCTTCTCCTTTGCACATGGATCATTCTCAAGGATAGACCATATGCTAGATCACAAAGCAAGTCTTAAAATATTCAAAAAATTGAAATAGTATCGAGCATATTCTCTGACCACAATGGAATAAAATTTGAAAGCAATAACAAGAGGAATTTAGAAAACTATACAAATACATGAAAATTAAACAATATGTTCCTGAACAACCTGTGGGTGAAGGAAGAAATTAAGAAGGTATTTGAAAAATTTATTGTAAAAATGATAATGGAAACACAGTATACCAAATCCTATGGAATGTGCAAAAGCAGTACTAAGAGGGAAGTTTACAAGTGGTGCCTGCATCAAGAAAGAAGAAAAACTTCAAATAAGTAACCTAACAATTCATCTTAAAGAATTAGCAAAGCGAGAGCAAACTAAATCTCAAATTAGTAATGAAAAAGAAATAATAAAGATTAGAGGAGAAATAAATGAATTTGAAATAAATGAAACAATACAAAAAACAAAAGTTGGCATTTTGAAAAGATAAGCAATATTGACAAACCTTAGTCAGACTAAAGAATAATAAAAAAGGGAAAAGTATCAAATAAATGAATCAGAGATGAGAAAGGAGACATTATAACTGATACAGCAGAAATTCAAAGGAACATTAGTGGTTATTAGAAGCAATTGTATGGGCCGAGCACAGTGGCTCACGCCTGTAATCCCAGCACTTTGGGAGGCGTAGGCGGGTGGATCATGAGGTGGGGAGATCAAGACCATCCTGGCTAACACCGTGAAACCCTGTCTCTACTAAAAATACACAAAAAAAAAAAAAAAAAAAAAGAAAAGAAAAAAAATTCCAGGCATGGTGGCAGATGCCTGTAGTCCCAGCTACTCGGGAGGCTGAGGCAGGAGAATGGTGTGAACCTGGGAGGTGGAGGTTGCAGTGAGCCGAGATCACGTCACTGCACTCCAGCCTGGGTGACAGAGCAATACTCTGTCTCAAAAAAAAAAAAAAAAAAAAGCAATTATATGGCAATAAATTAGAAAATCTAGGGGACATGGATAAATTCGTAGACACATACAACCTACCAAGATTTAACTCTTGAAGAAATCCAAAACCTAACCAGACCAATAACAAGTAATGAAATCAAAGCCATAATAAAAATTCTCCCAGCAAAGAAAAGCCTGGCACCTGATGCCTTCACTCCCTGAATCCTATCAAACTTTTGAAAAAGAACTAAAACCAATCATACTCAAACTATTCTGAAAAATAGAGCAAGAGCAAATACTTCCAAACTCATTCTACAAAGTATTAGCTTGATATTAAAATCAGACAAAGACATATCAAAAAAGGAAACTACAGGCTGGTATCTCTGATGAATATTGATACAACAATCCACAACAAAATACTAGCAAAGTAGTATTCAACAATACATTTCAAAAGATCAATTATCATGACCAAGTGGGATTTATCCAATGGATGCAAAGGTGGTCCAATATATGTAAATCAATTACTGTAATACATCATATTAACAGAATAAAAGACAAAAACCACATGATCATTTTAATTGATGCTGAAAAAGCATTTGATAAAATTTAACATCCTTTCATGATAAAAATCCTCAAGAAAATGGTCACCTACAGAAGGAACATACATCAACATAATAAAAGCCATAGATGATAGGGCCACAGCTAATATATTGAATGGGGCCTTTCCTCTAAGATCTGGAACACATCTGGGGTTCCCACTTTCATCACTATTATTCAATTAATACTGGAAGTCCTAGCTACAGTAATCAGACAAGAGAAAGAAGTAAAGGCCATTCACATTGGAAAGATAAAAGTCAAATTATCCTTGTTTACAGATGATATGATCTTATATTTGGAAAAACCTAAAGACTCCATCACAAAAACTATTAGAATTGATTAACAAATTTAATAAAGTTAAAGGATAAAAAAATCAACATATGAAAATTAGTACCATTTCTATATGCCAACAGTAAACAATCTGAAAAAGAAATTTAAAAGATATTACTATTTACCATAGCCACAAATAAAATTAAATACATAGGAATTAACCAAAGAAGTGAAAGATCTCTATAATGAAAACTATAACACACTGATAAAAGAAATTGAAGAGGACATAACAAGATAGATATTTTGTATTCATAGGTTGAAAGAATTATTATTGTTAAGATATCCATATTATCCAAGAACTCTACTGAGTCAATGAAAATTTCAATCAAAATACTAATGACATTCTCTATAAAAATATAAAACACAATCCTTAAATTTATACAGAAGCACAAAAGACCCAGAATAGTCAAAACTCTCCTGAGCAAAAAGAACCAAACATGAGGAATCATATTACCTGACTTCAAATTATATTGTAGTGCTATAATAATAAAAACAGCATGGCACTGGCATAAAAACAGACACATAGACCAGTGGAACAGAATAGAGAACCCAGAAACAAATCTACACATCTACATTGAACTCATTTTCAACAGAGGTGTCAGGAACATATATTAGGGAAAAGACAGTTTTTTCAGTAAATGGTGCTGGGAAAGCTGTGTATCTATATGAAGAATAATAAAACTAACAAATCTCTCACCTTACACAAAAATTAAATCAAAATGTATTAAAGACTTAATTCTAAGACCTCAAACTATGAAAATACTAAAAGGAAGCATTGAGTAAACTCTATAGGACATTGGTCTAGGAAAAAATTTCTCCACAAACACAGGCAACTAAAGCAAATATGGACAAAATGAGACCACATCAAGTAAAAAAGCTGCTGCACAGCAAAGGAAACGATCAATGAAGTGAAGAGACAACCCAGAGAATGGGAGAAAATATTTACAAACTATCCATCTGACAAAGGATTAATAACCAGAATATACAGGGAGCTCAAACAACTCTATAGGCAAAAATTGTCTAATAATATGATCAAAAAATGGGCAAAATGTTTGAAGAGACATTTCTCAGAAGAAGATATACAAATGGCTGGCAAACAGGCATACAAAAAGATGCTAAACATCACTGATCATCAGAGAAATGCAAATCAAAACTACAATGAGATGATATCTATATATCACTAATAATTTAATTGTACATTTTAAAATAACTAAAAGAGTACAATGGGATTGTTTGAACACAAAGGATAAATGCTTGAGGGGATGGATACTCCGTTTTCTATGATGTGATTATTACCCATTGTATGCCTGTATAAAAATATTTCATGTACCTCACAAATATATACACCTACTATGTAGCCACAAAAAATTAAAGAATAAAAAAAGAAACTGTATGTAGGTGAGAGAAAGGTCATTATTTTTTTGAGTTTTGACATAATTGTCAGAATCCACCTCAGAGATGGTAGTAAGTTAAGCCACACGATATTGCCAATATTTGCTTGTTTTAACCAATACAAAGAGCAATTTTATATGATTAATCTATGCTTTTAATATTCACAGCATAGGTCTCCCTGAGAATCTGACCTTAAAGCTTTGTTGCAATTACAAGGATGCCTATAAATAGGTAATTGTTTAGTTTGACTTATTGGGTTTGACAATGGAATTCAGGTTAAGTCTATTGCTAGGTTTGCATAAATGGGCATACTGTGGTTTAATTAAGATGGATATTTTCAATCTTAGTGACTCTCTAAAAAATGTTCTGTTCTGTGTGTGGCCTGTGCAACGCTCTGATATTTTTGTTCTCTAATCACATAGGATGAGATTATTGATATAATATCAGTAAAATTTAAAGAGGGGAGTGCAAAGGAAGCATGGTGTGGAAGGCACATCCTTTGTGTTGGATATTGTGATAGCTATGACATACATCAGTCCATTTAATTCTTATTGCACTGTATAGGGAACGTCAGAGGATAAGAATCTTTTCTGATCCTTCGGAAAAGTGAAGAAAATTCACTCAACATCATAAAGCTAATAAATGCCAGAGCAAGAGATGGGACTGCTCCATTAGAGTCTAGAGTCCAGTGTTATACTAGGTGCTATTCCAAGTGGGTAAGTCACAGCAGAAGCCACCAACACCATGCTTTAGAACACACTTGGCATCGTTTGATGGCTGTGGTTCTCGTGTGCCATAGAGGAGAGAATCTTCTGAAAAAGTTTCTGAGTACCCATAGACTTTGGAAATTGCACTATGCCAGCATCTGCATAATATGTAAGTAGAGGGTCTGTTACCATCTTAGTTAAAGCAGCTGCAAAGTTTATAAAACACAGGTAACAACCAGTCACAATATGCTTCCTCATTACATAAGATTTCCAGTGACCCCTTGACCTCTTCACCTCAGGCTTGCCCTAGATTCCAACCCCTCTTTTACCTGGTTCATTGTAATAGCATGATAAATATTCTCTAGCCACAAGATGTACTTTGTGGCCAGTATGACCTCACAAAATACAAAAGGAGTCTAACCTGGAAGCCCTACCAGTCCCTCACATGCATTCAAAATTAAAATTCCTAACCTGGAGTCCAGATATCTTTATGGTCTGGCCTCATTCTCTCTCCACAGGCTTCTCCATAACCACTCTATCTTCTTGCTTGCACAGCAATATTCTTCCAACCCTTCAGTTTCTGCAGGCCCCTTGTGGCACAGCACCACAAGTCAGGGCTCTATAAATTGTGCAGGGAGCAAATAAGAAGGCTTTGATGTATATGATTTTCTCAATCTAAAATTAAGGAAAGAACATATTAAGAATTCTACAAGAATTGACAAGGAGCAATAAACCCTACTGAAAGAAGGATGGAAATTTCACAATCTTGTCTAACTACTGGGGGCCGTTCATGTATCCATTTTTGAGCTATTATGACATACAGTCATTTAAGTATCACAGTATGTCATTGATATGGTGACATTAATTAAACAAAGACAATAAACAGTAGACTCTTTAAAGGACTTTTAATGAGATAGTAGGCAATGATGTCAAACTTTAAACTGTGTGACATTGTTTGGTAATCTCATGACAGATTATTTGGAAGTCTTTGGAGTGTCCGTGACTGCAAAGCTGAGGCCCGGGCTCAGAGGTGGCAGCTGTGCAAACTATGATGTCTAGTGCATACAAGAGGCAGCAGTGGGACCATCATCAGACGAACTCTGTGTTTACTGGACATCATTCACAGAAGCTGAGGTGCAAACTCTGCTCTCAAACCCTCCCTAAAATACTGCAATCCAGTCAAGGCTGTGTTGATAAATTTTATGTATTTAACATACCAGAGCAGATTTGATTGTCAACTAGAAGCCCTGGTTCTATACAAATGTCCCACACTGGTTGGCATTTTCTGTGTTGAGATGTAGTTATTACTAGTATGCTACTTAAGATTTGATTATCTGGCTGAGAGCAGTGGTTCACCCCTGTAATCCCAGCACCTTGGGAGGCCAAGGCGGGTGGATCACCTGTGGTCAGGACTTTGAGACCAGCCTGGCCAACATGGTGAAACCTTGTCTCTACTAATAATACAAAAATTAGCTGGGCATGTTGGCGCATGCCTATAATCCCAGCTACTCAAGAGGCTGAGGCAGGAGGATCGCTTGAACCCAGGAGGTGGAGGTTGCAGTGAGCTGAGATCGTACCACTGCACACGAGCCTGGGCAACAGAGCCAGACGTCATCTCAAAAAAAAAATTCAGATGATCTGTCTTTGCATCTATGTATCCATCTATTTCTATATTGATATGGACAGATAGTTTGATAGATGTAGATATGTATATCTTGATAGATAAAGATATCCATGCATGCCTGCATGTCTATGTCTCTAAATACAGACAAAGATGGATAGATCTAAGTATCCATCTCAGAGGTATATAAATATAAATATATAGATATTTACATTACTCTAAAAATTGATTAAAACAGGTAAATATTTGTCTCTCTCTATCTTATATTTAGCAATATATGTGATGGTCAAATTTGTGTCAACTTGGCTAGGTTATAGTGTGCAGTTTGATCAAATGCAAGTTCAGATATTGCTGTAAGGGTATATTGTAGATGTGATTTACATTTATAATCAATTATGTTTAAGTAAAGGAGATTATTCTCCGTCATACAGGTGGGTATCATCCATTCATTTAGAGGTCTTTAGAGCAAAAAACGTAGCTTTCCTAGAAAAGAAGGAATTCTGCATCAAGATTTTAACTCTGCCTCAAGAAAAACTGCATGAGTTTCTAATCTGCTGACTTGCTATGTAGATTTTATATTTACCAGTCTTAACAATCGCAATAATAAATTCCTTAAGAAAAATCTCATTCTTTTCTATCTTTTTTCTCTCTCTTCTCTCTATATTTATGAAAAGCTTGACTGGTACAGTATATATCTATATCTGTGTAATGATAAATGTATATCAATTTTTTCTGTTTATATTTATCTGTCTTTACATACGTATGTTTATATGAAGTTAAATACAAATAATTATTTATTTACACATCTATTTAAATCTTTATCTATGTTTTAATCTATATTAGATTCCATATCTATATACACATGTTTATCTATATCTCTGTATCTCTGTCTATCTCTGTATCCATAGCCACATCTTTAGGGAAAAGATGGCATTTTAGTGATGAATAGCTCTTTTACCATAAGAACTCATTAAACACACAGCATATTGTATATGATTCTTTGAAATGTTTCCAACATGGTGTGATTTTGTTGCTGAAAATAATGAAAACTGTATAATCTTTAAAAAGTTTTATATCTTCATATTGTAATTCTTTAATATATACAGTCTATAAAATGAAATTTCATTTATTAGAAGTATCCATGTCCTCAACTTCCCCTTTGGAGTTAGTCTGGTCTCCCTGACCCCTTCATGCCCCGACACTCTCTCTAGAGCAGAGCAAGTTTCTTTCTGTAAGCATGTAAGGCCTCTACCTGTGACCCCGGCTCTTCCAGAATTTTCTCCTGCCCAATTACCAACAACTCCCCACCCCAAATGTGTGCTGCTACTCCATGCAACTGTCTGTGACCTCCCGCCTCGATCAACTATGTTATTGCATGCTCTAAATCATCCCTTTTTATTTGATTTGGTCTTAGATTCAACTTAGTGTTAAGCTAGTATCTTTTCTCAAAAAAAATTTTTTTTGCTTCGCTCAGGCAAACTGAAGGGCTCTTTCTCTGAGCTCATAGAGCACTATTTTTGTATTGCAAAGACCGTATTATATTGCAAATGTTTATGTTTCGCCCTACCCATTATTGTATTGTAATATTCTTAAAGGTGGGGTCTTAGCATTTTTTGTATTTTCATCTGTACTCTCTGAAAGAGCTTGATACAAAGTTGATGTTGGGCTTTGTAAAAATGATTGGAAAACATATTTTCTAGTTTTGAACCTGTACCCGTTTTCCTCTCAAGCTACAGCGTCTTCACATAGTGCTTCTTCAGCAACCTCATTTTTAGCATTCTTTTTAGTCATTCATTACAGACCATTGCACATGTCCACATATTTTTTTATTGTGCCCACTTAGACTCATCCTTTCCTGGAGGCATGGCCTCTCCACCTGCTCAGCCCACACCGGGCTCTGACAAATATCTGTTACAATATAGCAGGGTTCCTCTGGAGTAGCCAAGAGCTATGGCCAGAAGGAACAGGTTAAGTATTCTTAACACTGATTGTTTATCTTTTTTTTTTTTTTTTTTTTTTAGACTGAGTCTTGCTCTGTCACCAGGCTGGAGTGCAGTGGTACGATCCTGGCTCACTGCAACCTCTGCATCCCAGGTTAAAGTGATTGTCCTGCCTTAGCCTCCCCAGTAGGTGAGGCTAGAGGCATGCGCCACCACGCCCAACTAATTTTTGTATTTTAGTAAAGAAAGGGTTTCACCATGTTGGCCAGGATGGTCTCAATCTCTTGATCTCGTGATCCACCCGCCTCAGCCTCCCAAAGTGCTGGGATTACAGGCGTGAGCCACTGCACCCAGTCTTATCTTCTTACATAAGATTTCTCACACTAGGAATGGTAGGGGGCATTCTAGACCCCCTGCTTCCTCAAATCTCTTGGTAGTTTTAAGGCTTAACATTTATCTTAATGCGCTATTTGATTTTCTGCATTTGCAGTAATTCCTTTGCCAGACTTTCATAATTGTGTATATGTGTGTTTCTACACAGTGTTTCCATTAAGCAGGGCAGCAGTGTCAAAAAGCTGTGGTACATTATTCAATTGTTATTGAATAGCCAGCATCAGTTCTGTGGCAGAGATTATTATAACTGTCAGTATTATCATAATAATCAAATAAAAGAAAGTCTCTGTTTCAACTAAGCAACTTGACCTTTTGCACATGTCTATCTCTTTAACGTCACTTTAGAGAGGATGACTCAGCTTGTTCTAATACCAAACTAATGGTTTCAGATCTACCTGGCTCTTTCAGGGAGGGGTAGAGGTTAAGGCAGTAAAGTCAGAAGAACTGGCTTCCCAGGCAGGGGAAATCTCATTGTCTGTGACACACAACGAGTTTCTGGCTTTCTCTAGGCCTCCACGCTTTCATTTTTAACACATAGTCTCATTTAGCTCAGCAAGTCTCATTTCTATTGGGAGTTCCTGGGGGGCAAATCTCACTGGCTTTTTGCTCTTACACAAACTTGCATAGAGCTCAGTGTATTTGCTTCTCATAGACATATTGATAAAATTTCAGTGTAACTACTTTTGAAAATTCTAGAATCTACAATTCTCAGACAAAAACAACAAAGTTAAGCCAGGGCAGGGAAGTTTATTTGACAGAAATAACAAGGGCTTTTGTACCCTATCATTCCTGATAAAGTTCACATCTGGAAAACAGGAACAGCATTACCTTCTACTATATGTGTAATGAGGAGGCAGTTGTTCCATTGTGTTTAACTGCATAGGCTCCTATGACAGACAACCTCGGTTCAAATGCCCTTCCCACTGCTTCCCACATAGGCATTCTTAGGCAAATGTCTACCTCCTTCACTTCAGGTTCCTCATTTCTAAAACAAGGTTACAGTCATAGTACCTACTGCAGAGAACCCTCGGGTGAATCAATGGTGGCTTAAGTAATACTTAACGGAGAGTGACCAAAGTCCTGAGTTCATGGAAGAACAACATGAATGTCCAACATTAATATAATAGACTCTTTCTAATTTTAAACATTTCAATTTGATATTATATAATATATATTTTAATTTATAATTATAATTATATATAATATAGTATATGTACTATATATAAGTTATAATTATAGATATATATAATATACTATATACTATATTATATGTAGTATGACTATATGTATATACATGTATATGTACATATGTGTTGTACTATATATAAGTATACTATATACACTATACATTATACACATTATATATAATGTATTTTTCTGTGTACTTTTCTATGTCCATTGAGTTAGTAAAATTTGAAGTATGAACTAAACCACAGATTCTGCACCTTAGAAACTTAATTCTAGTGAAGAAACAAATGCATCAGTAATTACATGCTTCATCAAAGATAAATAATGGCTCAGACATATCAGAGATATTTTTCAGTAGGGAGATCAAGAGTTTGGTGGTAGACTGTGAGGGTCATGTATATAGGAAGGGCTTGAACTTTTGGTCTGTAGACAGTAAAGAACTGATATGGTTTGGCTGTGTCCCCACCCGAATCTCATCCTAAATTCCCATGTGTTGTGAGAGGGATCCAGTGTGAGATAAGGGAATTATGGGGGGGAAGTCTTTCCCATGCTGTTCTTGTGACAGTGAATAAGTCTCATGAGATCTGATCATTTCATAAAGAGGAGTTCCCCTGCACAAGTTCTCTCTCTCTTTGCCTGCTGCCATCCATGTAAGATGTGACTTGCTCCTCCTTGCCTTCCTCCATGATTGTGAGGCCTCCCCAGCCATGTGGAACTTTAAGTCCATTAAACCCATTTTCCTGTATAAATTACCCAGTCTCGAGTATGTCTTTATCAGCAGCATGAAAACTGATTAATACAAGAGGCATTTTTGTTTTAATTGTAAAAATAATGAAACTGACTTTCCATTTATTCTTGTGATATTGTTTTAAGTATTCATTATTTTCCATTTTCATAAATATTTATTTAACACCCACAAAATACCAAGCATTGTGCTAGGTTTGCAACATTCACAAATCAATTATAGTAATTTAGCTTATATGTGAGGTAGCAGATAGAATATCAGTAAGTAAACAAATAAATAGATACAGATTGTGATAAGAACTATGAAAAAAAAGGGGGGGTGGTTGTTACATGCCCAGCATAGGGGAGAACTTGCAGCAGTAACCAGGGTTTTCTGGATTGACCCTACTGAGGAGGCTCAGTTTAAGCTCAGCTCTAAAAGATAAGGAGACCCCAGAAGAAGCTGGGAGGTGGGATTGCAGATGTCTGAGGAAACACATGGAAAATTGACAAGGGTAAGAAGCAGTGTTGTGTGGTGCAGCTTTAGTAGATTTGGATTTTACTTATGTCATTCCTTGGGCATCACTCCTTGGGCATCTAATCTCTTAAAACCTTTGTTTGCTTATCTGTAAGAGGAGATACTACTACTGTCTGACAGGATTGTCGATAATTGAAAATCAATAACTTCATTTAAGGGTCATGTCTTAGTCAGTTCAGGCTGCTACAATAAAAATTGAAACAATAGATGGGGTAACATAAACAACAGAAATATATTTATTGCAGTTCTAGAGACCAGAAACGCAAGATCAAGGTGCCAGCCAATCCAGTTCCTGGTGAGCACCCTCTTCCTGGTTTGCAGACAGCTGCCTTCTTGCTATGTCCTCACATGGAGAAAGAGCTAAGCTCAAGTTCTGTCCTCTTCATCTTATTAAAAGGACACTAATCTCATCATGAGGGCCCCACCCTCGTTAACCCATCTAGCCTTATTATCTCCTGAAGGCCCCACCTTCAAACACCATCACATGGGGTTAGGGTTTTAACTTATGAATTTGGAATAGACACAAACATTCAGTCCAAAGCAGCATGGCACCAATGAGCTCCAATGATAAAATATTAGTCAGCTCACATCAGTTCTCTACTCAAAACTCTTTAATGAGCCCCCATTTTACTCAAAGTAAATACCATATTGCTCAACATGCCTTACCCAGCATGGCCTCAAATTCTGGAACATTCTATGCCTTTGCCCTTGGTCTTCCCTCTGTCAGGCATGCTCTTTCCCAACTCTCTACTGGCTGTAGTTCCTCTCTATCCCCATCAAGTCTTTGTTCAAGCCCAAGCTTTCCATTAGACTCATGTGACCCATTCTAGTTACTGCTGTAAGGTTCTCTACAGTCTGTCTTTTGATGCCTCTTACTCCATCCACATAGTTACCAAAGCACTTATTTATTCTTACATGGTTTTTAATCTACACATGTATCATGCTTATTAATAATTATTTGTCCCTTTCCTCTAGTAGAATATAAGTTCTGAAAGAAAAGGATCTGTTTCTGTTTGGCTCACTGATATTTCCCTAGCAAGTAGAACAGTGCCTGGCACAACAGTTATTCAGGATTTATTTACTCAGATGACCACCTGAATAAATGGATGGCAAGTTGCTGTTAAAGTAGCCTTTGTAGAAGGATGATTGCATGGGACTGTAGATCAGAAAATATTTGGGGGAGAATGGGTATTATCCAGGGACCTGAACCAGATGTTCCAAAGAAGCAATTTGATATTACTTTGGAAAGTAAGGATTTTCTCCCTGTTCATTTGTCTTGAGCCTCTCTATCCACAGCAACTATTGCAATTCCAAATATGAACTACATATTAAAAATAATCAATTCAATTTAATATATTGAACTGGGCTTATGGGAATATGAAGTATAGTTGTCTGATTAGAGAATTAATGTAGGAGGTAAATCTTGCAGAAAATATCCTGATTCATCCATGACTGCCTATGGCATTTCCTTAAGCTTTCATACCCCAGGTGATTTGTGGTAGAGGCAGATCCCACGTCTCATGGGAGAGTTTCCATTATTATGAGCACTTTTGTGCAGGCAGGAGACAAGACTTGAACAAAGAGAATGTTTTCTACAACTGAAATGTCATGAGAACCCAACTCCAGAGGAAGGGATACACATTGTAGGAAAAAATAAATCTTCTATTAGGTAGCCACAATGCCATGCCAATACAAATCAAAAAAAGTACCCGGGCCAAAATTGGAAGAAAACCAAATGCAGGAGAATGTGCTTTGGGGATAAAGAAAGGCAACAGTGATGCATTAGGGTCACCCATGGGTCTTCTAGGGAGAGGGACGGGCTTTGAATACTGACTTGGTTACAAGTGAGGACAGGGGCATGTGACTTAATCTCCTAGAGTCACAATTTTCCAGTCTATATAAGGATACATGTCAGACAGTGCTATGAAGCTCAAATGACATAGCATGTGCAGTGTGCATTTGTCAGAACAAATGTCAAGATTTACTCTCGTTTATCAGCAAAATGAGAGAATCCAGCAATCTTTCCTTTTAACAAGTATTTATCATGTTGCTATTCTTTGTAAAACATCCTCATTGTCGTGCTACTGCACTCTAGCTGGGGTGACAGAGTGAGACTCTGTCTCCAAAAAAAAAAAAAAAAAAATCTCATTGTCATTATCTTGTAAAGTCTCCATAACTCATGAGAAAGAAATCTAGTATTGCCTCCCATTTTCCAGAGTATAAAATTGTGATACAGAGAGGTATAGAAACTTGTTCAAGCGTATTAAGCCACAGCTAGGTTGGTAAAACCAGCTTCACAACCTACACATAAAAGCACTCAGTGCAAATTGGCTATTATTTGTATTAATATTAGCAGGAAAAATAATATTTATCAATGCAAATAATTCCAGAAATCATCAATTACCACTTGTCCAACAGTAAATACAGCAAGCAATATACAAATGCACACACACACGTGCTCACACACAAATGTGCATACACACACACACACAAACACACACACACTCTCACAAAGGAGAAAAACGAAGCAAAACTTTCCAAAATTAGAAGACTGATCATGCAAACTCTGATGGCTTAAGGTAGGGCCAAGAGCTGCTACTGCTTCTTTTACAGTTAATGTAGGAAGACTTTGATGAAACGTGGTGAACTGGGGAGTTCCCTTATCCCCCTCGCAGGAAGAGCATGTGACAGGGGTGTGGCTCACTTCCTAGGGTGCCCCACTGCTCAAACCCCTAGTGGGAGCTTGCAGATGGGCAGGTGCAGAGACCGTGGGGAGTGCTTTTGGGCTCTAGCCTCATGGCAGTGTCTAGGACTCCAAAAGCCCAAGTGGCCATGGGTTACACTGTGCTCTTTCAGCTGTGCCGTCTGCAGATGATTTGTGTTAGTCAGCTCAATAGACCCTCTGACTTACAACAAGCACAGGAGGCCAGTGTGACAGCCTGAGTTCTTCCCCAGTGTACTGGAAAAATTAGATCACGAGTGGGCTGGAAGGTTGAGTGTAAGGTTTATTGAGTGTTGGAGGTGGCTCTTAGGGAAGTGGATGGGGAGTTGGAAGGGGGATGGTGTGGAAAGGTGGTCTTCCCATGCAGTCAGGCCATGCAGTGGCTGAACTCTTCTCTGACCACCTCTGGCTGAACTCCCCTTGGCATCCATGTCATTCTGGTCTGCTAGTGTCTGCCGGTGTGTTCCTCTGCTCCTCTCAATGGCTAGCTACTTGTGTCTGTGTCTGCTTAAGGTCTCAGGTTTATATGGGCACAGGATGGGGGGTATGGCAGTCCAGAGTGGTCTTGGAAAATGTAACATTTGGGCACAAAAATAGGTGTGCCTATTCTCACTTAGGTGGGCACAGGACTGGGGGTGGAGCCCTTGCCAGGGACCCTGCCCTTCTCTACCCATCACTTCCCTGCCCCCCTCCCATATCAATGGAATTTGAAGAGAACTAGGACTGAAATAGAAAACCTAACGACTCCTGGATTGAAAGGGAGACGTTTTCCAAACCTGAGTATGCCTTTGCTAGTTAGTGATTCACCTTTGAGATGAATTTATACAAGACTTGGGTTGAGGAAACATCATGTAATTTCATAAAGTTCAAATCCTGAGCCAGAAAGACTTCAAATATGAAATTAGGTCTTGCTTACTGAGGTATGGTGAAGGTACAGAACAGATACAAAGGTTTTGAAAAGCAATTTGGGAAAACTGATATAATCCAATAAAGTTATTTATCAGATAATTACTTACAATCATAAGCAAATGAAACTCCTCATAGCAAATCTCAAAAAGTATGTTTGGTTAGTCGATTTTTTTCTTTTATTCAACTTAAAAACAGACTTACAAAACTCAAATGTCAAAATAGTACACTCAGGACATATTAAAATTAAGTGTATAAAGTGTTTCTAATGGCATTACTAAATGTATTTTAATACCAAGTAGGAACAAAATCAGATTATGGCATGGGTTATGTAAATCCTAACTATTTAAAACGATTTATAAAGGGGAAAAATACTTTGGCAGAAGTTCATCATGACAGCTGATTGTGGAAGATATTTTATTTTATTATTTTATTGTAAACTTCTATAAGGAACATGAATGCTGTTAACAATTAGACAATAAAATACCATTTTAAAGTAAGTCATATTGAGAGACTGGAAAATAGGAGGGTATACATTTGTCTCAAGGAGTTAAAGGTAATCTCAGTTTCACTGGTTTAGTGCTTTGTAATCTAATGTCACCCACCCCAAGCCCTGTCACTGAGGTTTTAACACTTACTTCCATTACAGCAGCAGTTTCCCCTATCTCCCTTGGACTCCTACATGAAAAAAGAAACAAGCTGTTCACATCTGTCTTATCTTTTAATAATTCTATTTTAAATTATAGTTATTTGTCAAAAAAACTCTTAAACTTGCAGCTGTGGATCTATAAGTTCCATGACCTGTCTCCTCTGGAAAGGGCTGATGTAATTAGAAAGGTTCCATTATCAATCACTCAGCCAAAGGCCTCTCACTCTTGCTCTCTCTGTCTCACTCTTGCTCTCTCTGTCTCACTCTTGCTCAGGCTCCGGCTCTCTAGCTTTCTCATCAATTACTCTGAATATTTTAAACAAAAGATAAGACCAGCTCCACCTCCTCTTGGCTACAATATTGTCATTGCTGCTAATGGAATTTTAAATCTTCCCTTAGAAGGAAATTTCCTGGGGAGACTTCTTTGGAACTGCCAATTAAGGGGAGGCTAATTCATGCACTGTCCATAGAATTAGTAATAGATTGTAACAAATGTGGCTAAAGATAGCCCATTTGGAACAAAGCAATTTTCTCTGACATTTGATGGAGTCTATAGTTGGTTTTTATTCCTCAAATCAAAAGGTTCCGAAGTGTTACTTACATGTTAAAGTGGTCTGTAAGGGAGCTGCTACCTTCTCTCCTAATGTAGGAAATAGAAAAATTAGCAAGAGATGATTTTTTTTTCTATTTACTGTATTTCTCTTTATTTTCAAAGAGACAAAATGGTTTCTGCAGCATTTTCTTCACCTCTCCTTTCCTGCCTCCTTGCCTGAAATCAGAGGAGTTACCTGTCCCAGGGATTATCATCGGGAATTTATTTCAGGGTCACTTTGTCCATCTTCCTATCTGGCAATTCACAACTAAATAGTTTCTCGCTCAACTCTCCCCATGCTCCCTACCCATTGACAAATCTTATTTCATTTCCTAAGGTGATAATTGGCTGTACACATGCTTTGCTCTTACCTTATTTAAGAACATTCGTGATCCAGAAGAATGTCTTAGTTTTCCTTGAAGAGATCCTAATAATTTGTCTTATAGTATTTAGATCCATGGAAACATAGTTTCTCTGTTTGTTTTAAATCAAATTAAACCTGAGCCCACACTGACCAAGTCAGTGGCTAATTCAGTCTGTCATATGGGGGCTACCTGTCATTCTTGAGAGCTAAGGCCATTCCTCCAAAATTAAAAAGGGTGTGGTCTTTAATCACCGCTGGGCACCACCCTTGCCTTTGCTCCTTCCACCACGGTGCGCTAGAATGAAGTCCTCGGGTCTCAGTGCTGGCAGAGTTTCTTAGCAAAGCTCTCAGAGGCCTCTGGTCTTTTTATTAATTCTTCACCGATATAATAGAACTTTCCCAGTACAGGGGTGCGACATGCAAATGGGGCACAGATCTCCATAGTTCCTAAACCTCTAGCCTTCCATTACCTTCCAGGTTCTACAGACCTCTCTTTGTCTTCCTCCTAGGACAGAATTCCTCAATGGGGTGTTTGTTTGTTTGTTTGTGTTTTATTTTCTTTCTTTCTTTTCCTTTTTTTTTTGGAGACAAAGTACTAGCTCTGTTGCCCAGGCTGGAGCGCAGTGGCACAATCTCCGCTCACTACAACCTCTAATTCCCGGGTTCAAGGGATCCTTATAGGCGCCCACCACCATTCCCAGCTAATTTTTGTATTTTTAGTAGAGACGGGGTTTCACCATGTTGGCCAGGCTGACCTCGAACTCCTTACCTCAGGTGATCCACTCGCCTCAGCCTCCCAAAGTGCTGGGAGATTACAGGCGTGGGCCACTGCATGGGGCCTCACTGAAGTTTTGAGGTAGCCAGGTGGGAAGCGGCTCCCTTTCAAAACTCCAACCAGCCTATGCACTGGGAGGAATGCGCACTGGGGTGGAGCCACAGAAGTTCATGCTCTTGGCAGCGAGTAGGAACCTGGCCCTTCCTCTTCCTGGTTGGAACCTGAAATTCAGTCTATGATGTGGGAAGCCCACACTAGCGGGAACCCTGACCTTGCGGAGAGTTCCTGTTCCCCCCTTTTCCCATTTTGCCCAATAAATCCTATTATTCTCACCCATCAAGTCATCTGCGAACCTAATTTTTCATGGCCATGTGATAAGGACCCGGCTCTTAGCTGAACTAAGAAAAAAGTCCTGCAACAGCTTTATCCTTTCTTTATAAGCTGTGTAAACTGTCGCCACCCAACTACACCCTGAAGTGATGGTGTGTGTGTTGAGATCTCCTGGATGAAAGTTTTTTTCTTTTTCTTTTTTTTTTTTTTTTTTTTTGAGACGGAGTCTCGCTCTGCCGCCCAGGCTGGAGTGCAGTGGCCGGATCTCAGCTCACTGCAAGCTCCGCCTCCCAGGTTTACGTCATTCTCCTGCCTCAGCCTCCCAAGTAGTTGGGACTACAGGCGGCTGCCACCGCGCCCGGCTAGTTTTTTGTATTTTTTAGTAGAGACGGGGTTTCACCGTGTTAGCCAGGATGGTCTCGATCTCCTGGCCTCGTGATCCGCCCGTCTCGGCCTCCCAAAGTGCTGGGATTACAGGCTTGAGCCACCGCGCCCGGCCCAGTTTTTTTCAGAGAGATGATCTTGTATTTAACAGTCACACCACCGGAATTGGGTTAAGGGATGCACAATTGACAGAGGAGAAAAATGAGAGCCAGGAATGGATTGGGGTGGCTCCATAAATATCACGGAAGTCTTCAACTGGAACTGGTAATACGGCCCACGCATCCTAGAAGGTCAATGTGCATCTTCACTTTTAATTCATCTACCTGCCTCTCATTCCAGAACTGTGGTCACCTCATGTGGTTGAGTCACACTGACCTTCTCTTGCTAAGTTTTCCCTCTGCTCATGGCCTTTTCAGTTAGTATTCCCTCTACTTAGGATTCTCTCTTCCTACTTCTTTCCATGATTAACCTCTTCTCACCTTTAATTTTCAGGCTAAAATATTGTGAGCTAACAGAATACTTCTCAGATTGTTACAGAAATTTTGTGATTTTACTACCCCCCATTTCCTGCATTACACCAGTCATATAATGGAATTTATTAATTTTATAATATAGTATCCATTTGCTTGATTATCTGTTTTCTTTCAACCCTTTTTATAAATTTATGAAAATAAGACTCTTTTCTGTTTCCTTATTTTTTCTTCCTAGCACTTAGGTCTATTTCTGGCATATAGTAGGTGCTCAAACAAGGATTCCTACTGCCCCCTCCTGGGTTTGATTAATTTACTAGGACGGCTCCCAGAAATCAAACACTTATGTTTTCCAGTTTCTTAGTTTTTAAAACAATTATAAAGGATACAAATGAACAATCAGATAAAGAGGTACATAAGGTAAGGTCTAGAAGGACCTCTGGCCCTGAGAAGGTGACTGTGCATGCAGTTGCATTCAGCAATTCAGAAGCTCATCTCATTGTCCAAGAGGCTTTATAGAACTTGATTTCCAGCCCCCAACCCCTACCTTTCCTGAAGATTGCCAAAGGGAGAGTCAATTCTCTTAGACTCTGATCACTTGGTCTTTCTGGTAACCAGCACCACCTGAAGGCTGTTTGGGATCTCACTCTAAGTCACCCCATTAACATAAATGCAGGTATGACCAAAAAGGCTTGTTATGAATAACAGTTTAGAAATCTTCAAGGGTTTTAGAAGCTTTGTAAAAAAACAAATATCATAATAAAGATGTTTCTATTACAATAATCACTTACGAAAATTGGGTTTAAGAACTCTGTGTCAGAAACCAGGGACAAAGACCAATATATGTGCATACGTGTGTGTGTGTGTGTGTGTGTGTGTGTGTGTGTGTGTATTTATATGTAATCTTGTTAAATAGTAGATAGCCCTCAAATTCCAAACATACAGTGAAAATGCGTTTTAAAACAGCACAACCTCCAAAAGGGAAGACATATACTTCTTGGTGTTCTTTTCAGTTATGAAAATCCTCCCCAATAGGCCTCTCAAATAATGCTGTTCAGGAAAATGACTAAAGAGATTGTCCTGGAGAGCAGAACTGGGAGGCATTGTTGATGGTCTGATCCAAGCAGTCATTCCATCAGCACCACCTTGACCACAGGCTGGGCAATGCTACATAGGACCCTTTTCTCCCCTTGTCAAACAGGAAGATTTTTCCGATTTTCTTCTGCCACTCTCTGTGGGATGTTGTAAAGTCATTCAACATACATGTGCCAGAAAGCCTGAGCCTTGATCTCAATGCTGATTTTAGCTTGTTTGCCATGAGGATAGATGAACTATGTTTCAGTTTTAACATGCAATGGTTGTATTCTATCAGGTAGGTAGTTAAAAAATTATATAACTGGAAAGAATGGTATGTGTTTATGCTAGAGGACTTGTAGGTGGACTACAGTGGATGTTTCTAATTGATTCCTAACCAACATCCCTTTCTTCAATTTCTTAATATGCTAATCCTTCTCCTTTATTGCCTGCAACTTTTTTGGAATTGTCTGACTTCACCAAGCAAAGTTATCAACCACAGTACCCCCAACTTTCCCTCCATTGGAGTGGATAAAATCATAATTCAGACTTTGCAGAGAGAGAACCCTGTTGCTCTACCCTGTTGTCCAAGGCCCAGGGATGGATTCAAATATATTACACTCTTTTTGCAGGGATTAGCATGTTTAATGAGACTGCATTTTCCCTCTTATGAGGGCACATGATAAAAAATCCTTGCGATTGCATAAGTCATCTTTGACTCCACATGAAAAAACAATGAAGAGGTGCTGTACAAGACAAATTGTCTAAGTATCTAAATGCAAGCCTGCTGCAAGCTACCCTTGTCACTTGACTTTACCATTAGCTGAACCAATAACTTTCTCCTTTGAACTACACATGCCAGGATGGTTTTTAGTTTTAGGTTTCTAAAAGACTCTATATTAAAGCAAGATGGTCATGGAAAAAACATCTTACATTTATTGATTATTGGTCATGTATCAATATCCTTACATGAATCCAATGCTCAGAACAATCATATGAGATAGAGACCATTATTGTTAAGTTACTACAAATAAAGAAATGGAGTCTCAGGGAGAAATAGCTTGGCTTAGTCTCAAAGATAGGACATAGTGAAATCGAGATTTAAACTCTGGCTATCTATCTCAAAAATTTCTGTGCACTGTGAATACAGTGTCATAAGAATGCAACATACTTCATAACTATGCGGTGTCACTGTGATGATGCCTTGTCTGACTGCTTATACTCTTCTAGTATTTGAACTCCTGCATAAGAATGATGGTGGCATTCTGGGGCAAAGCAGGAGAAAAGGCATAGTTCTTTCTTTTCCTGACCAGTGTAGACTCTGAGTATCATGGAAGGTGAATGTGGGGTATGACATGCTCTGATGTCTGATGAGACTCCCTAACTTTCAGAATCAATCTCTACGTATCCAAAATTCGAACATTTGGAATTAATTTTAATGTCTATTGTAATTTTAGCAACATTTTAACTTCTCTCTGGCTATTTCTAGTTGGTAAGTCTTCTGGGAAGGTTTTTTGGCAGGTGCTGTATTATTACTGATTGAACTTTTGAAAAACACATGATGGTGTGAAGATGAGAGTTATTTGGAGGTTATTAATTAAACAAATATTTCCTAAGCATCTACTATGTACATAGTAAATTTAAAAGGAGAGAACAGGCAAAGATAAATATAGAATTAACATGATATCCAGGCTTTTCTTTAGAAAAGTTATAAAGCCATTAGAGAAATCAAACAAATGTATGAAAAATTGTTGAAGGTTATGAAACCAGCCTGGTCTTGATGGGAACTCATTTTAATGATTTATTTTTTCCTTGTGCTTAGCTTATTTGCAGATAAGGTGAGCCCTTATCCATAAATTGCAGGAATCAAATAATTCTTTAAAGCATTTGGAATAAAAGATTAGTGATCAAATTTAGATGTGACTAGATATCTTGATGGAGACTGTTTAAACTGCAGATTCATGAACTCTGATTTAGAGCTACTGAGTCAAGTTTAGGCATAGAGACTGGGAATCTGTATTTCTAAAGTACATACACAGAGAGACCTCCACTTCCAAAAAGATGAAATACATGTACTTTTCTCTTATTTCTTCCATCAAGAAATACATGTGTATGTGTGTGTGTGTGTGTGTGTGTGTGTGTGTGTGTGTACATATGACATAAGAACATTCTGGAAGGTGGAGAGATAAATGCAGATGAGATGGAAAACTCAGGAGCTAAGAAACAACAGTGACAAGGTCTCTGAATTTCCTTTTTGCTTCACGTATCCCTGACACAACGCTGAAGAAGATGGCGACCTAGAAATTCCCATGGGCGCAGGCAAAGCCACAAAAGCAGCCTGATCTCTCTAGCCAAAGGACTGGAAAACATGCAGCACTGCAGAGAGAAGACTTGAGGCAATAATTGCTATAATTCTGCCAAACACACAGAATCACTGGTGACCCCACACACTCATATCAGCAAAGGCCAAGCAGGAGCCTAGATTTCTACTATCACCAGACTATAGGGAGATGCCTCCAAATTCCCACTAGAGTAGTTCCAGAGAAAGCCAAATCAATAGCAATAGCTAAAATCTTTATCTCCAGTGGAGGTAATTAGCCCCCTTTTGTGCTATCAGTGGAAACTATGTGGAGAGCCTGAACTTCTTCTACCCTTACTGGGCAGTGACGGGGCTAAATTTCACTTCCTTTACTGAGAATTTCAACATCAGTCAGATAACACAAAATTATTACAAAATACCCATAGTTTCATAACTAACATAATATCTACAATGTCCAGGTTATAATTGAAAATCACTAGTCATAACAAAAACCAGAAGAATCTCAAACTAAATAACAAATATAATCCATAAATTTTATAGTGGGTTTAATAGTAGCCCCCTACATTTATGTTCACATAAAACCTTAGAATGTGAACTTATTTGGAATTAATGAGTCTTTGCAGATTAAGGTAAAGATCTCAAAGTAAGGTCGTCTTGGATGAGGGTGGGCCCTAAATCCAATGATAATGTCCTTACCAGACACAGAAACACTAAGAGAAGAGGTCATGTGAGGATAGAGGCAGACATTGAAGTTATACCACCACAAGGTCATGAGAAGGTGGAAGACACATGAAAAGATTCTTCCCTAGATCTTTCAGAGGAAGCATGCCCCTGCTGAACCTTTGATTTCAGACTTCTAATCTCTAGAATTATAAAAGAATAAATTTATTTGGTTTAAGCCACCAAGTGTGTGCCAATTTACCATGACAATCCTAGGAAACTAATACTCATGTCAACATCAAGATGACAGCGATGTTAAAATTATCTGCAAAGATGTTAAAGTAGCCATCCTAAAAACATTGTAATGGGAAATGGCAAACATAATTGAAAAAAAATAGAAATTTTTAGAACGGGATTAGAAACTTCCAGGAAATAAATAAATATAAAGAAGAATCCAACAAATAAAAAACTCAGTGGATGGGCACAGCATCAGAATGAACAGAATAGAAGAGTGAGTGAGTGACTGGGTAAGAAAACAATGCCAATTACCTAATCTAATCAATAGGCAGAAAATAAAAAATAAAATCAACAAAGTCTCCAGGACCTCTGGGACTATTAAAAAAAAAAAAATCTAAAATTTGTGTCACAAGAGTTTCAGAAGGGAAGGAGAAAGGACAGGTCTAAAAAAGCACTCAAAACTATGAATGAAACCTTTGCAAACTTGGCAAAAGACATACATTTTCAGATGTAGAAGAAACTGAGTGAACCCTAACCAGCACAATGTACTTCCACCTCCTCGATGAAAACCAAGGAACATAAGCAAATTTATAAAAACTGAAGATAAAGAAAAATATCGAAACCAGTCAAAAAGAAACACCACTTTACTTAGAGGAAATCAGCAATTCAAGTGAGAGCTGATTTCTCATCAGGAGTAATGGAAGCCAAAACGAAGGGGGTATAATATTTTTCAAGTCTTTAGAGGAAACAAAGAAGTCAACTAGGAATCATGTGTTGAGTAAAATTATCTTCAGCAATGAAAGGTGGGGTGGGGTGGAGGAAATCAGTCCTAAGATGAAGAAAAGCTAAGAGAATCTGTCACCAGTAGATTCACCCTAAAAATAATGACTAAAGAAACTTTTCTAAACAGAAAGAAAATAATACAAGTAAGAACCTTGGAAGAGTAGGATGGAAGGAAAAAAAATGATAAGCAAAATCAGGTGTAATTACACTAGATTTCTCTTCATCTCCTTAGGGTTTTATTTTTTTTCTTTTTTGAGACAGAGTCTCACTCCATCATCCAGTTTGGAGTGCAGTGGCTTGATCTCAACTCACTGCAACTTCTGCCTCCCAGGTGCAAATGATTCTCCTGCCTCAGCCTCCTGAGTAGCTGGGATTACAGTTATGCACCACCATGCATGCCTAAATTTTGTATTTTCAGTAGACATGGGGTTTCACCATGTTGGCCAGGCTAGTCTAGAACTCCTGGCCTCAAGTGATCCACCCACCTTGGCCTCCAAAAGTGCTGGGATTACAGGGATGAGTCATCATGTCTGGCCTTCTCCTTAGGTTTTCTAAGTATTATTTACTATTGAAGCAAAAATCATAACAGCATCTTAGAGGTGTTAAGTGTAGAGAAAACACTTAAGAACATTATTATAAATGCGAGAGGACAAAGGGGTATAAAGTAGGTAAATCCTGTGTATTTCACTTGAACTGGTAAAATAACAGCACCATAGACTATGCAATACCTAGATTCACCGTTTAAGATACTATAAACAACATACACCCAAAAACACTATGAATAAATAAAAGTAGAACTCTAAGAAAATGTTAAAGTAGTCCACAGGAAGGAACAAATAACAGAGAATGGAAAAACAGAGAGAACAAGCAGAAAAAAAGGCAGTTGCAAGTCTTAACATATAAATGACATTAAATGTAAATGGTCTAAATATATCAAAGACAGAGAATGTCAGAGTATATTAAAACATGTGATCTAACAATATGTTGTCCACAAGAAATTCAATTCAAATATAACAATATAGGCAGGCTGAAAATGATAAGATAGGGAAAGCTATGTTATGAAGATATTACATGAAGGAAAGCAGAAATTGCCATATCAATATAAAATAAACTTGATATCAGAGCAAAAGAAATATCATAGACCAAGAGATATATTATATAATAAGAAAAGGGTAAAAAAAAAAAAAACAAGCATAGCAATCCTAATCGTGCACCAAATCACACACCTGCAAAAATATATGAAGCAACGTAGATAAAACTGAAAGAAGAAATAGATAAATCAATATTAATAATTGGAGATTTTGACACCTCTTTCTGAACAACTGATAGAAGCACTAGACAAAAAAGTTGATAAGAATCTAGAAAAGCTCATAAACACTCTCAAAAAGCAAGATCTACCTGAACAATTTTCATGATTGACTAACGGGGTAAATAAAGTGATATGGGTTCAACAGTTTGTATCTTTAGAGTCAGAATTGTTCCATCACACAAAGAGTTGGAATCTGATTCAAAGCTAAAAAAAAGTGATCAAAAACCTTTTTACGGTTTGAAAACCAAATGAGAATTTTCTTTTTTCCTGGTAGAAAAGTGACTTTTAAAGAGTATGGGATGTAACACTCGCACTGCTTGTCAAGTCCAAATAAACTTATCCCAGATTCTTAGGAAGTTTTAGTCTCTCATACTGAGTTCTATGATTCACAGGTGATCACAGGCAATCAACACATAGCCTATATGTTGATTTATTGTGTGCTAGTTTACATCTGTTGTCCTAATGTAATCATTAATAATAGTCCTTGTCTTTTGTAAAGGTCCCGTCTGGATGATAAATGCTGTGGTTATTTCATTGAGTAAAATCCCACGAAGCATATTTTAAGAAATTGGCAGCTGTCACTTCCTTTTGTTTCTCAAAGGGAGTGCAAGACTCTTAAGGACAGAGGCCATACCTATTCCTTCCGGCTTTTCTCAAATATCCCTACTCTTTTGACATTAAGTATTATATTATTTACTAAGTTTAAGGAAAATGTTGAGTCCCCTTGTCCATAAGTATCTTGAAGCTAGGGGTTGTATCCTTAGCAATTTCTGTACACACAGCACCTGTCATCGTGCTCATTTGAGTCAAAAACTAATAAATGGTTGTTCAGTGAATGAATTTCCCTCCTTACTCTTTCAAGAGTACAATTAAGTCTCAAGAAATAAACTACTGTGCTACGTGCAGCCATTGGATCAGGTACTGAATGTGCCTCTTTGGACCAGAACATTCACAGCCAGCCATAACAAGTTCTTTTTAAGGAAGAGACATAATCTCCCAGAGCAATTTGAATCCAGCTTTTTATCACTTACAGCAGTGCAGCATTTGCCTGAGATTTCCTTTTTAACGATTTATTAATGCAATTGGCATCTGACAGTTTGAATATTTTAATTTTGCTTGATCTTCATGCTACTTCTGACACTGTTGATTATAACATCCTCCTGGATCACTTTGAATATTATGTCAGCTTAACTGAATAGATGGTAAGTGGGTTTCACTCATGTTTGCTCAACAGCAATCACCCTTCCTGATGAGAGTGATTTCCTTCTTTCCTTCCTTCCAACGTACTGTGTGGACCCTCATTTGAGAGACCTGCATTCATGCATCTCTCCACGCAGCCTCTCCAGACAAGGCTGTGGTCCTCTGAAGTAGAAGAAAAGTGGAAGGTAAGAATCTTTGACATCAGCCTTCAGGTATTCAAATCTGCCTCCACGTGACAAGTTAGTTTATTGCTCAGCTTTTTGGGTTCCAGCTCTCTAAGTGGAGATAATTATACCTACCTCACACTGTTTTTGCAAGGATTTTCAGGATGTCTAGGACATCATGCTAGGCCTTACTTGAGGCCATCCTTCTGGAATGACATTTAATGAGAAGTCCTTGTAAAAACATGCCATCTGCTGGTTCAGCATCAAGGTAGCAGTGCCCGTGCAGCTGGGATAAAAATTAACAGTTACTCCAGACTTTAGAATCTTCACACATTTGATTTTATTCTAGTAACAATTTTTAGAAAATATTTTATTCAAAGATGTCTACCTC
This sequence comes from Macaca fascicularis, assembly GCF_037993035.2. Classification (NCBI taxonomy): domain Eukaryota; kingdom Metazoa; phylum Chordata; class Mammalia; order Primates; family Cercopithecidae; genus Macaca; species Macaca fascicularis. The sequence goes on from NC_088382.1 coordinate 146,056,107, forward strand.
TTACGCTGTATTATAAATTCCTAAGAGGTAGAGACCTCTCAACTTTTTAGCTTTGTATTTCCTTTTAACTTAAGTCACCATATAATTTATGATCCAAAGCAGAAAATATTTGTAAAGAAAAGGGGGTGATAGTAATAATTATTCCAGTATGGTAAGTCAAAAACAAAGACTGTCCTAACCAAACTGACATAATTACCCGACGTAAAAGCCCTTGCATAAACATATTCACGTAGGAAACCATTAATAAATTACTAACAAATTAAAAATTTATAGGTCAATTCATCACAAATCAAAAGTAACACTTTCAAATTCAGAATATTATACCACTGGACTATTACTAACCTTGTAGTCCCTATATACAGGTCTGGCATAAGAAAGTGTATCTTCCAAAATAGACATACCAGTATCTCTTTGGATTTTTTCCTCCCTCAATATTCACATCCCTAGCGCTGCCAAATTTGTTTGACCTTCTGTCCTAAATCCCTTAAAATCTGCTTACTTACTATCTTCCTCATAGATGCTGCCTTCCAGCAATTCTAATTGTGAATATTATAAAAGTTTCCAAAATGAAATTCTTTTCTTTGCCCTTGTCCAAAGCAAATGCATATTATTTTTTAATTAATTAAAAATAATTAAAATTATTAATTTAATTTAAAATATTTAAATTATTCCAGATATTTTTTAGAATTCTATATTTAAAAAATTTTAATATTGCCCCATTGATATTTACTATAACACTTCATCCCAAAACCATGACAGTTGCTAGTCTGGCCTTCATATGCAATTGAATCCCCATACCCTGTTTTCTACTCCTTAGGCAGTGTTACAAATCCTCCTAGATCTCATGTTTTTTTTTTTATGCCATCACGCTCCCTTTTTGCTTTCTTCCTGGAATCACCTTTCTATTTTCTTCACTATAAGAATTTCTAATTTTTATTTCAACTACAATTCATTGGGTGCCTACTCTATGAAAACATTCCACCCGCCTTAGGAAGAAGCGGGAATCACTTTCTTTAAGATTTCAAAACCCTTCCTATCTCTCTAAGAACAGGGTGATTACCTTACATGCTCATATCTGCACTGGAGTGTTATCCATGTGGACAAGTCTATTTTCTTAACCTCTTTATTTTCTGATTCTTGAAAACATCTTGCAGGTATTGAATATGTGGACATTATGAAGAAAAAAATAAGAAAAACAAAAGAAAAGATAGTACAGTTTCATAGTTTCTGTGCACCTTTTCAACATTCTCATACTCAGCACACTTAATGCTGCTTCTGCTGATAGCGATAGAAAGGCCCTATTACGTTATTATTATCGTTGTTGTTTGCATCAACAGCAACATGAGCAAACTCCATTTTGGGATCACTAATTGTGGTCCAAACACCATGCTAATAGATATTTGTTGAGTACCTCTCTTTACCTATATCTCTTATAGGTGGGATGATGTTAGTAACAATTATAATAATACAATTTAAAAATAATTTACTATGTGCTAAGCACTGTTGTCAGTTAAGCACTTTATAATAAGTTGATTTTTTTTTATAGAGAAGAGAAAGAGTGTAAATAAATTACCCAGAGCCACACAATGATTAAGAGGTAAAATTAGGAATTAATCCTGGGAAGTCTGACTCCAGTGTCTACATTCTTAAAAGCTCTGTTATCCTGGAACAGGCCAGACAAAGCCCATTTTCACATAAAGCTGACATTCACATAAAAGAAAAATAAATAGATCATGAACAAATAAGTACGCAATAAAGCATACTTTCCAGAAAAATCAATAATTCAGAACAGGAAGTTATTTGCAGAGAATAATGCAAGGAGATAGAAGAGAGGGTGATGAGCAGCAAAGGCTGAGTACATGGACCATAGAGGAGGTGAGACCTGAGAGAGCCAGGTGGACTGCCTTCCTGCTGGAGGAACTGCAGGAAGCCGTATGTCTGGGCGTTAATATGAGATGCTCAAGGCCCAGGAGTAAAACCTGTGTGCCTCAGACACATTGAGCAGCGTGGGGAGTCATAGAAACAGGCTGGGGCAGGGGCAAGAGGAAAGAGCCTTGGCCTGGTGTGTGTTTGTTTTTCATTGCCAATGCAATGGAAAGAAAGGCATCCCAGCACTTTGGGGGGCCAAGACGGGCAGATCACGAGGTCAGGAAATCGAGACCATCCTGGCTAAGACGGTGAAATCCCGTCTCTACTAAAAAAAAAAAAAAATACAAAAAGCTAGCCTGGCGTGGTGGCGGGCGCCTGTAGCCCCAGCTACTCGGGAGGCTGAGGCAGGAGAATGACGTAAACCCGGGAGGCGGAGCTTGCAGTGAGCTGAGATCCGGCCACTGCACTCCAGCCTGGGCGACAGAGCGACACTTCGTCTCAAAAAAAAAAAAAAAAAAAAAAAAAAAGGCAGGGCTTAAAGACAGATATAAACTAACATCATTAATATTTTTTAAACACTGTTGTGTGGAGAATGGATTTCTAGGTGAATACTGGAACCCAAAAAGCCAGCTGGGACTCCACTGTGAAGCCCAGCATTATGTAGACAATGATTTGAACAACTTGTAGCAGTGTTGCTGAATGTAAGTATATGGACAATACTTACAGCTTCACATCCTGTGCTCATCAGAACTTTGTGAGGCAGTTTCATTTTGCCCATTTTAAATATGAGCAAACTAGGACTCCAAGTGATTTAGTATTTTAACTAAAAGAAATTGCCACTCAGCTATTGCACAGGCTGAGTGGGCACTTTAACCCAGATCTGTCTGGTTCCAAAGCCCATGCCTTTGACTTTCTAACATTTCTGGGAGAAGACGAGAATCTCCCAGGGCTCAGAGAATGCTGAGGCTGCTATCGCTCATGATAGCACTGGCAATGGAAACCAGGGGTGCAAAGTAGTGTCCAAAGAATATTTTTAAAAACTATGTACAGCTCAAGAAATCCCTCGTGAAGGAAGCACTGTTCATGTGGGCAGCCATCATAGGTTGGCTTTGGTTGTCATGACGATAATCTGACCATGCTTGATGTGGTGGCTTCCTGCACCTGGACTCACTGGGAACTGCAATGACCTCAATGATGGCAGATACAGGTGGTGTTTCATGACCTGGACAAGCAGGTAAAGATCCAGCCTTCAGACCAGGAAGAAACTAGAAAGTGGAATATTAAAGAGGAAGATGATCTCATAGACTATAATCAGGGAAAAAGAGGGACTTGGAATAATTTTTGTAACGCAGATTAATGGGTTCAGTGGATGATCAGGAAACTCAGTGTTGAAGTTCAGCTCCTAAATTCTGAAACCACCACCGAATATCTGCAATGATGTCTTCTTATAGGTACCATGGTAGGAATATGTGCAGGGTAATGTGAAAGCACACAGAAAGAGAGATTAAACTTGAGGGTTTAACAACAACAAAAATATTATGCCAAGTTATAATATTAGTTAATGGGCAGGTGTTAAAGTGAGGGAATGGGCAGTTTCCCTTTTCCAAAGCTCATGCCATGTCATATGTATGATCTCAGCCGCGTTTCTTGAGCGGCATGCACCTTGATTATTCTTGTTCTATGGAAAAGGAAACTGAAGTGTAGATAAGTATTTCACCCAACATCATCCCTGGGGAGTTAAACTCCCACCTGCGGAAACTTGCAGCCTGTATCTTTTACCCTTTGCAAGCAACTCCAATGGGGCTGAAATCAAGAGAAGAAAAGAATCATTCCTAAAGAAGCAACACTGCAGGTCGCGGCAGAAGACAAACTCTATTAGGTGTTTTCAGGCTCACGTAGAAATTCTGCCTTCTGTCCACTGACAAATGTTGAACTAAGTCCCATAATGTTTTCTTTGGGACTGTGTTTTGTTTGGGACTGTGTTTTGTTTGTCTGTTTTCCCAGCTTTCTTCAGGATTGGCTCAGAAACTGAAATAACACCTAGACAAGACTGCACGAGTAGTTTTATGTTCAGAGTGCTAGAAAAGGGGCAAGAATCAGGACGAGTCTGTAGAGTTCCCTGATCTTTAATTGACACTGTATTAGTAGATAATTTGGTCAGTATTTAATGTGGTGGCAGCCTTTATTCTTATTCTCAGGAGTTATGGAAACTGAACATATTTTTTTTCTCTTTGAACCTTATTTGGTTATCTGTAAAATAAGGCTGAAGAAATACGTGATGGCTCATTTCACTTTAAATTACTAATTCTTTTATACAACAAAAGCAAAGCATCACTAATGTGAGACCCAATGATTTCATAAGAAGATAAGGAAAGTATACTATGATTTAATTTTGAAAAACCATATGCAACTATAATTAATAGCATAAAACATGTCTTCAGATATAATATTTAATCTCCTCATCTCAGTGATCCAAATCTACTCATCCTGTCATATTTCATAATTGTAGCACTACCCATCAAGTCGTGCAATTTCAAGTCTTACCAAATACCACCACACCTGTTCAATGTTTCTACATAGTCTATTCCTTTAATGCATTGATCCCTCTATTGAGTGACTTGTCATTTCCCACTTGAGTTACTATAATATCATCTTCCATTGGGCTTCTGCCTGACACCTGGGTTTCCTTAATTCTCCTTGCAGACGTTTGTCAAACTAATAATTTAAAACAAAGATCCAATGCCATCTCATTTCTGCTGAAAATCCTTATGACTCCTCATAACTTTCAGGGGAAAGTTTTGACTCCCTGTCTTAATTTGGAAAGCCCTTTATAATTTACATGATTTAGTCTGTATCACGTCAAGTAATACCTTCTGCCAGTCTCTACTTCACATGTACCACCGCAGCCAGAAGTGATTTAAAATTCCCTCAGTATAGGAAATTGATAAAACTATGCCTTCTCAATTATTCTTCTTAGGAATATTCTTCTTAGGCAGGACGCTGTGGCTCACGCATGTAATCCTAGCACTGTGGGAGACCGAGGCGGGTGGATCACGAGGTCAGGGGTTTGAGACCAGTCTGGCCAACATGGTGAAACCCCATCTCTACTAAAGATACAAAAAATTAACTGGGCATGGTGGCATGTGCCTGTAATCCAACCCCAGCTACTCAGGAGGCTGAGGCAGGAGAATTGCTTGAACCCAGGAGCAGAGGTTGCAGTGAGCTGAGATCATGCCATTGCACTCCAGCCTGGGTGACAGGGCGAGACTCTGTCTCAAAAAAAAAAAAAAAGAATATTCTTCTTAAGTAGGGAAACTTAAAATGTGCTTCCCCTCTTACATTCTCATGACCAGCCCTGGTATTGCTATTTGTTTATTGAGATTCAGCCCAAATAATATATTTTTTTCTAGAGCTTCCCCTACTTTAGTCTCCTACTCCCAGATTTCTGTGCCCCTTTTGCATTTTGATGACACTGTAGTGTTTCCACATTTTATATCTTTGACAAAAATTACCACATATTTCTACTATTATCAATTTGCTTGTTAGCCCAAGAGTAAACTTCATAATTGTTAGTGTTTTTTCTAAAAAATGACTTATTCATCTGTGTATTCTCAGCCACTAGAACTATGTTTTGGGAGGCACTAGGTCCATGTAAATTTTTGAATAGTTACTAAATTTGTGCTCTTTTATCAATAAAGAAGTTCCATAAAATGTATTGAAGACATATAATTTGTTAGTTCAAGTTGCAATATGCACATGAATACTGTTGTGACAAATAATGTATCACCAATTATTTCATTCAAAACTTCTACAATCCTAACAGATGTTCTCTCCAGTTGCATGTTAATGGATGAGATAATGCTGTGCTTTGTGTAGTTGCTTCATAGGAAGCCATTGTATTGATAAAGTCAATTATGTCACAATGAATAATGGATACCAACATTATTGCCTGCAGAAAGAAAGAATTTTGGTTTTGGTTAGTATTGACATTTTTTTAATGCCATAATATTTATGATGGCTAAATAATTTAACAAACATAATACAAGTTTTCCAACTATCGTTATCACTCTCTTACTGATTTTACTGTGTACAAAGTGGTCATCTAAACTCCTGAAATTTGAAAAGTCCTGGTTATAAAAACTACTGCCTGGAATTCATTTCAGTTCTCTCGTATTTTCATTTTATCCTTTATATTATTTTAAGACATCAAGCCAATCAATGTCAACAGATTGAAAAAGATGCTGCTTAATTTCATGAGCAATCACAACATTTTTATCTATGCAAAGTGAGATAGTAACAATAATTAGGTCTTATGCCTGAGGCTCAAAGCAATTCTCTGTGAGTGGCAGGAAGGACATTGTCCCATCCTTTATCTGCACCCGGATATATGGATGCAATACAGATGGTTCACAGCACTTCAAGGAAGATGGGAACTCCAACCTCATTCTATTATAAAACAGGCATATGGATATCAGTGGTCAATTTAAAATGGTTTTTGGCATATTTTATAACTTTCTGTAAGATGTCCTCTTTTCACTTTAATACAAGAAGGATGAACAAAATTAATGTACAGTTCTCTTTTAAATACTTTATGAATGTTTTAGTCCACACAACTTTATGTACTTACCACTGTCATCTCTATTACTCAGATGAAGAAATGATGCTCTGAGAAGGGACATAAGCCCCACCCTCCCTTTTTTCAAAAGTTGCAAGTAGGGTGTATACTGACCTTCCCGTACAGAAGTCTTTTCACAATGTTCAAATGTATATTTGATCAGCTGCAAGGACTGGCTCAAACAGAACCGAATGTCTCTCATAGGTGTTTGGGGACATAAAATTGGGATATATCAAGCTTGTGGTTTTATTCTTTTAACACATATCGATTTAGAAACCACGTGGCAGGCACTGTGCAGAGTGAACAAGATAGATCAGTTCTTTATCCTCAAAAGGAAGACAGTATAGTGGACAATATATGTGTGGTCTGATGTCTGCTGGCATGGAGGGAACCTGCTAGGAAAGCACACACAGCACACCTAACAGTGTCCGAAGGGGATGCCGACAGGGCTGGAAATGTGGGTTACTTAACAAAAGGTGAAAGACATAATCTGAAAGAAACATCTTAGAGGAAAGTCAAAACTGATGTGGCGAACTTCACACATCACTGATTAAGGAGCTTTAAGCAGAGGAGGGTCAAGGTATGAATACGACGTGTTTGGAACCAAGGAAACTGGGGAATGAGAGGCAGGATAGGAACCGAAAGCAAGGAGACAGTAGCAAAAGGATTATTTGGAGAGCTATAAATCTAGGATCCTGAATAAGTTTTCGATAACATGGTGGTACAGGCTTCTCACAGGTAGCCTTGTATCCTTAATGGACTGAGGTGAGGGGCACAACAAATGGTGCCGGGGGGAAATATAAGAGTAAAATTCTCTGAAACTAGTGATGTAAAGTGAACTCACCATTTTTGTTTTTTTTATGGTACAAATCCATAATAGTAAAACGGTGGTTATACCATTTATTGAACACTTACTATTTGCTAGTTTCTGCTACCCATATTTTTATGATTTAATTGCTCACAAGGAATCTCTTCTGAAAATATTATTATCCCAGTCTATGGATAAGTAGACTTAAAAAATCTAGGAGATTTGACTAAAGTCATGGAGATAGTAAGTGAAAGAGCCAGCATTAAAATATTTGTCTAACATTAATGTATGCAATGACATTCTTGTGAAACCAACTGACTGAGCTTTACAAGCATATTCTTTGATACTCCCAGCAAAATTTTGAGGAGTAATTATCTCATCTTGTATATAAGGAAATTGAGGCTTAGACTTTTTAGGATATTTTTCTAAACTGCAAACATAGGAAGTGACAGAATCAACATTCAATCTGAATTAATTCAGAGAGTATTTGAGTGACTACTACAGACAGTTACCTATTGCATGTTCTCACTCATGTGGAAGCTAACAAAGGTTGATCTCATAGAAGAAAACAGTAGAACAGAGGATACTAGAGGCTGGGAAGGGTGGGGGAAGAAAGGGATAGGGAGAGATTTAAGGATCAGAATTGCAGCTAGATAGGAAAAATAAGTTCTAGTCTTCTATAGCACTGTAAAATGACTATAATAAACAATAATGTATTACATAGTTTCAAATAGCTACAAGAAAGATATTAAATGTTTCCAGTACAAAGAAATAATAAACATTTGAGATGATGTGTATGCTAATTACCCTGATTTGATCACTATACATTGTATGTATGACAGCATCACTATGCAACCCACAAACATGCATTATTTTTATGTGCCCATTTCAAAAAATAAAAATTAAAAAATAATTCAGAATCAAAGCCAGGAATCTTGTCTTGAACAAAGTAAGACCCCAATCCATATCTGTTGAATTGCAGTTGAATACATATATCTGTTGTTTTAAAGGTATTATACTTTCCACAGATAAAATTACTTTTAGGTAAAATTTACAAAAAGGAATGATTGACAGGAACAAAGCAGACACGTTTGATCTTTTACATCCAACAGACCAGTTTGTGGAAAGAAATAGTGAAAAGATCAAAATAGTCCAAGAGATGAGATCACAGATATCCTTGAGCCCATTTTTAAAGATTTTGGGTTTTATTCTTAAATGCAATGAAAAAAAAAAAAGTGTCTCATTTCCATCAGAGGAATAACATGGCATGACTCATATTTTCAGAAGACCCTAAATTTGTGCTCTTTTATCAATAAAGACTGGCTGTGAAGGAAGACTGGACAATAAAAGACCATATAGAAGGTTTTGAGTGGAAAGCAGGCATAGGATATTATTAGGCTGAACGTGAATAGTAGCAGTGAAGACTGAAATGGCATAGTAATATTGGCAGTAGAATTTCTAGGACTCAGTGGGTTTCAAATATATAGAATGCAGGGGAGTAAGGTCTCTGTGATGATTCCAAACCTTCCATTGTTGTAACTTTAAATAGCAACCCAATTAGCACTCAAATCACATAGGCCAAGTGATTATTTCTTGATGAGACGATCAGTGACTAATAATATCTGTTGCATTCCGTAGCCGTAGCTCAGCTGAGTACAATAGGGAAAGGCTTCTATTCCTTGCTGGCCATGATCAAAAGCTACTGTGATCTCAGTAAAATGAACAAACTGAAAATTCATTCACTTGAGAACTCCACAGCTCCATCAGAAGAATGCTGATCTGATTTTCTGAGCTGTCAATATGTTCCGCTATCAAACAGTTGAGTTTTCAAGACGTCTTCATTAAGGTAAGTCAAGGTGCTAATATACCAGAACACAGATTGTAAGGATTTCTTGCAAGTCCCTGGGAGATAAGACAGGATTTGCATGGGGCGGTAATTTGGCGTAGTGCCAAGCCATACTACAGCAAAGGCTCTGTTAGCATTTCTTCTTGAAACCATATTTTCTGCGTTGACTATCTGGCAGTTTTGGATTGCCTCAGGCTGATAATTGGCAACTGTGCTGTTAGACCAGATGGCATTTATTTATTTATTTTATAAAAGAAAGGGAGGAAAAAAGCATGATGCAAATTGGAAAGTCCATTTTCAGTTACAGAACAGAAAAATAAAGGAGAAAAGAAATTGATGTTAAGCAGTTCCAGATGTTATGTGCTTTCTATTTGTAAAGCCACATCTAAAAAGAGGTGGCATTCGAAACAGAAAAAAAAAGAGAAGAAAATAAAAAAAAGAAGCCACAGACTAATGTTCAGTTGGATTTACTTGTTGGAGTTTGCATTTACAGTGAATAAGCATTTTTTAAAGAAGACAGAAAAGAAATCACACAATTTACATATGAATAATTACTTTCATACTGTGTATACATGAGGAGAACAGAACAGCTTCAGCTGCTAAAAGTTCCATAATGTTGTATCTTAATCACACAGCCTCTCCGGCCCACCTTGCTTATTCCAGGAGCCATCTGTGAGGTTCTATTGTGTTAATCCTCCTTCAGCTGTTTGCTTTTGCCCAAAGCAGGACTTTAATTAGCACCCATTAACAGAGTGCCAAGAGCATCTTCCATCAGCTTTTTATCTCACTTTAGATGGAGAAGAAATTATGATTCCTGTAATAAAGTGTGCGTTGTCTTGAAACTGTATGCCAGGATTCTCCCTGCCTTAAATTGGAACGTGTTGGGTCTCAGAAGATTAGATGTGTAATGTCCTGAGGAATCAGCACAACTTACTGTAGTGAATGGGTTTGGGGCAGATGTGTTACCTTGGGATTCTTGTGGTATACGGTCCTACTTACCTGCCATCCTGATTTGTATCCTTACCATGCAGATACCTCATTTGGTTCTTGAGAGACACATCACTAGGAAGGCTCCCAGTCTCGCAGGGTGGGGCTTCAGACGTGGTGTTTGCAGGAAGCTACCATATGATGCTAATACAGATGAGATGCTACACTTTGAGGGACAAGACTCAAGGTTGCCATTAAAGGTCTTCATTGGGGCCAAGTTCAAATACTTACCAGCTATGTCATGCTGGACAGGTTATTTATTCTCCCCTGGTCAAAGTCTCTGTCAGAAAACTGATACATGTTGTTGTCGAACTGTTATGGTAATCACATTGGAAACATCAGAATGAAAAACCTTTACACATCAGGAAAAATGATTTGGTATTCTGACTCTATTCTGCCATTTACAATCTATGAGAATACCTAATACATCTAAGCTAATGTTTCCTTATTTCTAAGTGTTATAACTTTATTGGACAGTTATTAGAATTAAATTATACATTATATATAGCTATAATATGCCTAACACAGTGCTTGAAGTTTACGTGGCATAGAATAAATAATCGGTCATTCTGCTACCTTGGTTTCCTTCTCTGGGCAAATTAAATTTCACCATGCTCATAGTTAGGAAACAGCATACATGTAATTGTTTTATATAAATTGAGTTGAAAAATAAACTTATTTATTATTAAATGATTTCTATGTGCTGGGCACTATTCTAGGCATGGGGAATAGAACAACCAACAAAACAGAAGTGTCTCTATGCTCATAGGAATAAAAGACAAAACACATGAATGTACAAATAATAACATAATTAAAACTGGATATCTGATTTTGCCACTTCTCTGCCATAAACCAAATTCTGCATCATAAAAAATTCTGGAAATCATAGAGCATAGAAACAGACTCGTAATATAAAAGAAATTGGAGAAAAACAAGCCAATCATAGAAAGGTTATCTTTGCTAAACTGGAAAATGGTAGAATCCACAAATACTAGCACATGAGTATTTTAAATTTCATCACTGATTTAAGACTAGATTTATGTTTGAAATGATAAACTGGCATTGACAATCTGACAATGGTGAGAAAAACGCAGAAACTATCAAACTCTCAAAATGAAATACATTATCTCAAGACAGAAGAATCTATGTATATTTAGTACAAAGCTGTTTTTCTTATTAGATAAAAATGTCATTAGAATTATAAAATATGGAGGCCCTAAAAATTAGAGTAACTTTAACTGCAATAGAGAGAAGAAATATATATAGATATATATATATGAACTAAGAACACAGAAATATAATTTGTATGTGTATATACATATACATTTAAAACAGGACAAACTGAGTAAAGCTACTCTGTATGTGTGAGTGCATGTTTGTCTGTGTGTGTGTGTGTGTGTGTGTGTGCGTGTGTTTAGTGTTGGGAGTTCAGTGCATAAGGATCGAGACTGAGTCATGTTCAAGGTGTCTGAGTTAATGCCAACACAGAGATAAATTGGCAGAAGGGACAATCACATGTAATGATAAGGGTAAGCAGGACTTCAGGATTAAATTGCCTGGGTTTGGGCCCTGGATACGTAAATTTTCTTGAGGAAGTTACTTAAAATGCTTGGACTTCTGTTTCTTATCTGCAAACTGGGAGAAATAGCATTTACCTTATAGTATTGCTGTGATGATTGAGTATAAGTAAAGCAGTTGAGGTAGATCCTATCTGTTGATTACTTATTCATTCTTCCCTTCATTCACTCAGTCATTAGTCCCTTGTGGGTATCAGGCAGTTCTGAAGTCAGGAATCCAAAAAAAAATGGATCAGGCATCTACCTTCATGGGGCTTATAGATAGAAGAGAAAGAATTTTCCCCAACTTTAGTAAGTACTAATGTGGTGGAAATGATTTAGTTACCTTCATCCCTCTGCTACTCAAAAACAAATGCAAATTCACTCTACTAACTTGATTATGCCAAGAACCCAGCTCTCCTAAACTCCTGCACTGAAACTCAATGTAGTCCCCTCCCCTCTTTGTTTGAAATGCTTGGGAGGAAGAATGAGCAGGATTACAGCAGAGAGAAGATAATCACATGGGAAGACAACCCAGCTGAGAGCAGACACTGATGCTCTGGGTCTGCATACATTTTGGTTGGAACATTGCTATACATTGTTTATGTTTCCCCAAATTCATATATTGAAATCCTAACCCTTAAGGGGATGGTATTTGGAGGGAGAACTTTAAGAGGTGATTTGCATAGGATGGTAGATCCCTCATGGATGGGATTAGTGCTTTTGAAAAAGAGACCTCAGGACCTCCCTCATAACTTCCACCATATGAGGACATTGAAAGAAGGCACCATCTGTAAGCCAGAAAGCAGATCTTTACGGGACACCAAGGCTGGTGCCTTGATCTTGGAATCCCCAGATTCCAGATCTGTGAGAAGTAAATGTTTGTTTTTAAGCTACCCAGTGTATGGTATTTTTACTATAGCAGCCAGGAATGATTAAGACAAACATTAAACCTCACACAAGGTATAGAATGTAGGTTCAAGCAGATCTACCAGCTTCAGTAAAAAGAAGTCACAGATGATATATGGGTTAGACAGAATAACTTGGTAATTACAATGTGTGATTGTGATCTTGAGGCATCATGGAAAGCTTACAGCATGTGCAGTTTATTAAAAAAATACACAGAAATGATTGATATATTTCTGGAATACATACATTACAAATGTTTAAAATGAGAAAAAAAATCTATTTTATTAAGTAATGAACTTTTCAGTAGTTAGATAATATCAACTGAAAATATTGCTTTCTCTGTTGATTCTTGATTTCTGATGTTGTTGTTGTTAGTGTAATGACAGTCTTCCAAACACACTTGAGACAGATTTGACCACCAGTCCACATACAGGACCATGAAAAAGGGAATGCTTTGGGGGAAGTGGAAATGAGAAGTCTAGCTAGTCCTCAGTACTGCCATATAGTGGGCGGTGCTTGAACTTCCTGGTTATATTAATGATGTTTCTTTTATTAGATTATCATAAGATGAAACATATAGTCCCTTGTGGGTATCAGGCAGTTCTGAAGTCAGGAATCAAAAAACATGGATCAGTCCTCTACCTTCATGGGACTTATAGATAGAAGATAAACAATTTTCCCCTACTTTAGTAAGTGCTACTGTGGTAGAAATGATTCAGATATCACCTAAAATGAAATGAAACAGTATCTTTGAAAAAATGTTAGATTTGTAGATTGTAAATATTCCACTTGCCAATATGATACCTCCATGAAAAAATTTTGATGTAGAAATTAGACCACAAGGTACCTATATAGTGCTACATTATTTTATTTTTTTAATCTTTTGAATACCTACATTCATCTGTAGGTCTGAAAACTTCATACTAACAATAAAAGAGAGGGAATGTAAAGGAAACAAAATATATGCCCATAAAGACACAGAGTGCATCATTAAAAGAAATAGTTTTTAAGCTCTTTACTTAATACAAGAGAAATTGGAGTGAACATAGTACAGCCAACCAATAAGAAGGCAGATTGACTTAATGGAGAAATGCACTAACCTGCATACAGAATGCTTTTTAAAATTAGGACTTAACAAGAAAAATGAAAAGAAAGCAATCTGGTTAATTAGAGAACACTAAAGATGTAGTAAAAATAGCCAAGTCTAAAATTGGCTAAAGGGCATATGGTCCTTGAAAGAAAAAACATCCAGATGATCACAAACAAGGAAAAATAAAGCATTTTATGAAGTACAGAAAATGGTAAATGTCATTTTAAGTTACTTATAAAGAATCATATTACAATCAGATTGTGGTTAAAAAAAGAATAGAAAGTTAAATCTTAACCCAAAATGTGATTGAATAAATCTCAATCCTGGATATTTTTGTTGTATTTAATTTTAATTCAAGTTTTTACATTAACATGCTATGTAATCTTGAAAACACCACCTAACCTTCTTAGACCTGTTTGCACTGTAAGAAAATATATTTGAAGCATCCTTTTAGAGACAATAATATATTATTCTATAGCAAACCTTTGGTTATTTGGAATTCTCAGAAAATATTTTCCATATCATTGAAAATGCACTTATTGCAGTGCTAAAATTGATCATTCAGCCATGTTTACTAGATTTGTTTTTAGCATATATATATTATAAACCTGTTTCTGCTTCCTTACATAAATGATACTAAATGCCTTTGGCTCTTCTTAATAAATTTGTGTTTACTTGAGAAATTCATGATATTTTATTGTGATTCTAGATGGCTAAATCTGTGTGTAAATTTCACACTTTCTGCCTCCGCTCACATTTGACCGCCAGCTTCCAATAGCTCTTCCAGTAACAGCTGATCTCTTTCTTCTCATAAACAAGCATTGGTTAAACTTGTGTAAAGACCATCTTATAGTGGTTTGGGAAGGTGGGGAATTATTTCAAGTAAAGCACACACCTTTGCCATATGGATTTACATAAAGCTAACTGGACTCTCTAGAAAGAGTTTTTTTGTTTTTGTTTTTGTTTTCCTTTTCAAGAATGTTGATCACAGTGGAGGCTTTTGGGTAACTGAGCTCTAAGAGAAGATATATGTCCCTACTATGTCATAGCCTGAAAAAGTTTACTTTCCTGATCCGGGAAACAGCACCACAATTAATCAGGCAAAGTTGTTCTTTGGACACCCTAATTCTTCACATGGAACACTTCTGTTCACTTTTTGAAAAGCCAAAAGGATTTCTTGCCACCTTAACTCTCAGATTGAGAAAAAGTAAAGTATGACTGATCTTAATGTATTTCTCCTTCCCACAATATTTGTATCTTCAAACAGGAGCCTGGAGAGGACAGAGCTTACCTCCAAAATCATAACAAAACAAAAGAAAAAGAAATGCTGATGAAAAGTTGTACTGGACATTCAGAAGTAGGAACTTAATTTCAAAAAGAGCAAGAAGTGAATATATAACCCAATCAAATAAATATCAGTGAGAATCATAGCCTTGTCAGACAGGAAGAATGTAAAACAGATTATAGGATCAGACAATAAATGGACAAGTTGCATCCTATTAAATTGTTAAAGACAATAACAATAACAACAACAACAACAACAACAATCACTGGCTTAATAACTAGATTAGCTAAATCTAGCTGAATCCCAGGGATGTGAACTGTTAGACATCATTTGCAGATCATGGCCTTAGAGATCTTTTCCATATTTCTCCATATAAAGATTGTAAGAAAAAAAAAATCACTCCTACTACTTACAGCTCTAATTCTTACGTCCCTGTGGAAATTGCTGGTTAATATGAAACCCCAATTTGCTTGGTAAATAGGTAATACCAAGTTTGCTGAATATGGAACCTTTTTGTTTTGCTTTTGTCCGGGCTCACAAATCTAACCCCGACACTGTGTCTCCACATGATATTTAATTTAGTTCCTAAACTTATGGCCCAAACTAAATTCCCTCCTTTCCCTTAAACTGGCTTCTGCTACAGTCTTCTTTATTTCATTCTGCCAGTGGCTCAGACCAAACGTCTTTCACTAACGGATTAGAATTTGCAGTCAATTCTTCGGGTCTCCTTTCTAATATATCCCACTGCTAATCACCTCTACTGCTTCTATCCCGGTCAAAACGCCCATCGCCATTCATCTGGGATGTTGCAGGATCCTCTGACGGTCCTCCTGGCTTCTGCCCTTGGGTTCCCCATCTACACACAGTCTCACCTAACACAGCAGCTAGAGTTATTCTGCCAACCTCATATCAAATCATGACACCTCATGTCTTTCCTATGCTCAGTACACTGCACTGAGTTTCCTTCTCATTGAGAATAAATGCTCAGGAAAACTCCAGCCAGCCTAGATCTCCTTCTCTCTCTGACCTCATCCCCTACTGTTTTCCATTGGTTCTCTGTGCTTGGGCCACACTGGCCTTGGGGCTACTCCTCCACCATGCCAGCTGCATTCCTTTCTCAGGGCGTCTGTGTTTGCTCATCCCTCTGCCTGGAGTGCTTCCGACCCAGATATCCATGGGCTGACTTCTTTACCTCCTCCAGGTGTTTCCTCAATTGTCACCATTTACGGGAGCTCTTTCCTGACTGTGCTATGTAAAAGTGCCACCAAAATAACTCAGGAACTCCCTAGCCAGTGTTCTTTTTTTCATGGTAATCTCCATCTGACGTACCACATGATTTAATCTGTAGTTCTTTGTTGGTCTTTCTGCTTTGCATCCCCCTTGCATTTAAGTTTCACAAGGTTGGGGATACTGGTCTTTTTTTCCCTACTGTTTTAGATCGAGCGTCTCAGATGGTGCCTGGCACATGGAAGGCTCTGAAGGTTGTATGAATAAATTGATGCCTGAGTGAGTAGTTTAAACACAGGAAATTCTAGATTTAATTCTGAACATGATGAAGCAAATTATAACTCACAGTGTTAATATTTTTGTGTTAAGTTTGGAAATAACCTGAGCTTATTTGACATTTTAATCACTCATAACTTGGAAGACTTTGGCATATTAAAGTATAATTTGACATCCTAAAGTATCTAACAGATTAATTTGATTCCAATTTAAAATGTGGATTAGAAAATTTGATTTTGCTTGTCATTCTAATTTGAATAGTCTAAGACAATTTTACTATATCTGTGAAAAGTATCACAAGATACTTATAATTTTGATCTATTGAATTTATAAAAATTGGTTAAGTATCTGGGAAACTTAGGTTATTAGAAAACTGAAGTACTTAAAAGTAAAAATAAACACATTAAATTTACAAATAAAGTTTAAAGCAGGTCATGAACCTTAAGTTGGAAAGGTTACTTATGAGCTTTTAAATATTTTTCTGGATGTACTAATAAAAAATAAGATGATTTGTAAATTAAATGTAAAAGCACCAGAAGAACAAAACTTTGATTTTGTAACATTAAATGCATTAAATATTAATTGCTAAAACAGAAGTAAATTATCAATTTTCTTACTGCCATAAAATATACTTTTAAATATATAAAAAACATGTACTGATGGTGAACATTCATGTGTTGGTATAATTATATATATATATATATTTTTTTTTTTTTGGTGAATGTTGTTGCTGGGAGAGAAAATTCAGTTTGCTCTTATGTCAAAAACCAATTGTGCAGAAGACTAATAATTTGATGGCTAGCTATATGTATGCATGTCTATCTATCTATCTGTCTATCTATCTATCTATCATCTACCTAGCATTTATCATCATCTATCTATCATCTGTCTAGCATCTATCATCATCTATCTATGCTAACCAGCTGTTAGACTGAATTGTGTTACCCCAACTTTCACATTACAGTTCTGAACCCTAATATTAATTGTATTTCGGGATAGGGCGTTTAAGGGGGTAATTAAGATTTAATAAGGTCATATTAGTGGGGCCGTAAGCTGATAGGCCTTGTGTCATCATAGGAAGAGGAGGAGACACCAGAGATCCCCCTCTGTCTTCCTCCATTCCCTCTCTCTGTGAATGCCCAAAGGAAAGACCATGTGAGAACATGGCAGGAAGCTGCCAAATGCAAGCCAGAAAGAAAGCTCTTGGCAAACATCTTGGTCAGACATCCAGACTCTAGAACTGTGAGAAAATAAATTTCCGTTGTTTAAGCCACTGAGTCTATGGGATTTTGTTAAGGCAGCCCTCAGAGACTAACACACCTTTTCTTTCTCATATCTCATATCTACTTTTCATTCTCAACTTAGAAAACAGATTTTCTCAACATTGAGATATTTTGGGGCTCCATGGAAACTACTTCCTTGAAGTTCTCATCTTTCAGAAGTCTAATCAGAATTACTTTATGAATGCCTTCTTCCTTTCTGTTTGTTGGCCACACAGAGGAGAAGAACCCAAAAAGACATTTAGGTCAGTCCTTGCTCATTGTTTTAGAGACAGGTATCCAAAGAGGGAACCTTAAAGATTTTGTTCAGTGTTATGCTGACCAGCTCACGAGGGCAATGGAGGAGAAACACACACACACACACACACACACACACACACACACACACACGACAGTGGCTAACATCAATGTACTTGGTACTCTTCTAAAAGCTTTGTAGCTATTATTTCATTCAAGAACTAAGGCAGAAGTTTGGGTTGAATCAGAGAATGTGCATGATCCTTACAATAGGTTTCAAGGACTTCAAGTGGTGATGGAAGCAGAGTAGCTGGTGGGTCATTCAACTGGGAAGGAATGGAACTGGTACAGGAGCTATGTCTGGCTGATTTCTTACCTTTTAAAAGATGCCTTATGATTTCAGACATGGTGTGCTTCCAAATACGGTATTTTATGTAACCATGACAAAACTCTACCCACCACATATGACATATGAGGTTCAGCAGAATTACATTTAAACCATGTAATACATTGGCCCTTAAAAACACATGAGTTAGGGGCACTAAACCCCTGTGTAGTCAAGAATCCACATATAGCTTGACTTCCCAAAAACTCAGCTACTAATAGCCTACCATTGACTGGAAGCCTTACTGATAACAGAAATAGTTAAGATATAGTTTTTATGTTATATGTATTACATGCTGTATTCTTACAATAATGTAAGCTAGAGAAAAGCAAACGTTATTAAGAATATCATAAGGCTTTGGGAGACCGAGGCGAGCGGATCTCCTGAGGTCAGGAGCTCAAGACCAGCTTGGCCAACATGGTGAAACCCCATCTCTACTAAAAATACAAAAAATTAGCCAGGTGTGATGGTGGGCACCTGTAATCCCAGCTACCTCGGAGGCTGAGGCAGGAGAATCGCTTCAACCCAGGAGGCTAAGGTTGCAGTGAAGTGAGGTCACACCACTGCACTCCAGCCTGGGCAACAGAGCAAGGCTTCTTCTCAAAAAGAAAATCATAAGGAAGAGAAAATAGATTTACTATTTATTAAGTGGAAATGAATCATCATAAAGGTCTTCATCCTCATTGTCTTTCCACTAAATAGGCTGAGGAGGAGGGAGAAGAAGGGTTGGTATTGCCGTCCCAGGTGTTGCAGAGATGGAAGAGGGGAAGGAGGTGGAAGGGAAGGCAGGAGAGCCAAGCATACTTGGTATAAATTTCATTGCAAAACATCCACATATAACTGGACCCACGCCCTTCAAATTCAGGTTGTTTCAAGGTCAATTGTAAACTATCTGTCCGAAGCCAACAAACTTGAAACTGATTACCTTCACGTTCTTCTTTCCCAGCCCCATTCCCTCACTCATTCTGCTCCAGCCACACCAGATTTTTTGCCTTTTTACATAAACATTATTTCCTTTCAGGGTTCTTGCAGTAACTGCTTTCCTTGCTTAAGATGCTTGCACCTCAGATCTGGCATGGCTCTATCTCACACATCGTTTATGCCATTTTCCTCATTGCATTCTCAGGCTTCATTTTCCTCCGTGGTATTCTAAATATTTATTTGATTAGTTTGCATTGCCTCAGGAGGACAAGGGCCTTTTCTATTTTGAATATTGTATTTCCAGGACCTGAAAAATTCATAATATTAAAAGAAGTGATTGTATGATGCATTGATAAGGGGTGAAACCCCAGCCTCAGTCATGCATCTACTGACATGGGCTTTGGAGCTCTCTTCAGGGCCTGGACTCCTGCTTACCTCTCCCCTTCTTCCCAATACAGCATTGTTCCTGGGCTTCCCCATACAAACAAATGAATCCTTTGAATTTTTGTTTCTTTTTTCCTCACAATGGTCTCGGAAGATAAGAGCTCCTATTAATTCAATTTAGCAGGTTTTACCACCAAAGTTCAGAGAGGCTAAGTGATTTGGCCAAGATCACACAGGGTTCTCAGTGCAGGGCTGCTTCTGACCCAGGTCTACTGATAGTCCCCACTGATGCATGGCCTTTGTGGAATCTCTAGTGTGTTTCTACTTTCCAGAGAATGCTAATTCACTTTAAACAACAAAACTTGGCAAGAATGCTTTTCACTGGTGTTCCTGCAGCTCCTTAATCCATGATGTGATCACTGATCATGTTACCCTAATGTCACCAGCACTCCTTAGCAAAATGTGACTGTGGATCAAGAAGATGGTCAAGGCTGGGAAGAAGGAAATTCCATAGATGAAGTATTATTTCATTCTCACATTGCTATAATGAACTACCTGAGCCTGGGTAATTTATAAAGAAAAGAGTTTTAATTGGCTCACGGATCTGCAGGCTGTATGGGAAGCACGGCTTGGGATGCCTCAGGAAACTTTCAAACATAGTGAAGGCAAAGGGAAAGCAGGCACATCCCACATGGCTGAGGCAGGAGGATGAGATGGAAGGGGCAGTGCTATACACTTTTAGACAACCGGATCATGTGAGAATTCTATCCTGAGACAGCACTAAGGGGATGGTGCTAAATCATTAGAAACTGCCCTTCTGATTCAATCATCTTCCAATAAACCCCACCTCCAACCTTAAAGATTATAATTCAACAAGAGATTTGGGTGGGAACACAGAACCAAACTATATCAAATGAAAAACAAGAGGCCAGGCGTGGTGGCTCATGCCTGTAATCCTACCACTTTGGGAGGTCGAGGCAGGTGGATCACTTGAGGTCGGGAGTTCGAGGCCAGCCTGACCAACGTGGTGAAACCCCATCTTTACTACATACAAAAAATTAGCCGGGAGTGGTGGCAGGTGCCTGTCATCCCAGCTATTCAGGAAGCTGAGGTGGGAGAATCGCTTGAACATGGAAGGTGGAGGTTACAGTGAGCTGAGGTTGCACTACTGCATTCCAACCTGGGTGACAAGAGCGAAATTCCATGTCAAAAAGCAAAGAAGAAAGAAAAAGAAAGAAAAACAAGAGACTCTGAAACACAATGACAGGCAGGGTCTCTACTCGCGTAACTTTTACATAGGTCACAAAGCAATTTTTTTTGACATGTTTTCATTTGTTACTCAGTTCCTCCCTAAAACACTTTGAGGGAGGTGGGTGGAAAGGACGATGTTCTTGTCACAAATGACGGAGCTGAGAATCAGAGAAGGGCAGAGGTGTATATAAGGTGTATTAGTCATGGTAAAAGAAACATTTCAGCTGAATTAAATTAAAGGAGTTTAATTGAGCAATGAATGATTCACAAATCTGGGCAGCCCCCAGAATCACAGCAGATTCAGACAGACTCCAGGGATGCCTCGTGGTCAGAACAAATTTACAGACAAAAAAAAGATAAACGATGTACAGAAATAGGAAGTGAGGTACAGAAACAGCTGGATTGGTTACAGTTCAGCGTTTGCCTTATTTCCACACAGTTTGAACAATTAGCAGTCTATGAGTGGTTGAAGTATGGCTTCTGGGAGTGCCCAACACTCAGCTGTTGTTACAGGCACATACTCTTAAGTTAGGTTTTCAATCTTGTCTGCGTATTAAACTAGGTTACGGTTCGTCCACAAGTACTCAAATATAGATGTACAGAGTCCTTCTCAGGCCTCTGAGTTTGCTTTAACAGTTATCTCAGGCTGCCATAACAAAATACCATAAACGCGGTGGTTTTTCAAACAACAAGAAAATTTCCTGACAGTTTCTGAGGGTTGAACATCTATGTTCAAGGTGCCCACAGATTCAGTTTCCTAGTAAGAGCTCTTTTCCTTGCTTGCAGACAGTCATCTTCTCTGTCCCCATGGGAATGGAGTACCTGCGGTCTCTTCCTCTTCTTATCAGGACACTAACCCAATCATGAGGGCCCTGTCCTCATGACTTCAACTAAACATAACAATCTCCCAGCAATCCCATCTCTAAATACCATCACCTTGTGGATTAGGGCTTCAATTATGAACTTTTGTGGGAGGCATAATTCAGTCTGTAATATAAGGCTTCGCCACCAGTGAACGAGAATCAAAGATAGGCAGGTAAATTTATCCTGAAAGACCAAAACTTGTTCCATTAGCCATCACCCTATTATCTCAAATGAAACTTGAGAGTGGGAAGCTATCGGTTAAATAACTGACTCCTTGATATGTCTGACAGAAAGAGGACTTGGTGTGGACCCAATCTCACTCTTTACTCCTGCCTCATACTATTTCCCTTAACCATTAAGCAGAGGCGTAACAGGTGTTGGAATATGATTTTCCCCTTCGCCACCTATGATTGTCATTAAGTCTGTGCACCAAATGTGTCCAGGTTTCTGCTCCTTCTGGGCATATGATATAATGAACTTCTCCTCCCTTTAATGTCGGGTATAGCCATGTGACTTGCTTTGATTGATGAGATTTGAGCAGAAGTGGGGCTTGTCTCTTGCATGCAGAAGTCTTAAAAGTGAGTGTGTGATTGAACGGAATTGTTTCTCCTGATGCAGGGATACTAAAGGCCTTCAGGCCCAGCCTTGTACCAACCTCACCCCCACCATTTCATTCCAAATGTGGAGCTTGATGAGAAATACACAAGTCATGTAAGACCACTGAGATGTGGGCTGGTTCCATAACCACTGAGAGAACCACTGAGCTAGGTGAATCAGAAAGAGGCAGAGAGAACAGCTTGAGCATCCGTAGAAGGAAAGGTGTTGGGGTGGCTGGTAGCTGCCTAAAATTGCCAGAACATGAAGTGGGAGGTGGGGAACTCAGGCAGTTATTGATGTTGCAGGAAAAATTTATACTGCACTTCTCACATTTCCCTCAAGAGCAAAAAAGTTCTACTTCTTGGGAAGAAAAACAGGATTTATCTGCCAAGTAACACTGGGACAAAGAACTGTACCACTGCAGCTCAGTCCCTGTTGGGTTCTCTCTCTTTCTACCATGCAGGGGGCAGGGCAGGCTTGCTCTTCCTGTCACATGGCAAGCAGTCTGACTTCACTGACTGACACCAGTGTCAACCCTGTCTGAGACTGGATGGAGAGGGTCGAGGAATTGGTCAAATATTTAAGAAAAAAAAACTGATATTAGAGAATAATAAAGCTGATAATAGATACCCATCTCTCTGACTTGTTGTTTTCAAAACTTGGGATAAAAAGGAAAGATATTATATGTCTACACACCGAAATCTCATCACTTAGCAAGAGGAGAGACTACCTGATGGGCCAAGCATGGAGTGAAAGATTCCAGGCTGTATTTGGAAAATCAGCAAGAGAACAGGAAAATGATTCCTACAACAATGTATAGTTTGTGCAAAAGACATTTCTTCCAAATTATGTCAGCATCATTGAGTTATACCAATTATTATTATACCTAATAATAACTGTTATAATAGTAATGATGAAAATAATAATAATACCATACTTTATTTAACAGTTTAATACTAGTATACAAAACCTAGTCAGAGGCACAGACCAATAGATGGTATCGGGAAGATTATCAGAATATCACTAGATATTATGCATTATCACAGTATTACAGACTTAGAGGAAACTATAGCTGGCTTTAAAGTGTCAGTGGAATCTATGTGTAAATTCCAACACCAGAGGGTAGAGACACAAAAGGGAGGTTAAAGGAAGGAGGAGCTAATAATAATGCATGATCTTTATTTTCTTAGTTTTTGTATCAACTGGTCATCAGTTTCCTTTATACTTGTGGCTATCAGAATAGGGTCCAGACAGTCATGCTAGATAGATTGGTGACTTCTAAACCCAGACTTTCATTAACATTTGACCAGGCTGTACTCTCTCAGTGTTCATACATGAATTTGAAAATATACTTTCCATAATGCTCACCTTATTATCATTATTAAAGTGCGAAAAAGATTTAATTCTTAACATGAGATCAAAGTGGGAATAGGCCATGGTTGTGCTTACTGCTTTGGAAAAATAATGCTAAATTAGTGTTTTACATTAGAACTGTTCTATTCTTCTATAGTGAACAGACTATAAAGTTCTAGAGTTGTACTCTTTAATCTGGTTGACACATATGGACATTGACAATTTCAATTGTCACTAGTCCGAGGGAGATGTATTAAGTATAAAATACACACTGAATTTCAAAAACTTACTATGGTAAGAAGAATATAACTTATTCCACTAATAATTTTGTATTGTATTGATTACATGCTTAAATGGTAATGAGGGAAAAGAAAAGGAAAAATAAATTAGGTAGACAGTTAAGGCTGGTCCTCGGAGAAGCAGCCTGCCTGAAAAATCACAGCTACAGGCAAAAATAGAGCAGCCTGAGGAAAAACTCAGGCTGTACTTGCACAGATAAACAGGCAAGGTCCAGCACAGAAGCCGTTTGCTCCTTGTGTGATTAGCAGGCTCCCAGTAAAAAGTTTCCTTCCCTTTTCAAACATGTACACAGTGGACTCCATGGGAACTTGCCCGTGAGGAGGGGGCTTACCTAAAACAAACACGCAGTTATACAAACAAGAGAAGTGGCACTCCATGCTTGCCTAGAGACATACTACCACATAGATAAGGGGGAGTTGTGCAGACAGCTTTTCAGGTAAGAGAAGTTACTCTAACAGCTACAGAGATAAAAGAAGTTTCTTATAAAGCTTTTTAATTCCACTGTAAAAACGGCACCCAGTCAGGCTCCCCTCTCCACTGTGAAGAGCTTTTTTCTTTCGCTTATTAAACTTCTGCTCCAACCTCACCCTTTGTGTCCACCTTCCTTAATTCTCTTGGTCATGAGATGACGAGCTTGGATAACATCTTAGACAGTGAGACCGGTGACCCTGACCTGTTTCAGTAACATTTAATATTTGGATATTTTGAGTTAAATACAATATGCTAGTGAAAATTAACTTTTTTTTTTTTTACTTTTAAAAAATATGCTTTACTTCCAATTACGTGGTCAATTTTGGAGTAAGTACGATGTGGTGCTGAGAAGAATGTATAGTCTGTTGATTTGGGGTGGAGAGTTCTATAGATGTCTATTAGGTCTGCTTGCTGCAGAGATGAGTTCAATTCCTGGATATCCTTGTTAACTCTCTGTCTCGTTGATCTGTCTAATGTTGACAGTGGAGTGTTGAAGTCTCCCATTATTATTGTATGGGAGTCTAAGTCTCTTTGTAAGTCTCTAAGGACTTGCTTTATGAATCTGGGTGCTCCTGTATTGGGTGCATATATATTTAGGATAGTTAGCTCTTCCTGTTGAATTGATCCCTTTACCATTATGTAATGGCCTTCTTTGTCTCTTTTGATCTTTGATGGTTTAAAGTCTGTTTTATCAGAGACTAGTATTGCAACCCCCGCTTTTTTTTGTTCTCCATTTGCTTGGTAAATCTTCCTCCATCCCTTTATTTTGAGCCTATGTATGTCTCTGCGTGTGAGATGGGTCTCCTGAATACAGCAGACTGATGGGTCTTGACTCTATCCAGTTTGCCAGTCTGTGTCTTTTAATTGGAGCATTTAGTCCATTGGATTAAGAAAATGTGGCACATATACACCATGGAATACTATGCAGCCATAAAAAAGGATGAGTTTGTGTCCTTTGTAGGGACATGGATGCAGCTGGAAATCATCATTCTCAGCAAACTATCACAAGAACAGAAAACCAAACACCACATGTTCTCACTCATAGGTGGGAACTGAACAATGAGATCACCTGGACTCAGGAAGGGGAACATCACACACCGGGGCCTATCATGGGGAGGGGGGAGGGGGGAGGGATTGCATTGGGAGTTATACCTGATGTAAATGATGGGTGCAGCACACCAACATGGCACAAGTATACATATGTAACAAACCTGCACGTTATGCACATGTACCCTACAACTTAAAGTATAATAATAATAAATAAATTAAAAAAAATATGGCTGTTAGAAAACTTAAAATTATTTATGTGGCTATAGGAGAGAAAAATAATAACATTTTTTCACTCATCTCAAGGTACATGGCTGACACCCCTAAAACCAAAGATGACTGACACCCCTAAAACCAAAGATGAATTAACAGGAGAAAACCATAACACATTTATTTAACCAAAGTTTTAGGTGACATAGAAACCTTCAGAAATGAAGACCTAATGACCCCTGAAAAACTTATTTTTATTCTTAGGTTTGATGAAGAATGGACAGCTATTTATAAGCATGATTGAATAAAATGGTGTGGTCTAACAATAATAAACTGAGGGAAGTTAGCAAGGCTTGTTGTTTTCAGGTTTTTATTGGCCTGTGTCTTTATTCCTTCCCTCTGGGTATTGGGGGGAATATTTCATGTGAAAGTCTTACGACCAGCTTTCAGGGGAGGAAGGTCAGGTAATTCCTTCATGGTGAGCTCTCAAAAAGAAGGGTGGGAGAAGGTCAAAGAATGATGTCTACTGTGCCATATTTTGAGGTAGTGTCTCTTAGTCCCAATATGGCTCACAGAAATATTTATATATTCTCTTAAAAAGCACTATTCTAAAGTGGAAATGTTTTATTCTGAAAAGATTTTAAATATCATGTATGTCTCCTGAGACATTGCCAGTTTGCCGGAATTCTAAAAGCACTGTTTGTCGGTAAGATACCAATAGGATGAGTCCGTGGTGATGACATCGTTCCCCTGATGACCAGGATGAAGGAAAACTAGGAGCTTTGCCCATTTTTAACCAGGTCCTCACCTGTCCTTCCTTAGGAAAACTGGCACCACACAGCAATCCACCTTGGAGAACATCAGAACTCACACCTGTGTGACCCTTAGTAATAAGAATCTGAGATCTTAGGGTCATCACCTCCTCACTGCTCTGAAAATCCCTAATTTAATACCACTTCCTTTCATCATCTTCCCGAATGCTTGCACTTTGCTATCTGAAAAGCTTAATCTATCACTAGCAATGCTCTTTGCTCTAAGGTAAACTGCTTTTTTTTTTGGAGGGCACTGTTTCCCCTGCAACTTTCTCAACAATACCTATTTTCTCTTCCATGCCCCTAGTACCACTGAATGAGAAGTTGAAGGAAGTGAATTCCTTATTCTGCATGTTACACTCCAAGGCTAACTCCTCCTACAAGTACCACTTCTCTCAAAAGCCACCCAGATTTGTAGCTCTTGTCATCACATTGTACTGTTCACTCTTCTTCCTTGATGTGGTCACCACTCTATCAACCAGGTCACTCCTTTCATTCTCTGAAGATTTCAGCACAACGTTCTCTGCCCCTCTTTTCCACCTTGCTCTTACTTTAATTTTTGGTGATTCCAGTATCCACATAAGTAGTATATACCTGCCTTTACATGAACTTCATCCCTTCATTTGCAACAAGGCAATGTCATGGTCATAGGCAAGCCCTATCACTATTTAAGTTGACAATTTTCATAATCTCAATATCAAGTATCCCACTTTCTGACCATAGCCTCTATCCTTCCGACTCTGTTATGGTAATAACTAGTTGTAAAAGTGTTTGATCTCACCAGATCTCAAAATTATTTACATAATCACCTTTACTCTTTTCTTCACTCCTTTTATATCCTTGCTTTCCTCTCATCCGACATGAAGTAAGCAGAATAGTTTGCATATTCCACGTTTCCTCACTTCTTGTTTTATTCATTGTATTGACTCAAAAATGCAATTAATTTTATGCTTTAACAACCATATTTTGAGAACCCAATGACATAATATCATGGGTTATGCATCTCCTGATATCATTAGGCTAGTTAATTTTAATGGCAACCTGAGGGCAGTTGGAAGTAGGTGTTGATGTTTCCTTGAGCTCTCAAGACAACCTGAAATTGCATTTGCTTCCTTACTTACTCTTTCTTCTTCCTCTCCCCATTACAGCTTTCACCAACCTAAGATAAATGAGCTCTTGAAAAGTAGTGACAACTCCTTTTATGTTTACATCCCAGCAACTAACAGTTAGCCTGGAACACATATAGTGTTTAAGTTTTCTTGAATATGTGTTGGGTTCCAAAAAAGCAGGATTAATTTCTGTAGCTCTACTAAATACACAAAATTATTCCCCATTTTTTTCTACAAGTTTCCAGAGTCATCTGTCATAAAATTCTAGTACTTAAAGGGACTTTAAAAATAATCTAGCACAACCATTTTATTTCACAAATCAGAACATGAGATACCACAGAAGAAACAGGAGAAAGTAAAATATTTTACACATTACATCATTTGTTATTCTGATTAATTATATAATTATATGTCTGTACTGTCAGAAAGATAATGTTCATACTAAAACAGGAGCTTATTTAATTTTGTTAAAATCATGCTGATCAGGTGAATTCCAAGTAGCATATCTGATTTCAAATTTTGACTATCACTCATTCTGTATGATAATGAATTTACACCTTTGGAATCATTTTACTCATCTGTGAAATGAGAATGATGTTATTTGTATCGTTAGTACTTTATTGAGCTATGCTACACATAAAAAAGGTAAATAATTAAGAACAATTGGCTTGATTCATGTGGTCAACACGTAACAGATCCTGTCTTCTCTTCCATTATGTCACCCTCATCACTTTCTCCTTTCTCCTCTGTTTCTCATTCCCTCCCTTTATCAGACTTGCCAGCTTTCCCCAGGCTAACAAAAAGTCATTGTATGTGATGTATTGAGATTATACAAGGAAAACAAAACCTCTAATAATCATGTCACATTCCAGCAAGTGACTTATTAAACAGATGCTGAGATTCGAGCTCAGAAAAATATTCAGCTGGCAAATGCAAAGAAAGAACATGTAATACTGAGGTCAATAAATTCTGCTTTACAAATGAAAATATGCCTTTAAAACTCATTTAATATTTGCAAAATTTGTTTTTATAGAACTCAAATTCTGCCACACAATAATGAAGAATTCATTGATTTCCAATTTTGATTAAAAAAAACAAAATATAAGAATATGTGTACAATAAAGAATATCGGGGGAACCAGCCCCCAATATTTCAACATAGGTTCTTTTCTATTTTCCCGAAGTGTCAGCCAGTCTGAGAAATAAAGGGAAAGAGCACAAAAGATAAATTTTGAAGCTGGGTGTACAGGGGAGACATCACATGTCGGCAGGTTCCGTGTTGCCAACTGAGCCGCAAAACCAGCAAGTTTTTATTAGTGATTTTCAGAGGGGAGGCAGTGCACGAATAGGGTGTAGGTCACAGAGATCACATGCTTCAAAGGCAATAAAATATCACAGGGCAAATGGGCAGGGCAAGGTCACAAGGCCAGGTCAAAACTAGAATTGCTGATGAAGTTTCATGTCCCACTGTGCATGCATTGTCATTGATAAACATATGAACAGGAAACAGGATTCAAGAACAGAGAACTGGTCTGACTAGAATTTTCCAGGCTGGAATTTCCTAATCCTAGCAAGCCTGGGGGCACTGCAGGAGACCAGGGTGTGTTTCATCCCTATCTACAACTGCATAAGACAGACACTCCCAGAGCGGCCATTTTAGAGGTCTCCCCCTGGGAATGCATTCTTTTCCCAGGGCTGTTAATTATTAATATTCCTTACTGGGGAAAGAATTCAGTGATATTTCTCTTATCCATTTTCAGCAGTAAGAGAAATATGATTCTGTCCTGCCCGGCTCCCAAGCAGTCAGACCTAATGGTTATCTCCCTTGGTCCCTGAACATCACTGTTATCCTGTTCTTTTTTCGAGGTGCCCAGATTTAGTATTGTTCAAACACATATGCTTTATGAACAATTTGTGCAGTTAACGTAATCATCACAGGGTCCTGAGGTGACATACATCCTCACCTTACAAAGATGACGGGATTAAGAGATTAAACACAGACATAGGTAATCACAAGAGTATTGATTGCGGAAGGGATAAATGTCCATGAAATCTTCATAATTTATGTTCAGAGATTGCAGTAAAGACAGGTGTAAGAAATTATAAAAGTATTAATTTGGGGAACTAATAAATGTTCATGAAATCTTCACAATTTATGTTCTTCTGCCACAGCTTCAGCAGGTCCCTCCATTTGGGGTCCCTGACTTCCCATGACAAAAGAAAAATGGCTATTGCTGTTCCTGAACTTGATCTTCAAGGAATGACAGTAACCCAGGGACTATACTAAGAATAGAAATAAATTGATGGCTCCCACTATCCTGTAAAGAACTAAAGAAGTTGTGTATCTGTATGTGCCTGTTTGCACACATGAAGGTGCAGGTATTTAGTGTACTCATTCTTGCTCTTTTTTCTACACTATACATTTTCCAATGATACGTTGCTTATCCCAAATTTTGACACAGCTAATTTTGCAAGATTCTCATCAGTCTCTACTTAACAATATTTTTTTCTCTTTGCTTTTTCTTCCCAACGTCTATTGTTCTTAAAGTTTCCATTAAGCAAAAAAGAAAATAATTTTGAATTTGCTGCCAGGTGTTGGTTCTCCAAAGCAATGTCCTCCTGGAAATTCTTAGTCCTCTTCTTTCTTTTTATTTATGGTCACGTCCTTCAAGGCCACCTTGCAAATGTCTTTTTTAGGAAGATTGTTTCATAATCTTCCCATTGCTGTCATCTTTATTTGATCTACTGAGGTGGTTATTTCCTTAAATGTTTTGATTTGGATTGCAGAACTTAAGTTCCTATGTAAATTGTCCTTGAATCATGAAGCTTTAGACATATGTCTGACATGCATACTTTTCCTTGAAGTCTTCCACTAATATTAAATTTGACTTTATCTCCTCCTGTGTAAGAAATTTCTTTAAAAAGAGCACTTTATCTTCTCCTCCTGTGTAAGAAATAATAACTCAGTTATTTCTAACTTACAGTGTCTTTCTCATCCTAGCTTGTAGTAAACGTCTGCCTGTCTATTTTGCATGTTTATGTTTGCATGTCTAATTTGCACTAAACTTTAAGTTGTCTGAGAGGCGAATCAAGCCTTACAGACAGTAGCTTAGAGTGAAAAATGCAGCAAAACTAAAACCAGCAAACTCAATTTTGAATTTTGATTCAGCCACTCATCATGATTCTAGACACTCACACTTTATTAGGCCTTCATTTCCCTTTTTAGAAAACGAAGGTATTTCTATTAGTCTTGCTAAACCATGTCCCTTCACTAACACATTCTGCCCTAGTGGAGAACAGTAATGTTCTTAAGCTGGGCAAATTTCCTTCTGACCCAGGAGATTTGTACATAATGAATTCTTCTTTCTGGAACATCATTTCCAGAGCATTCTGTCCAGAATATTTCAAGAACATTATTACCCCTTGGCCTAGTTATCAGTCTTATTCACCATTAAAAATCTCAATTCATGAAAACCCTTTCCTAACTTCCTTCACTGGATTAACAGGCCCTTTTATACAGGAATTTTAGCAGGTAGAATTCTATTTTATGGAACTTTTCCAGTTTATGCGAACATTTGATTTACGTTTTCTTTTAAACGAATACTACATGTGTGTTCAATATCATATCCTCAGAACCTAGCCCAATTCCAGGCACATAGTATTCACTCGATAAGTATTTATTAAGTGATTAGTTAAGAGTGACATAGGACAGTTCATAAAACAACATATTATAAACTAGGAAAGTCTCTAAAAAGTAAAATTTATTATGATTCATTTTTGAATCCTTCATGTTAAAAAGAATTACATTTATCCAAGAATTCATACAAAATAAAATGCATATTTTCCATCCCTAAATTTTCTAATCTATAAGCTGTCTGGTAGCTAGAAGTTGGTCTTTTAGTTCATCTAAGTAACAGTTTGAGAACAGTCACTATGTTAGAAACAATATTAAATTCTAGAGTCACAAAGATTCTCACAGAAACAAGTCTCTCTTCAAGATTTTCACAGTCTGGTGAGGGTAGTGTATTAGTTTGTTCTCACACTGCTAATAAAGAAATACCCAGGACTGGGTAATTTGTAAAGGAAAGAGATTTAATTGACTCACAGTTCCACATGGCTGGGAGTCCTCACAATCATGGTGGAAAGTGAAGGGGAAGCAAGACATGTCTTACACGGCAGCAGGCAAGAGAGAGCTTGTGCAAGGGAACTCCCATTTATAAAACCACCAAATCTCATGAGACTTATTCACTACCACAAGAACAATATAGGGGAAACTGCCCCATGATTCATTTATCTCTACCTGCCCCAACCCTTGATATGTGGGGATTATTATAATTCAAGGTGAGATTTTTGTGGGGACACAGCCAAATCATATCAGGTAGCAAATATATAAAGAAGTTAGGGTTTTTATAGGGGCTTAGGTGAAGTTGGGATGTGTAAGCAAATCTGGACTTGAAGAAAGAGGAGTGTCTCTGTCTGTGTTAGATATAACTTTAGAGAAAATGTGGTTTGAAGTCTAGTTTATGATAAAAATTATTTTGGCTTAACCAACATATAATACATTTGGTGTAGAATAGCAGAGAGAGAGGTTGAACATACAGTCGTGGAGGTAAGGAAGTGCCATACCCTGAGAGATAATATGCTATTAATATGTTGTGGCTGGGCACGGTGGCTCACGCCTGTAATCCCAGCACTTTGGGAGGCTGAGGCAGGCGTATCACCTGAGGTTGGGAGTTCAAGACCAGCCTGACCAACATGGAGAAACCCCGTCTCTACTGAAAATGCAAAGTTAGTCGAGCATGGTGGTGCATGCCTGTAATCTCAGCTACTCAGGAGGCTGAGGCAGAAGAATCACTTGAACCCAGGAAGTGGAGGTTGCAGTGAGTCAAGGTCGTGCCATTGCACCCCAGCCTGGGCAACAACAGTGAAACTCCATCTCAAAAAAAAAAAAAAAAAAAATGTTAAGCACCATGAAGAGTTATTGAAGGAGACTGCAGTGGGCTCTCTGTATATTCAGGTTCTGCATCCACAGATTTAACTTATCATAGATCAAAAATATCTGGAGCAAACAGGTATATGAAAAGGTGCTCAACATCATTGATCATCAGAGGAATGCAATTAAAAACTACAATGAAATAGCATCTCACCTCAGTTAAAATGGCTTTTATCCAAAATATAGGCAATAATGAGTGATGATGAGGATGTGGAGAAAGACAAAACCTCACATACTGCTGGTGAGAAGGTAAATTAGTACAGCCACTATGGAGAAGAGTTTGAAGGTTCCTCAAAATGCTAAAAATAGAGCTACTGTATGATCCTGTAATCCCACTGATAGGTATATACCCAAAAGAATGGAAATCAGTGTACTTAAAAGATACCTGCACTTCCGTGTTTATTGGTTTATTGCAGTACTATTCCTAATAGCCACAATTTGGAAGCAACTTAAGTGTCCATCAACAGACAAATGGATAAAGAAAATATGGTACATATACACAATGGAGCACTATTCAGCCATTAAAAAAATAATGAGATCCTGTCATTTGCAACAACATGGATGAAAATGGAGGACGTGTTAAGTGAGATAAGCTAGGCACAGAAAGTTAAACTTCACTTGGTCTCAGTCGTGGTAGCTAAAAATTGGAACAATTGTATTCATGGAGGTGGAGAGTAGATTGATGATGGTTACCAGCGACCGGGAAGAGTAGTGGGGTTGGTGGGGGAAAAAACGAAGATGATTAATAGGCACCAAAATATGATCAGATAGAATGAATAATATCTAGTATTTGGTAGCACAATAGGGTTACTACAGTCATCAACAATTTGTTGTACATTTTAGAACAACTGAGAGGGTACAATTGGAATGTTTATAACACAAAGAAGTGATAAATGCCTGAGGTGATGCATACCATATTTACCTTGGTGTGATTATTACACAGTGTATGCTCATATTAAAATATCTCGGCCAGGCGCGGTGGCTCAAGCCTGTAATCCCAGCACTTTGGGAGGCCGAGATGGGTGGAACACGAGGTCAGGAGATCGAGACCATCCTGGTGAACACAGTGAAACCCCGTCTCTACTAAAACTACAAAAAACTAGCCAGGCGAGGTGGCGGGCGCCTGTAGTCCCAGCTACTCGGGAGGCTGAGGCAGGAGAATGGCGTGAACCTGGGAGGCGGAGCTTGCAGTGAGCTGAGATCCGGCCACTGCACTCCAGCCTGGGCAACAGAGCGAGACTCCGTCTCAAAAAAAAAAAAAAATCTCATGTACCCAATAAATATATACACATACTATGTACCCAAAGATATTAAAAATAAAATATTAAATGAAAAAATCAAAAGAAACACAATTAAATTTAAAAAATATGAAAAAAATAACAATACCACAATAAAAATAATACAAAATTTAAAAATCAAATGGTATAACAACTATTTACATAAAATTAACATTTTATTAGGTATTATAAGTGACCTAGAGATGATTTAAACTATGTATGAGGATGTGCATAGTTATATGCAAATGCTAACTGATTTTATATTAGGGACCTGAGCATTGTGGATTTTTGTATCTGTAGGGGGTCCTGAAACTAATGTTTCTCAAATATTAAAGGATGATTGTACGTATGATCAGAATGCTTTTGGCTGCAAGTAACTGAAAGTTTAACTGTGAATGGCTTTAATGAAAGAGAGATACATATTGTTTATTATAATAGGGAGTCCAAAGTTATTAAAGGCTCAAGAAACAATATCATCAGATCTCTGCCTCTCTTCTCTGTGATTACCTTAGACCTGTGTCCTCTTTAGCATGTTCATTTACTGAGGATGTCGTCTTTTATAATCCCAATATGGCTACCAGCAGCATTTAAAGCAAAATTCTTCTTACTTACGTCAAAACACACACACAGACACACACACAAAATATCTGGTTATCTGATTGATCTACCTTTACTTTCGTTGTTCCATCCTTGATCATACGTATGTTTACTCCTGAGTCCATACTCAGGACTAAAGGATAAGAACAGATATATGTGTGTAGATCTTATTTCCTAAATGCAGATATAATTACCTTCTTGTGGGCATTGTTGATGAGATTAAGCCAGTGTGCCTGCTCACATTATAGGCCATAGCAATGGATTTGTGCTGTTTAGAATGATCTGAAATTGGGGAAGAGGTCTGCCTTCCCTGAGACATGTGGGACACAGAGGGTAAACAAAGATATTTTAAAAATCATGATACTCTTAGGCAGATGACGAGAGATGGAAGTGGTAGGTGGGCAGACATCCTACTCAGCAAATTAGTGGCAAATGCACCTCAACTACTCACAGCTCCTAATTGCTTGGTGGGAAGTTGAATAAAAAATCTGATTGTGCTAATGACTCAAACAACAAAATAAGTCCTATTTAAACTTAACGAAGAACAATTTTCTACCTCCTAACAAAATCCTGGATGCCTCATTCTCATTTGAGTATCAAAGAATGAAGAAATAAAACTGTTGTTGGGATGTAAATAATACATTGTATTTTAAAGATGTTGAGGCCGGGCATGGTGGCTCACGCCTGTAATCCCAGCATTTTGGGAGGCCAAGGTGAGCAGATCACCTGAGGTTAGGGTTTCAATACTAGCCTGGCCAACATGGTGAAACCCTAAAAAATTAGCCGGGGATGGTGGTGCACACCTGTGAGCCAAGCTACTCAGGAGGCTGAGGCAGGAGAATCACTTGAACCCAGGAGGTGGAGGTTGCAGTGAGCCAAAATCATGCCACTGCACTCCAGCCTAGGTGACAGAGCAAGACTCCATCTCAAAAATAAAAAATAAAAAAAATAAAAACATGTTGAGTTGCAAATTATAAGCAACTGAGAAGGTAAGACTAGATGGCTTGTGCTGACATATAGATGTAGGTCTTATCTCCAAAATGTAGGCTATCATTAAGAGGTTCTTGAGTGGAGGCAAAATATTATTAAATATTTAGAAGATAATATTAATAAAATGTATATAACAATTACATGTTGAAATGGGATACATGTTGTGGGATAATCTAGTAAAAAATAAAAATATAGTAAAATATAAGCAATGAAAACAGAAAGAAGGGAAAATGCAAAACACTTTTGGCACACATATAATATCTAGATATAGACAAGATTATGAAAAAGAATATTAAACTTAATAGAATTTGAAGAAGACAAAGGTGAGGATGAAGAAATGGAAGGTGAAAAAGAGGAAGGTGAAGGTGAAGACAAAGAAGAAGAAAGAGAAAAGGAATTATCTCAGCAGAAAATACAAGTTTCTCTTAGAAAAGAAAAACTCAGGACAAATTTTTAACATCTTGTTCCATAATAAAATCAGGAGACTGAGACGTACATAGCACTTTCAGTGGCATGAGGCCCGTTTGAATTCATTTTCTCAAGCTTGCTAGAAAATTTGCCTTGTTCACTGACTGTTTTTTCTATTTGCTCATGTTAATTTGTCCATTAGCAACTGTGTTTTCTTTTTAGGACATGCAGCAAAAAAGGAGCAAAGAAAGCGAGTGAAAATAATCTTTTTGACACTACCCTTATATTGCCTGAAGTTCCAGGGAGTCAAGGAGATGTGAGTGATCTTCAGCACGGTTCTATAGAAGCATTCAATAACACAGAGGAATGGAATCGCAGGGTCATATGCTCAGTGTACGCTTAACTTTATAATAAATTGCCATTAGTTTGGTGCAAAAGTAATTGCGGTTTTCAACATTGCTTTTAATGGCAAAAACTGCGATTACTTTACACCAACCTAATCGTTTCTCCGGGTGGCTGTATTACTTATGTTAACAAAAAGCAATGTGTGAACATTGAAATTCTTCTACATGTTCATCAGCACTTGTATTGTTGGCCTTAATGTTTTAGCCATTCTGGTAGATATACTGTAGTTTTTCACTGTAGTTTCAAGTTGCATTTCCCTGATGACCAATAATGCTATTTTTAAATATGATTATTGAACATTAGTATAGGTTTCGGTGCAGTGTATGTTTCTGCCTACTTTTTAATTGGATTATTTGTCTTCTAATAATTGATTTGAAAGAGTTCTTTATTGATGGTTATGACTTTTTTGTTAGATATATGGATTGCATATGATTTTCTGTATTCTGCAGATTGCCTTCTAACCATGACTTTAGGTCTAAATTTTTAAATTTTGATGAAATACAATTCACCAATTTTTATATGTGTTATGATTTTACTTTTTCATTTACAGAATTGTTTCTCTCCACAAGATTTCTCCTATGTTTGCATCTGAAAGTTTTCTAATTGTATCTTTTATCTTGGGTCTATAATCCATTTCAAGGTTTTTTTTTTTTTTTTTTTTTTTTTTGCCTGCAATTCTAGCACTTTGGGAGGCCAAAGTGGGAGGCTCACTTGAGCCTAGGACTTTGAGATAAGCCTGCGCAACACAGTGAGACTCTGTCTCTACCAAAAAAATCAAAAAATTATCCAGCAGTGATGACATGTGTCTATGGCCCCACACTACTTGGGAGTCTGAGGTAGGAAGGTCCCTTGAACCCAGGAGGTCAAGGGTGCAGTGAGTTGTGATCCACTGCACTCCAGCCTGGGTGACAGAGCTAGACACTATCTTAATTATTTTTTAAATTGTTATTCTGTATGTTGTGAAGTTAAAAGCTTACAATTTTCTTTCTCTGTACAAATATTTAGTTTCTAAACATTTATTTAAAAAACCTGTTATTTCTGCTATTACCATAGCAATTTTGTCAAAATCAATTCACCATGAATGTGTCTATTTCCGAAATTTCTATGCTGTTCTCTTGATCTATGTGCCTAGCTTAACACCACTACAACATTATTATTATTATTATTTAGCTGTGTATATAGTAAGTCTTGAAACCAGAGTCTTCTAATTTTACTCTTCTTTTTCAAAATTTTATATTAGTCTGTGTTCTTTGCATTTCTACATACATTTTAAAATCAGCTTGTCCAATTTTACAGAACACTTTGAAAAACTCAACTAGTTTTGCGTTAGAGCTATATAAAAAAGCGAGGAGAACTGACATTTTAATAACTTTGAGTCTTCTAGTTCAAAACATGATCTATTTTCCATGTGCTTGGGTTTTATGTACCTTCAGCACAGTTTTATAGTTTTGAGTTTCATGTCTTATGTATATTTTGTTAAATTTATCCCAAGTTTTCAAGAATAGAAATTATATTGTAAAGCGTTGTATTTTCCTTTTAATTCAGTTTTGCATTTTTTATTGCTAGTGTATAGGAATGTAATATTTTTAGTTTGACTTTGTATTCTGCAATCTTGCCACATTTACTTATTAGTGCTCACAACATTTTGTGTATATGCCTCAGGGGTTACTACATTCATAGTCATTTTTCCCACCAAGAAAATAAAACTGTTTTGTTATCTATCTATCTATCTATCTATCTATCTATCTATCTATCTATCTATCTATCTTGTGATAAGAACACTTAACATAGATCTACTATCTTAAAATTTATAACATATAATACATTGTTGTTCACCATATGCATAATATTATACAGGAGGCCTCTAGAACTAAATTGTCTTGTATAATTTAACATTTACACCCATTGAATGGCTATTTGACTCTTCAGTGTTTGCATTTTGTCTTTTTTCTTGCTTTGTTTCGTTTGCTAGGACTATCAGTATAATATTAAATAAAAATAGTAAAAGATGATTTTTTTCATCTAGTTTATATTGTTACCTGGGAGAAGTTTAATATCTTTCATCACAGGTTATGTTATCTGTAGTTTTTTGTATAAATATCCCTATCTGGTTTAGGAAATTTCATTTTATTTCTAGTTTACTGAGGGCTTTTATAATGGATGGGTGTTAAATTTTGCCAATACTTTTTCTGCATCTTTTGAAAATGCCATCTTATTTCGCTCGTTTGTTCTGTTAAAAGAGCAAGTCACATTGATTGATTTTCAAGTCAAATAAACCTTGCATTCCTATGAAAAACCCTTGCTATAGTTTGAATGTTCATCCGCTTCAAATCCCATGTTGAAATGTTATCCCTAGTGTTGAAGGTGAAGCCTAATGGGAAATGTTTTGTTCATGAGGGCAGATTTTTCGTAAATAGATTACTTTCTCCCCTTGATGGTGGTATGTGAGTGAGTTGTCACTCTATTAGTTCCCAAGAAAGCTTGTTGTTAAAAATCACCCCAGCACCTTCCCTACTCCCCCTGCTTCCTTTTCTGCTACATGAGGTCTGCATACCCTGGGTCCCCTTTGCCTTCCACCATGGGAGCACGTAGCCTGGAGCCCTAACTAGATACTCAATCTTTCAGGTAGTGGAACTCTGAGCCAAACAAACCATTAAAAAAAAAAAATTACACAGCCTCAGGTTTTTCTTTATAGTAACATAAAACAGACTAAGACACCCTATTGACCATGTAGAAGAAGTTAAATTTGTTGCTATGCTCAATGTGATAATGTTTGGTTAGGAATTTTTAGATATATGTTTATGACACATATTTGTTGATTTCTTTCTTGTAGTTAAAATTTTTTTTTCATACTACACAGATGTATCTTGTAGTTTCTTTTTTGATTTTGTTAACAGCATAATAATGGGCTCACTAGATGATTTGGGATATGTCTCTCTCCATCTGCTGCATCTCTATTTTCTGAAAATGATGCATAAGGATATATTACCTCTTTCCTAAATGTTTCATAGAATTATCCCGTGAAGGATTCCATATTCAAAATTTGAATTTATGAAAATGTTTTTAGTTACAAATTAATGCTACTAATCATAGAATTGTATATATTTTTCTATTTCTTCTTGGGTCTGTTTGGTAATTTATGTTTTATTTTCCTTTTTATGCCTGTAGTCCCTTTAGTGATTTCCTATTGATGCATCCTAGGATACTTGGAATATATTAATTGGGTAGATGCAGATGACATACATACATGAATGGCAAGTTAGAAACATAAGCATTTTGGAACAAATAGAAATACATATGTGGATTCTGAGCCAGAGGTTGGAAAATGATTAAAGTAGGTTAAACTCTAAAGGTTGGACAGATGAGAGAAAATATATTCTGAGACGGGTCCACATATTTTTAGGGAGCTTTATCATACTCACAGTCATAGGAGAGTGTATCAGCTATCTGTTGCCATGATAATGTTAGGTAACAAGCATCCAGGGAATCTCAGAAGTTCAAAAAACATTTTTTATGGCTCTGCGTGTTGGCTGGAGTTCACTGATTCAGGTTGTGCTCTGCTGAGCTAAATGGAAAAAACTTGGTCTGGTCAGCGTTTCTCATTTGCTGCCTTGTACCAGGAAGCGTGGATGTGTTCTTACAGTTATTGTAGAAATAGTAGTGGCCTTATTTGGGTACATGTCTATTTAAATACCACTGGCAAAGTAAGTCGCATGCTCAAACTCATCATCAATGGATAGACAAATATGCTATGTTCCTTTTGTGGGAAAAGATGAAAAATTAGTATTAAAAGCTATATAAAGGAAGAATTAGGGACAGTAATGCCATGCACCACACAGAGTATGGTGTCACAGGAGGGAGGAATCACAATTTTGCTCTCACAAGTCCTTTGCTTCCAACATTGCATGAATGGGCTTGAAAACATCCCTATATTCTCAATGGATGTAAGAAAGAAGCTTTATCTATCAAGGAAATTTGCTACAAAAATGGTGATGTGGGTCACTGTAAAGAGGTGATTTGCTGTGGAGAGGTAGCTTGTAGGAACAAATTGAACCAAGGACAAAAGATGAAAGACATCCTGATTTCACAAAATGCTTAAGGGTAGTTACTCATTTTGCAACATCTACAGTACCCAAAAGAGCTAAGGTGGTCTATAAATAGTATTCCAAAGATTTATACCACATTGCCATCCTGTTGGATACTATTTTCCCACTTCCTGAGAATGTGATACTTACTGTATTGTGGGAGGGAAAACTATCTTACTAATAATGTAACATAAATTAAGAGATATTAAATCAGTAAATGACAGGGTTGGAATTTGAACCCAGATTTTCTTGATACCATTGGTATTTTCATATCTTTGCATCATGATATTTTTGCTATTCATCTGTAAAGTGGAATATTTTGCTACATATACTATTTCCTGTGCAACCTAATGAAAAGCCTGACATTTCTTTGGGAAGTCTTACTTGACCCATCCAAATAGTACAGACAAGAAATCACTTCTTTGTGGTATAAAAGGGCATATGCTCCTCTTTTTGCATAAATGACTCGGGTATGTCATTATTTATACAACTACTACTTTCAATAGAGTTCAATTTCTTTGCAAACAGTGATGGCTGCAAATTTATTTTTATATGATGAAGACATAAAATGGTGACTTGAATATGGTAGAAATTAAAGGATAAATATATAAGTAAGTAGGTAGATAGATAAGTAGGCAGGTAGGTAGAGAAAGAGAGAAAGTGATTAAATGATTTATAATGGTCATTCCATTTATAATTAAAATATTTATTCCATTAGATTCAACTAGAATTGTTGCAAGTAGACAAGCTGTCCCCAGAAGTCATTGCATCTGACCTAAAATTTAAAAAAAAAATTCTTTTTAAAAATAATATTTTAAAAATAATATTTAAATAATATTTTTTAAAATAATAATAAAATTCTTAGATGGCAGTCCTCACGAGATTGGAATCCAATTTCATAGTCATAGTCTTAGGAGGCTAAAATAACCTGTGGATGAAATTCTAGAGGCAAACTAGAAGGTATATAGTTTCCGAAGCAGGCTCAACCAAAATAAAAAGGATATATACACACACACAGACACACACACCTGTGGAATGTATTCTAACCAACAAATCTCTGATATAATTGACAGAATAACACTCTGAGGCAGGCATCATTCAAAGAAATGGTGTATAGTTGAAAAGAATAGATTGTTTTCTCATAGAACTGTAGTAATCCCAGTGACTGAGGTCATGGTTGCTACAAAGTAGAGATAGATTATTTTCCTGCAGTCCAGTGGAACAACCAAGAACTACTGTTCTGGGAGATGGTTGCTGCAGAAATGCAATCTGGGGAACCAGGCAGTAGGTGATGGTTATCTTCCTCAAGGGAATTAACAAAATTATCCTTTTCCCTTTGTGAGTGGCTCAATATTTGATTAATGATGCAGGAGTGCTGGTTAAGTGAGAGGGTGCTGAGTAAAGATAGGGAATTTGACAGCTGCTTTTCCCTATGATGAAGAATGGAGTTTTTTTGTTTGTTTGTTTGTTTCATATTACTTCCCAGTATGTGCTCATACATATATTTCTCGATTTGGTTATTATCTGTAAACCCCATGGGAGCCCCATACCTTTTGCCTGTACTCAGCATTACTCATAGCTGTTTCCTTGTTTAAGATCATGGAAATAGAAACTTAAATATGACAAAGCCGAATGCACTCTTAAGAGACCTGTGGTGCCAGCCTCATCAAATCACACCATTCCATTTATAGAGAAGAAAAATGAGGACTAGAGATTATAATGAACAGTCTCAGGTTGCACAGCAGGTGAGTAAAAAGAAAGGATAAGAACTCATTTTACTGTCTTTAGATATTTCTGCTAGCACTCCCTAAACTCCTACCTTTAGCCCACCTAAAATCCCACACACCTCTGCCATTGTTGAGGAGAGCTGTACTGCCATTAATGTGATAACACACGTTGAGCAGAACAGGTGGCCCATAATGAGCTCTCAATAAATGTGAAAAAAAATGTTTTTAAAGCTATACATATTATTTATTAACATGTAAGCCATTTTCATCGCTTTTGAAGGTTTTTAATTTTTAGTTTCTTTGGCAGTGATGTGCTGATCAGTCTTTGACAACTTACTCTCTGTATAAGTTTTCTATGGATGCCACAACAAACTAGTGTAGACGTGATGTGTTAAACAACAGATGGTTATTTTCTCACATTTCTGAAGGTGAGAAGTCTAAGGACCAAGGTGCCATCAAGATTAATTTCTTTGAGGGCTTTCTCCTTAGATGGTAGAGGGCAGTCTTCTCAATGCATCTTCACATGGTCTCTCTTCTATATATCTGTGTCCCTCCCCTTCTTAAACGAACATAGGTTACATTGAATTAGGGCTCACCCTAGTGACTTCATTTTAAATTAATTGCCTTTTGAAAGAGACTGCTTTCAAATACTGTAATATTCTGAGGCACTGAGGGTTAAGACTTCAATATATGAACTTTATGGGGACAAAAGTCAGCCTGTGTCACTCCTAAAAAATCAGAAAAGAAAGAAAAGAAAAAGAAAGCTAAGATTCATGGCACTTATTGATTTCTATGGTGGCAAATACTACTTAAAGACAGTTTCAAGTCACCAACATGACATATCCAAACACAGCATCGGCAAGAGATGTGCACATTTGGCTTTTCTGAGCCAGTAAAAGCTTGTTCCAGCACCACTGTGTTCAATCATTTTGCCCTCTGACTGATATTTCACTGTTATAAAAGCATCCTTTTTTACCTGAATCCCATTTTCAAGTTCTGTATGAGCTTAGAAAGGCATCACTCAAAGGGGTCCCTGTGAAGGTTAGGCATCCTGGAAACTGTACGGAATTGAAAAGTGAAGCTAATATAGGGGGCCTCAGGCAATAGTTCCATAATCATAACGAATATGGTGGTTATTTTGAGGAATTTATGTTGAACCAAGAAGACAGAGTAAGCGGGGGAGAGAGTTCCTGGTCCGAATGGCCAGGTCATGTGTCAAATGTGAATATCTCCCTCATTTATGGAACATTCTCTCTTTTTCTGTTAGCTTTTATTTGCTTGTTTATTTATTTATTTGGTAGTTTCTATGCCACCATTCTCTGCTGCTTAC
This sequence comes from Macaca fascicularis, assembly GCF_037993035.2. Lineage (NCBI taxonomy): Eukaryota > Metazoa > Chordata > Mammalia > Primates > Cercopithecidae > Macaca > Macaca fascicularis. The sequence goes on from NC_088382.1 coordinate 146,099,607, forward strand.
TGTTTTTCCTCTTAAAATTCTGATTGGAACTTCATATAACTTTAAATGTTTCAATATAAATGCCTAATACTTAGGCAGGACCACAGTTCTTATATGCCGTGCTCTCCCCTTAGAATTTCATCCAATTCGTCACGTAGAATGTCATTCATGCTCCAATAGCTTTATCTGTAGTCCTAAGCTCTTTTCTATACTTAAAACAATGTCTATATTTAGATGTCTCATTGTTATTTCCAGCTACATACCTGATATAGTTTGACTGTGTCCCCACCAAAATCTCAACTTGAATTGTATCCGCCAGAATTCCCACGTGTTTTGGGAGGGACTCAGCTGGAGGTAATTCAATCATGGGGACAAGTGTTTCCCTTGTTATTCTCATGATAGTGAATAAGTCTCATGAGATTTAATGGGTTTATCAGGGGCTTCTGCTTTTGCTACTTCCTCATTTTCTGTTGCTGTCACCAGGTAAGAAGTGCCTTTTGCCTTCGGCCATGATTCTGAGGCCTCCCCAACCATGTGAAACTGTAAGTCCAATTAAACCTCTTTTTCTTCCCAGTCTCAGGTGTGTCTTTATCAGCAGCATGAAAACAGACTAATACAATATAGCTAAAATTATGCACATGATTTGTATATAACTCCTCTGCAAGTACAATTTGTCTCAGAAAATGATTTCATAATATCCCTAATTACCCACTGAAGGTAGAACAATTTAAACTACCTCATTGGAAGAAAGAGAGAGAACAATAGTTTGAGAAAAATAAGCAGAACCTGAGTCATGTGTGATAATACCAAAAGTCTAAACTTTGTCCAGAAGAAGATAATATTTTCTGATGGGGTTTTCAGTGCATGCAGGTGAAATACATGTGACAACCATAACATAAGAAGAGAAGATAAAGGTGATACATGGTGATAAGTTTTCTCTCTGGAATAGTGAAGTAGTGATTATAAGTAAACTGTGAAAAATTAAATATATAATGTAAACACGAGAAAACCCACTGAAAATTTTATTCAAAGATATCATAGAAAATTAATAGATGGATTAAAACATAATAGTAATAATTATTTAAAGCATTTAAAAGAAGGCAGTAAAGGAGAAACAGGAATTAAAATCAGAGGGAATCAACAGAAACCAAATATTAAAATGACAGGCATGAATGCAAACATGTAATTTACATTAAATGTAAGCAAAACTTTTATTAAAATTTATACATTTTCAGGAAAAAAACTTAAAAACAAACAAGCAAGATGTAAGACTAGAGGATATGCTGTCTAAAAGAAACCCACTTCATATATGATTGTATGTGCTGGTTAAAAGTGAAAGATCAAAAACAATATACTATGTAAACACTAGTCAAAAGAAACCTGGAAAGTTTAAATTAAGTCTATATTAAGTCTACATCAGACAATGTAGACTTCAGAGAAAGAAAAAAATTACTAGACGCAAAGATAAATGTTATATAATGTTTAAACAGTAAATTCACTGAGAACGTATAACGATTCTAAATGTAAAGACACCTAAAAATAAAGCCTCAAAATATATAAAAATCAACTCATTTTACTGAAAGAAAAAAATGGAATTTCTAGTTAGAGATTTCAGCATATTTATCTCAATAATTAATAAAAAGATTCACACAGATGTAAAATCAGCAAGCATATAGAAAATGGAACAAAACCATCAACAAATTGAATTTAGGGAACATTTATAAGTCATCCCACTAAACAATAGCAAAATACATATTATTAAAAAATGCACATGAAATATTTACAAAAATAGACCATAATTCAAAGTCATTAAACAAAACTAATTAAAACAATAAATGTATGTATTCTCATCATAGCAAACTTTAATACAAATCAATAACAGAAAGTTAATTATAAAACCTCTAAAATATGGTTTGGCTCAGTGTCCCCAAATTATAATCCCCAATGTTGAGAGAGGGACTTGGTAGATTGGATCATTGGATCATGGTAAATTTCTCCATTGCTGTTCTCATGATAGTGAGTGAACTGGTTGTTTGACAGTGTGTAGTGCTTTCCTCTTATCTCCTTCTCTCTCTCCCCTGCTGCCATGTGAAGATGTGCTTGCTTCCTTTTTCCCCTTCTGCCAATATTGTAAGTTTCCTGAGGCCACCCCAGCCATGCCTCCTGTACAGCCTGTGGAACTGTGAATCAATTAAACCTCTTTTGTCTATAAATTACCCCATCTCACATAATTCTTTATAGCAGTGTGAGGATGGACTAATACACTCTAGAAACATGGAAATTAAATAATACATTCTAAGTAATTTACAATTAAAAAATAAAATATTAATAACTTCATTAAAATAAAAAATATTTGCTCTGTGAAAAACACTGTTAAAAGAATGAAAATACAAGATACAGACTGAGAGAGAATATTTGCAAACCAAATATTCAACAATTGATTCATGTCCAAAGTTTGTAAAAAAAAAAAATGCTCAAAACTCAACAATAAACAAACCACTCAATGAAAATAAAAATTACGAAATATGTAAACAAACATATCACCTAGGAAGATACAGAAATGACAAATAGGCACAGGAAAATATGCTTATCTTCAGTATACATTAGGGAAATGCAATGAAAAAATAAATAAAATACCACTGCATACCTATAAGAATCACAAACAAAAGTACAACTAAAATTTAAAAATCACAGTATCAATTGCTGGCAAAGATGTGAAGCAGCTAGAGCTCTTATTCAAACACTTCTAATAAAATTCAGACATTTTCAGGAAAAAAAAAAACTAATATGCAAAGAAAAAGTACAAGAAGTACAAGATCAGAGGATATGTTGTCTGAAAGAAACCCACTTTGTACACTATTGTGTGTGCAGGTATGTCACTGGTAGGAATGTAAAATGGCAGAGTCACTTTGGAAAGTAGTTTGACAGTTTCTCATAAGTGTCAGCAAAGAGTTTTTGTATTATCAACAATTTCACTTCTAGGTATTTACCTAAAATAAATAAAAGCTTATGTTTACACAAAATCTTCTACGAAATGTTATAGCAGCTCTATTCTGAAGTGCCCAAACTGTAAACAACCCAAATGTCTTTTAATGAGCGAATGAGTAAATAAATTATGGTAGGCCTATGCAATTGAATACTAAATAATGATAAAAAGGAACAAGCTATGGATATATAGATGAATCTCAAAGATATATTGCAAAGGGAAATAAATCAGACTCAGTGACTACATACATACGTTACATACTGTCATTACATTTAAATGACAGTGTTTTGCGGGGTTGGGGTTCAAAGGGGTATGGTGTGAGAGGATTTGCAGTACTAGATGCAGCATGATATAATTTCTTGGGATGATCGAACGGTTCTGTATCCTCATTGGAGTTGTGTTTACACAAATTTATAAATATTATATAATTCATGCAACTGGACCACAAAATGTCAATTATACCATGTGTAAATGTGGTAATGATAAATCCAATTTAAATGGGTGTAAAGGAAAACAGAAAATGGAGAGTTGGGGAGTTGAGTTGTACAGGTGGAGGAGAGAGAGTGGATTTGTATACTTTCTGGGGATATGCATAAGACATACCCATAGAGATCTATAGCAATATATTAAATAAATAAATCTGCAGCTTTTGGGATGATCCTGATCTATCTATACAGATTCGTGAGTAATGGAATACAAGTGGTCAGAGTAAGAATGGTGTCTGCCTGGAAGAGTGTGTAGAGTTAGAAGAAAATGCTGTCAAACAGAAATACCAATATTTAAGAATTGTGCAGGGGTTGTGTACGTCAGAAACATACAATCAAGCAAGCAAGATCATAAGGCAGAACGCAGTATAAAAGGCAGTAGAATGTTTCAAGATGATAAGTCTGCATAAAATGCAGCAAGTTGAAGAATAATCTGCCCACTGATATTTGTGATTAGTCCTGAAATTTCAATATCATGACAATTCACAGAAATTTCTATCGAGGGGTAGAATGATGGTTTGATCATTCTATAAAGTCTCAGAGTGTCTCAAATCTAGCCAGTGTGCCAAAGCAGCATATTGGAATATTAGGGAGAATGGAAGAGCACAAAGCATGCATTTTTTGTATCCTCTCACATTTTTCTGTTATACTTTACCTTTCAGCCAATAAAGATACAATTTTGCAGTACTACAGAAACACATTTCAGTTAGCTTCCCAAAGAGGTTTTATGTTTAAGCCAAGATAGAGAAATTTCATAAATTTTTAAGTGGTACATAGAATCTTTACTTAGTGAAAATTCCTTGATTTACAAAATGTTCTTCCAGTAGAATGAAGTTAATATTTTACTGAACTTTTACTGTGTGACTGCCCCTTATTTATAGACATCATTCATTTACTCATCCAGTAATTTATTCAATAATCATTCAATAATCATGCACTGAGCTCCTAATAGGAGCTGAAGAAGCAATGAGGAATGAGAACATAATAGATTTTAAAGAAAGGTTATTTTGTTTTGCAGTCAAAATGGGCTATTTATGACCCATAAGGTAGTCAGTAGTAGCCTAGTCACTTCTGTACGTTCGACTCCTCAGGAAACCAATGCTGTCATTCTCATGCTTAAAGTGTAAGAAGAAATATTGTAGAAAAACATGGTATAGCAGAGGGAGAATTTGGTCTAAAAAAGTCGTAACAATGACCTCAGCTGATTCTACAGGAAGCTTTGAACCTGGATGTCCCTTAAGAACTGCTCTGTGTTGAGGCAAAGAAACCTGGCTTGGGTACCCCTGCATGACCCAGTCATTTAAGGTGGGTAGCAGCTTTGCCCCTAGAAGGTGCCATGACTTGGGCAAGGCAACTGTCTTTGGCTCCAGGCAATTTTTCAGGAGGTGTTTAACTAAGATTCAGTGTCTTTCAACGCTCTGAGCAGGTGAGATAAGGAGTATTTCAATTCTGAATCAAGAAGACAAGTGTTATAGTATCCACTCTTACCACCAGTGTTGTCTTCAGTGTTTCTGAGTGCCTGTACACATAGGTACTCAAATATTGGTAAGTACATAATATCTGCAACAAAATCTCACTGTTGAGAAAGAGAGAGAAAGAGAAACAGAGAAAGAGAGAGAGAAAGAAGTTGTGTGCAGAATGTTGTAGTGAATGTATGAGCAAATCACTATCTTATGTAATCCTCATGTATCCTTAAGGGATAGAGTTGTGACATTTAGTAAATTAAAATTCAAGACACCCAGTTAAAATTTGAATTTCAGATAAGCAATGAATGCTTTTTAGTGTAAATGTTTAATGCAGTATTTGGACTGTATGTGTATGTATGTACTTACTATGTATATATTATATATGTATAATACACAGACATATGTCATATTTTATGGATACTACTTATACTCAAACGTTATTCATTGTTTACCTGAATTTGAAATTTAATTTAGTATTCTATATTTTTCTGGCAAATCTGGGATAGATGACTGAGGTTCTCAATATTGAACAAAAGTTTTTAAAAAGTAGTGATACCAAAAGTTACCAATGGTGCAAGGAATTCAACTAGCCCTGTGTAACCATTGTGATTATTATTAGTCTGTGATCTTTAGTTTCATTTGCATATTTTTGTGTTTTCTGAATTTCAGCGAGCTAGAAGCCTTTTAATATTTTCCCCAGGTTCTGTCAATGGGGCGAATTGATGGGAAGATAGAAGGCAGAGAGAGGAGGTTGTTTCTCCCAGCTTCTGGTTGTGCCTTTGCCATCAGTAGCAACAGCCGGAGGCAGTTCCAGGCTCTTTGCAGCAACTTTGGCATCAGCCGCAGCATCACTGTTAGTGATTTCAGCAGCAATAGCATCCCTGTGGGTTCCTGGGACTCTGCTCAGCAGGAGTGTTTTGGTACCAGCAGCAGGAACGGCAGCAGAAGTACCACTGGCAGATTGGCTGTAAGTGTGGGTTCTTAGACTCCAGCAATAGATATTCAGGGATGGGACTTTGGGATTGGTTATTTGACCAGATTGGGGAGCCTAGAGTTACTTTGAAATGCAGTAAGCAACAAGAATGGAGGTAAAAGATGACGCTTGCTTTAAATTAGAAGAAAATGAGTCACTACCAAAGCTCTGTGACAGCCTCTGGCAGAGAAGGTGTTTATACAAGGCACGCCATTACTGATGTCTCCTGGGAAGGCACCAGGGAACAGCAAACAACAGCACTAGCAGTCACTTCTGCATTTCTCAGGTTCTAGCGCAGGTCTGTTTTTACAACAAGTTTGAGTTATATCCCAGGACTTGTTTCATCTCTCACACTTTATTCATCCTTGAACTGTATTTACTCCAACAGCAATCACTCCCAGGACAGCACCTGTCTCTGTGGTTCTAAAATCTGTGAGTGCTGGCTGCACAGGCCCACTCGATTACTTGGGCACCAGTTCTACTCCTCATATATTGGTACCTTTCAAATTTTCTCGAATCTCTTTGAAATCGTGTATCTCTGGAGTTGAGAAGTCTCAGATGAGAAATAATAACTGTACCTAACCTTAGGTCAGGAATTCTGAGTTTGCAAATGTTGACTACGCTATAAGCTGTTTTGAGTAGAATATGAGAACCTTGACATTCCCACTTATAGACAAATCATGAAAAACCAAATATAATTTCATTAATTCTCCATGAGTGTTCAGTGAAATAGAATAAGTAATAGTTGTGTAACTTAATTCTTGGAAAATAATATAGTCTCAATAAATATAATTTGAGTAATTTTTAAGTAAAAGTCCTGTCTTAGATGACCTGATGCTAAAAGACAATATTAACAACATCATCGGTGAGTATGAGAATTTAATAAGACAATAAATATAAAATGCTGTTGAAATTATTTAGCTGTAATGATTATTGGTCTTTATTATTGATTTGTTCACGTGACAACTTTTTTTAGATGATTTTGTCACTTTCTATTAAAGTAACATTAAGATGTATCCACTTAATTCTTTTAAATATATGATTTTTCCAGTTCCATTTCTCCATTAAGAAAGAGGAATAGAGAATCAGAGGGAATAAGGAAATCGTGAAGACATTTGAGGATTTCAGTCTTTTATTTATTGAGTACCTACTATGTGCCAGACACCCTGCTATATTCCAGGGATACAAAAATCTATACCATGGTGTAAATATCTTATTCCCCAACAATAATAGCAATAGGTACGACTAATGTTTAAAGAGCCCTTGTTCTGTGCCAACCTGATTCTAAATGTTTCACATGATTTATATGATTTAATCCTCACATAATCACTCTACAATGTAGCTACCATGTTTTTTTTCTGTACATAAAGACATGGAAACGTTTTGGATTTAAGTAAAAGTCTAAGACTATATGATATAGCAGAGTCAGAATCTAGCAGAATGAGGAGAGCAGTAATATGGCCAAATTATAAAGGCCAACATGCTATGGAGGTAGCACTAATGACCGTGTAGACCAATCTAATTTTCTATTCCAAGTGCTTTTCCTTCCTGACCAATCAGCAGCATTTGACAGTACTGTCTCATCCCTTGACAAAGTCTCTCCTGCAGGCTTCCAGGATGAGGAATTGTCCTAATTTACCTCCTGTGCCACTGGCTGTTCCTTCTAATTCCCCTCTGCTGCTTGGACCTCATCTCCCTGATCTGTTAACGCTGGAGTGCCCAAACACTCAGTTTTTGATCTCTTTCTCTCTTCAGATTCCTTCGTTCAATTTTATAGTTTGTATTCATAACTTAAAATGCCATTATTGTGGACTTGAATTCTTATCTCCATACCAGACTCTTATTCCAAAATGCGTGTTTATATAGCCTACTGAATATCTCCAGTTGTATATTAATCTGTCAACTCTTAGTATGTCCATAAACAAGTCCTGGATATTTTGGTTCCAGCCTGCCCTTCCTTCCTGCACTCTGCTTTTTTTATCTAATATAAACTGTATCCTGCTGCATGCTCAGGATAAACCCTTGGAGCCTTCCTTGATTCCACTTGCTCTCATCACGTTTACCTAGTCTGTTAGCAAACTGGATTGAGTATATTTCAAAAATATTTACAATTTGACCAATCCTCTCATTGCAAACACCCTGATCTAAACCATCATCATCTCTCAAATAATCTGATTGGAGATTGCTCATGTTTGGAATATTAATTCAGCAGCAATCTGCCAGTTATTCCTGATGCGGCCCTGTATCCGCTTTGGACTGTACTCAACACTTCAGCCAGATTAATGAAGCCTGATCCTGTAAGCTCCTTCTTATAAATAGAAAACTACATACCTAAATACACAAATACTTTTTACTCAGTAAGAATCAAAATTCTATTGATAATGAAGGAGGCTATGTATGTGTGGAGACAGGGTGTATATCAAACATTTCTGTACCTTTCTCTCAATTGTACTATGAACTTAAAACTACTTTATGAATATAGTCTATCCAAGAAAAAAATAAAAGGACACAAATCCTTGCAAAGGTCTATCATGCCTCTCATGATCTCTCACCACTCACTCTTTCCCTCACTCCAATTCAGCAGTGCTGCCTTCTTGCTCTTCTGCAAAGAAATTCACTGTGATTCCACACCTGGGTTTTAGGCATGGTTTCCCACTTCCTGGAAACTTTTTACTCCATATACTCTCATGGTTCAATCAATCCTAGGTCTTTGTTCAAATTATTATTTTAACTGTCATTCTTACTCACTTCTATATTTTAAACTGCAACCCAGACCCAACACTTCTCATTACCCTTCCTTATTTTATTTTTTATATATTTATTTTTTGTAAAGATGGGGTCCCACTATATTGCCCAGGCTGGCCTCAAACTCCTAGCCTCAAGCAATCCTCCTCTCTTGACCTCCTAAAGTACTGGGATTATAGGCGTAAACCACAATACTAGGCCCTGTTTTGTTTTTTCTGCATGCACTTTTTACCATCTAATATACTACATATGCTATTTATTATTGTTTTCATTTTCTCTTTTTCTTCAGAAAATTATAAACACATTTACAGTTGTTATTTTTCTGTATTTTTTCATTGTCTCACTCTCAGTGACTGGAAAAATGTTAGGGAAATAGAACATATTAGATAAATATTTATTAATGTAGTCATAAAGAGATGGACAATTTATTAACGACAAGTACATCTTGTGGTTTGGGAAAATCAGGGTAAAATTTTACAGAAAAAATGTAGGGTAAAAAGTGAAAAGGCATTTCTCTCTCTCTCTCTCTCTGTTTTCTTTTTTCTTTTTTTCTTTTTTTTTTTTTTTTTTTTTTGCGATACATTCTTGCTCTGTTGCCCAGACTGGAGTACAAGGGCGTGATCTCAGCTCACTGTAACCTTTGCCTCCCGAGTTCAAGTGATTCTCCTACCCCAACCTGCTGAGTAACTGGGATTACAGGTGCCCACCACCATACCCAGCTAAATTTTGCTGTTTTTTTTTCTTTTTTTTTTTTAGTGGAGACTCACCAGTTTGGCCAGGCTGGTCTCGAATTCCTGACCTCAGGTGATCTACCCTCCTCAGCCTCCCAAAGTTCTGGGATTACAGGTGTGAACCACCATGCCTGGCCTCACAAAAACTAGGGTAGGAGCAAAGGTATGAGCCCATGCATGGATTTGTATACAGACGAAATACAGTTTTTCATCAGAAAAAATTAAAAAGAATGAAAATTAGCAAACAAAAGAGGACGCGTCAAATGTTGACTTTTAAAATGTACATTTCCTGCAAGTAATCACCCTCCAACACCTGACAGATCTGGAACTAAGAAATTTCCAAAATATTGCTTCTCCAATGGTGAACATACAATGTGTTTCATTCCACTTCCTTACAGGGTTAAGCAATTGACTATCAATCAATAATCTTTTATGAAAGAAGAGATGGTGCAGCACACGCATGCCCAGTATTAAGAGAGAGAAGACATTTATTGAGGCAAGCAGCTAGAGTGGACCTGCCCCCATCACCAGGCCAGCTTCCCACCTGCACCTGCAGCTCTTTCTTCTTTTGCAGGAGCCTTGCTCTGCTCATTAGACATGCAACAAAGAGCTGGCCTGTGGAGCACACATCCATATTCATAACTCAAGTCAGCTGGAAAGTTGTACATTTTTCTTTCTGGGAAATCATGGCAACAAAGACTGAAGACTCAGGCAGCACAAATGGGAATGATGGGTGAGTCCTTAATTCAACCTTCTCCCACCCTGACTGCAATCTCTGGTGGACTTTCTAGCAAGGAAATGGGACTGGATCACTGCCCTGCTTAAAAACCTTTCAAAGGCCTCATCTTCTATAAAGTATACATTTCTTTTATTTTATTATGCAAGGAACTGAGTTATCTTGCTCCTGTTTAATCCTGATTTTTTTCTTTATATTTTCATAGGTGTATTTTTAACAAATGTGATATAATTTACGTACAACAAATTGCACATGTATAAATTGTACATTTTCACCTATGTATATACTCACGAGAGCACCAGTACAACCAAAATAATAAATATTCCTCTATCACTCCTAAAATTGTACACCTGCCCCTTTGTTACTACTTCTCACCTGTCCATGTGAAGCCAAAGGTCAGCCTTCTTTTGCCGTGGATTAGTTTATATTCTCTATAGATTTATAAAGATAAAATAATACAGTGTGTAATGAGAAGGTATGGTCTGGTCTCTTTAACTCAGCATATTTCATTTGAGATTTTGTTGTTTGTATCAAGAGATCATTATTTTTTTTATATTACTGACCTATATTCCACTGTATGAGTATATGGCAGTTTAATTTAATGGCAGACATAGCAAATTTTATCTTATTAGGGGCTGGATATTTACACATTTATATAAATATCATGGAACTCTGTTTGGCATGTCATTAATTTATTTGTAAACAGTGTGATCTTTTTCAGCCATAATTCTAATATGCGGAAGATGGTAACAAAGGTATCTTTAGTCTAGGACTAATTATATCTCACTATGGAGCCAAGAATTCCTTGAATATTCCCTGCAATATCCCACAAGTTATGAGGATTTCTGGTGCGGCTTGTGAAAACAAACACTATTTCTGGCTGTGTGAGAGTTCCAAGCCTTTTTCTGACTCATTAATTTAGATGATACTTTCCCCAGACTCATGCTGTTTCCTCAGACCCATGCCCTAATCAATAGTCTGCTGAATCCCCAAGGGAGCCTCTCTGCAGTCTCTAGAAGATTTCTGTCTCTGCAGCTCTTTTCTCTCTCATGCGCTGTCCTGTGAACTCTAACTGCCTTGATCTTCTCTGAGTTTCAGGTCTGTCTCAGCTCTGGGAGTCTGTCGTGCTCTGCCTGAAATTCCCCTTCTCTGTGCTACACCCTTGAAACTACGTGTAGTAAACTGGGTCAATAATCTGCTCACCTTGTTTGTTCTTCATTTCCATGATCACTCTCCTTTTATTGCCTGATATACAGTGTCTCAAAAACTGCATTACATAAACTTTATTTGCTTTTTAATTGTTTTAGATGAGAAAGTATTATCTGTTCCTTGTTATTTTACGTTGTCAGGAAGTAAAGTCTCTTTTTTATTATTAAAAAATATTTTCACTAGGAATAAAATTCTGGTTTTGCAGTACACTGTGTCCCCAACACCCCCATACACACACAGTTTGCTTTTCCTCTTACACATTTTAAAGATGTTATTCCACTCTCCTCGGGTTTGTGTAATATCTGAAGAGAAGTCGGCTGTAATTCCATTATTTATTCTTTTGGATATAATGTGTCTTTTTGTTTCCCTGATTGATTTCAATTTTTTTTTTTTTTTGTCTTTTGTTTCCAGTAATGTAAATGTAACACTCTAAGTGTTATGCAGCAGGGGTCCTCAACCGCTGGGCTGTGGACCAGTATCAGTCTGGGCCACACAGTAGGAGGCACCTGCTGTCAGATCAGCAGCGGCAATAGATTCTCATAGGAGTGTGACCCTTCTGTGAACTGCACACTTGAGAGATCTGGCTTGCACGCTTCTTATGAGAATCTAACCAATACCTGGTGATCTGAGATGGAACCGATTCATCCTGAAACCATCCCCGCTTTCTCCCACCAAGTCTGTGGAAAAATTGCCTTCAACAAAACCAATCCCTGGTGCCAAAAATGCTGGGGACCTGTTATACATTATATTTCTCAATTTTTTTTTCAAATATTTCTTCTGACTTTCCTCTCTTTTCTCCTTTTGAAATTCCAACTATATCTTTAATACACTGACAGAGATTGAGGAGGTCCTCATCTCTTGGATTATATAATATGTTTTGTGTTTTCTAGTATCCCGGCTACCCATCTTTTCATGCCTTGGGTTTCGTTTAGGACAAGGTCTTTTCATCTATTTTCAATTTTGCTGATTCTTTCTGTAGCTGATTGAATTCTCCATATTACTAAGGCCAGAAAGGATACATAAGACAAATAACAACTATGAGAGACACCGCCATAAAAGACACAGGGCATAACGCTCCTGTTTGTTCACTATGGACTTGAATATTTCACAAAATGGATTAAATTTTAAAAAGGAAAAGAAAAGCCCTAGGTGGTTGGATCATGCTAAGCTTTACTTCATACCACCCATCCACAAACACAGGGGGAAAGTTACAAAGGAAATTATTTTGTTTCAAACATGATGGTTGCCAGTAGTTGTTTCCCTGAGTTTTTCATTTCTTCATTTGCCACATAGGTACAGAGCACCAACTCTACACCAGGCCCTGAGTTAAGACCTGGGTCTATTGCAATGAACAACTAGACATGGACCTTACTGTTCAAGGCAGCTTCAGGAGTGTGGTAAGATTCTGAAGACCAAGCTTGACTTGGTGTAGATGATGAATGGCACTTGCATCCTTGGCTGAAGCTCTGTGTTCTAGGATGCTCTGATAATATTTTTATATAGGGCATTGGGCCAAAACAAAGCTCACAACAAATCTGAGGTGAGGAAAAGAGCCACCTATAGAAATATTTGGCAAACATATGA